>NC_073313.1:310578106-310946231 GCF_027595985.1 Sorex araneus | reverse complement strand
TTTGAGAATTATTCCCTAAAGAAATCAGGAAGTCTCTGTATTTTAAACTGAGGATTAAGTTCAAATATACTAATGCCACAAAATGGGGCTAGGCTAGGAACAGTGGTCCTCGAAGTGTCATGTACATCATCACCGGGCATAGGTTCTGGAATCTGCTGACCTTGCGTATTCTCTGGCCCCTGCCACTGATGGAAAACTCTGAAGGAATTACACTGTGACTCTTCAGTTCTTGTTAAGCAAGTCCATCTAAGATATATGTTGCAGTTTTAAAAAGATGGGAATCACTACACGCCCTTGAAACTGGCACATATCAAAATAACGCAAACTACCCATGTTGATCAGGACTGGGCCTCTTCTGCCCAGATTTCCCATTTTCCAGTAGCTAGGCGGTCACACCCAGGGATTGCCCCCGGCACCGTGTAATCCCACCAATGGCCAACATCCAGGGACTATAAAACCAAGCACCTAGAAGACATCTTCTAGCCTAGTTCTCCCTCTGGGAGAACCTGGCTAACTACCGAGAGTTTCCTGCCCACATGGGAGAGCCTAGCAAACTCCCCATGGTGTATTCATATGCCCAAACTAGTAACAGTGCTGGGTCTCATTCCCCTGTCCCTGAAAGAGCCTCCGATGTGGCATCCTTGGGAAGGATGAGTAAAGAGAGGCTTCTGAAATCTCAGGGCTAGGATAAGTGAAGACGTTACTGAGACCTCTTGAGAAATTCGATGATCAATGGGATGATGATGATGATGATGACCCGTGTTGGTATATTGTAGGAAAAAGGGTCTCTCATTCACTGCTGTTGAAAATGTGGACTGGTTCAGCAATTTTGGGAAAATATATGGGTACTACTCAAAAAGCTAAGAAGTGAGCTCATATGATGCAGAAATTCCTCCTCTGGGCATCAACCCCCCTGCAAAAAAACCCAAAAATTCTATCCTGGAAACAACTTGTGTGGATAAAGAAACTGTGCTGTGTACGTATGCACAGCGGAATACTACTCAGCTATAAGAAAAGATAAAATCATGAAATTTGCCAGTACATGGTTGAACCTGGGAGGGATGATGTGGAGTGAAGTGGGCCAGAAGCAGAGGGACAGATACAGAATGATTTCTTTCATATGTGGGATATGGAGAAGCATAGTGAGAAGATACAAGTGGCCAAAGGCAACAGAATATAAGAACTATTCCATAGTGCTGATCTTTCTGTGATGGAGAGGCAGTTGCATTGGGTGAGGGAGGGTACTCAGGGGAGATCATTGAGACAATGGTACAGGGAAAGGAATATATGGAGTCTGTAAGGTTGGAACATTGTATGCAGAAACCCAATCATTAGCAGTATTGTAACTTATGGTGATTGCAATAACATTTTTTTAAATAGTCATTGGACAAGTTTTGATGAACTACAGCCTAAGAATCTATTTGCAATATAATATTAGAGTCCTTGTTTCACCTCTTCCAGCTCTATAACAAGCTACTGGAAAGATCTGCCATACGGTGATACTCAGGGAATGAGCACATTTTGGACTGCCTTTTGCAACACTGCTCTAATAAAGCACATTTCAATGTCAAATATAAATACTGGTTTTTTGAATAGGCAATCTATTCGGGATCATCGCTCATCATGGTGTGTTAAAATATGACTCAATCTTGATTTAGAAAGGGGAAGGGCAAGGAAACCAACAATTTTTGAGAGAAAGAAAACCATTATCCATAAATATTTTCAAAATTTAACTCCTACACAATTTTAATACTCTGGTATTATTTGTGTCCCTCTGGTCTTTATAAATCATTTACTCCTAAAGTACAATTTGGCCATTTTCAGAATATGTTTCTGGGGGTATGGTGCCACACATCAAGTCAACCTGTACCTGCGGGGCGAGTGCATCAGAAGCCTGATGGTGTCTTCAGGCTTCCTGACACCCCAAAACTGCCTCTGTGCCTCTGGCCAGACCCCAACAACTTGGGACCAAGTTTACAGAGAAATACAGCCCAAAGTTAGGTGTGTGGAAGTCATACCCACAAACCACCTCCGACTCAGCTATACAAGCTTATTTATTGGCCTTGCTTCAGAGATCCATAAATAAATCTTGAAAGAAATCAAAACCAGAGACTCACAAATTAATCTCGGAAGAAAGCATCATGCCACAGAGATGTCTCCCCACCCCACACTAGTTCGATTTCACTGGGACACCTCAGAGGTGGGCATGAGTATTCCTCTACCTGCCACAGATGATCCCTGGCAGCTGCAAACCTCCAGAACATAATCACCGCCATGCTCACAGCAGACCCTCATAGGCTCATCCTGAGCGCCCCCCCCCCCCCACATGAGAATAAATCTGCAGAAAAACCCAGTTATGCCGGACCAGTTATTAAAAATGTCAGACTTCACGGAGTCAGGGATGGGCGACCTCCCCCCATCACCCCACCCTTCAGGTTCCCTGGCAGTCAAGCCCAAGAATTGCCTCTGGGCATCATTTAAGTGCATTAAAGGCCAGATTCAGAGACTCACAAATGAATTCAAAAGAGAGCAGAATGCCACAGAGATGCCTCTGGACCCCAAATATTTAAAATATTTTAGAATTCCAGGAGCACACAGCCACTTTAGCAGCAGAACAACATCTCATGCTATTCATAGCTAGCAATACAAAATAAATTATTTAGCAACTGCCTATGGGGCAGCCTTGGGTAGTGGTGGGAAAATTCGAAATAATGGTGGTGGGAAGGTGTAATGGTGTGGGACTGGTGTTGAAATGTTGAATGTAAATAATTATTGTGAACAACTTTATGAAAATAAAATTAAAAAAAACATTTCAGTTCCATTGGGTAGGGATATTTTGATAACATGTTTTAAAAATAAACAAAATATAAATAAGCAGAACTTCAAACCTTTATTTTTTTACCACCCTTTCAAATATACTAGCTCCCTTTTTTCTTTCCAAGAATGCATTTCACAAAAAGAAAGAAAATTAAAATGCACAAGAGTCAAAGAAATAAAATTAAATGCATTTCAATTCATTCCTTGAGGTTTATTTTCTCTCTGCACCATTGAAAGATGCAAATCTCCAGGTCACACTGCTACTTCTGACAGAATGTATCAGACCAAATTATCAGGACATGAGCTTTGGATTTTATATTCTAAGAGTGTTGATTGCATAATATTGATGAAACAAGAAAATAGGGCTTATACAGTATTGGAAATTCACAGAAAGAACTTGAATTTATCTCCAAATATTTGATACACATTTATTTGATTTTCACAATAGCACTGTCTTGCACTGTAGCACTGTCGTCCTGTTCATCAATTTGCTTGAGCGGGCACCAGTAAAGTCTCCACTGTAAGATTTGTTGTTACTGTTTTTGGCATATTGACTATGCCACAGGGGGCTTGCCAGGCACTTTGATTTTCACAATATCAAAATCTGATGTGTGATCTGAATTCTTTCTTTTAAATATATAACACACTCCTCTTAAGAAAGTCACAAGAAGGGAAGAAAACACATTGCAAGGACTCACTGAAGAAAAATGAAATGAGTTTCCAGAGCCTAAATTACTGAAATGTGTTAGCCCCATATCTGTTGTTATTCCAGGGCAAGAACAAATAATAATTTAAGAAAAATAGAAAGTTTTATATTTATATATAGTGGCATTTTTGTGCTCCTGAATTTCAGCACATGAAGGCGGAGGAAAATTTGACTTTGTAAGTTAGTCTAATACAAGACACAAGGTTGGTTTTCAAACAGTTGATTGTTGACCCACCTGTGGCTCACAAAATCAACTTGTTGGTCTTGATCACCTTTGAAAACTAAACTGAATATAAAACTGGACTAGACTAAAATAGAACACAACAAATCAGCAAAAAGCGTTGCAGGATTTAGTGATGCTAAGTACTATTTTAAAAACGTGTTTTATTGGAAGTATATGAGCGCAGCGGGTAGGGCGTTTTCCTTGCATGCAGCCGACCCCAGTTCGATTCCTCTGTCCTTCTCAGAGAGCCCGGCAAGCTACCGAGAGTATCCTGCCCGCACAGCAGAGCCTGGCAAGCTACCTGTGGCATAGTCAATTTGCCAAAGACAGTAACAACAAGTCTCACAATGGAAATGTTACTGGTGCCCGCTCGAGCAAATCGATGAACAATGGGACGACAGTGCTACAGTGCTGTGTAAAGGTCTTAGTGAAGTACTACTAATGACAGTATGAACACATAGTGGCTTTATTATCAGTGTGATTTGTTTAGCATTCTCTTATCTTCAACAACAACAAAATAGAACAAAACTGCAAGAAAAATTCACCTTAGAGAGCTGGAGAGAGAAGATAGCTGGTAGGGGTTTGCCTTGCCTGCAACTGACCTGGATTTAACCCCCAGCACCACATATGGTCCCCCAAGCTCACAAGGAATGTTCCCTGAGCATGGATCCAGGAGATCCTTGAGCACTGCTACATGTGGACCAAAAAACAAACAACAAAATACTTTCAGAGAAGAAGGTATTGGAAAGAGATGACATTGTTAGACAGTATTAGATCATAAAACTCAGAGCAGTGTTCAGATACCCTGAGGTAACCTCAAAAAAATTATTAAACTTTTCTGACTCCATTTACCTAGCATTGAAAGATCACTAATAGTGAAACCTATCAAATTTAAAATAAAAATACCAATTTATATATATTAGGTTATTCCATTAGTATTAAAATTTATGGTAATGATATATAAAATCACTGCACCCCACCACCTTAATGTACCCATGACCCTTTACTAGTGTCTGAAGTAGCCTCTAGTATCTGTTTTCCCCACTCATTGCTTTTTCTATTATCTTATCTCTCTATATTCCAAAAATGAGTGGGATCATCCAGAGAAATGAATAAATTTATATGAAAAAAAGAGGTGAATACATTTAATATGTATAGAAGAGTACAAAAAAGTATTGGCTACTACTATGCTATGCCAATCTGAAAGGATATTTAGTATGCATGTGACAGATCTGAATTCACAGAAAAACTATTAAACATGTTTATTCATTTTGCCATATTATTTCTCATAGAAGTCACCTTTAGATCAAACTGTTGGCAGGTAATTTGGATTGGAGCCTGGAAGAGGAAGGAGGGAAGAGACAATAAATACAGAAAAATAAAAGCACTGGGCCCCTGGGCCTCTTAAGTGATGAGACCTCATCATAATCAAAATACCTTGGTCATATGGTTTGAAATACATTGTTCAGTAGTTTCCACTTTAAAGACTTGGCTGTTGCACAGGACATTAAAGCAGGGCACTTACCCACTATGTGAACTTCCTCCGGGGCGCTCACTGGAAAGGGGTAGTCAGGTGTGTGTCAGCATGCAGTCTCACCAGCGCCCAGGTGTACAGCTTTCTCACAGGGCAGTGGACTGCATAGACTTCTCAGAGGTGCACACTCCCTTTAGTTATCCCATTCTCTAAAAAACTTGCCCTCAAACTGCTGCCACTCCCCTAAAAGCCCTGTGTCCACCCCTACTAGAAGTATCCCTCCACCAGCACTTCTTTAATTTTCAGGTGATAAATTTCTAGGGCATAAAGAAAACAATGAAAGGATATCATCCATGTTTGTTTGCAGATGCATGTATGTGTATATATATATATATATATATATATATGTCATCACTGTCATCACTGTCATCCTGTTGTTCATCAATTTGCCAGAGCAGGTGCCAGTAATGTCTCCATTTGTCCTAGCCCTGAGATGTTAGCAGCCTCTCTTTACTCATTCTTCCCAATGGTGCCACATTGGAGGTTCTTTCAGGGTCAGCGAAATGAGACCCATCATTGTTACTGTTTTTGGCATATCAAATATGCCCCGGGGAGCTTGCCCAGGCTCTGTCATTCAGGCAGGATACTTTCGGTAGCTTGCTGGGTTCCCTGAGATGAAGAAAAATATGTATATATATGGATATATATAAAATGTGTATATATATATATACATATATATACACCTATATACCTATAGTACCTATAGTTGTGTTCTGAAAAGAAGCAAGGAATTCTGAGGTATCCAAGTAATGAAGTGTGAAAGAAATCATAAAAAAAAGCCAGGATTATTCTGCAGTAGGCCTTGGAGCTCGGCCTTGAGCATTAGTAGCAATATGTCAGGGAAAGGGAGAGGAGAGCTTTCCAAGACCAGGAGACTGTGAAGACTGTATCATGAGTCTTTACAAGAAAATTCCACTGAGAGTTAGAAGAAGGGCCAAGCCTGCAGAGGAAGGCTAGAGAGTATATTGGTAAGATGCATTGAGGCCATTTCATAAAGGAGCTCATTCCTTGCATGGTATGAAGGCAGTGAAAGAAGAAATTCAAAAGTCATCTCTATTTAGATGACCCCCTTCGGGATATTGCAGAGTTTATTGGAGACTGGTGAGATGTGGGCAGGAAGGGGTGTTTTTCCTTTATGCACTGAATGCAAAGTGCCTGCATTCAGGTCTGGCATAACATGATGGACAGTAATGCTAAGGCAAGGGTTGACTTTTGGTAAAAGCCTTGTTTTCTCTTGAAAAATCCCACTTATCATTTTATTTGGGAGATTTTTTTTTTTTTTGCTCTTTGGGTCACACCCAGTGATACCGTGATGCACAAGGGTCACTCCTGGCTCTGCACTCAGGAATTACCCCAGGTGGTGCTCAGGTCAGGTCAGCTGCGTGCAAGGCAAATGCCCTACATGCCCAGAGCTTGGAAGAACTTTGGTAGTAAGACTATTGATGCTATCTGTGGGTTTTCTGCATGGCCTGGTCTTTGGTGCTTCACAGGATGATCTCACCTAGTCATTAACCAGAGTCCTAGAGGCAGTGTTATGGCCATTGCCAGCTAGACAGAGAAAAGAGCTATATTCAGGTAAGGTAGGTGGGTGATTACTTTGTATTGCGATTTGGATGAGGAAGAGGACCCCATAACTGTGTCAGCCTCCTTTTAAGTCTCTCCCTGAGATGGTCCATATTATCATTGCCTTGTGCTCTGCTTTAGAATTTGGGGCATCCATTGAATCATGTTTTGTTCGGGGGAGGATTTGGCTCTGCATTTCTACAAAAACTCTTTGGATCATAGAGCTTTGCATTTACCACTGAGTCTTACTTTATGTGGAGAAGCAGGAGGAGACAGAGCCTTCTTTGTGTGTGACCCCCTCAGTCTGAATCCTTGCCCTACTCATGGGACCCTATGGGAGAGCATCTGATAAAGCCATTTTTATTCTTATCCGGAAGGATTTGAGTAAGGGAATGGGAAGGGAAGGGGAAATGAGGTAAAAAAAAAAAAAGGAATCAAGGAGAAAAGATCTTCAAGACGAGAAAGGCAAATAAAGGAAAGAAATGACCTGAATGAGCAATTGAAGTGGCAGGAGAGGGAATGTTACGAGCCTTTTTTCAGAGAAAAGGGAGAAAAGATCAAACATTTCAATGTCATTGGCTTTCCTTTGTTCCTCCATGAGCCCTCACTGTTCCTTCACTTTCTACCTCCCTCGCTTAATCAACGATAGGAAGGGTGTGGAAAAATCTGATGCCCTAGTACAAGTGAAAGGATGAACTATAAATCATGAATGATTCGTACTTTACTTTTTAGGAATTGACCACGACAAAAGTAAACTCCTCTTTTTGTGTGGCAAAAATGCACCATCAAGCAGGAACATTTTCATGCCTTTACAATTTAATTCAAATTAAAGAATAAAACTCCCGATCAAGCTTTCCAAAACCTCTTCAAGTGATTTTACATTTGATTTGCCTCCTGGTTTACTAAACCCTGGGTTCAATAATCTCTAGGGCCACTCTTTAAACTTTGATGATTGATTTTTACCAAGAATTCTTAGTACCAGTGTCATAGGTTTGTGGGGAACAGTTTTATCCTGCTATAGGATCTGGGGGAAAAAAAAAGGTTTCACTGTTTCTTACTGTAAAGGCCAAGGTTTTCCCAGATATTGTCTACAAACCTGTTTTAAGTGTGGCCTAGTTCAACCTTAGGAGCAGGTCTGTGAAATGCTGGAAAATTGGCCTTCTTCCTCAGTAAGGCAGGATGACTCTTGCAAACCCAGCTCTGGGGACAAGCAGAGGACTATAATGCTGCTTCCCCCAGAGAGCTCAGTCTCTGGTGAAACCGAGAATTACCACTTCAGTTAAAAATAGACTTCAAAAAGAAAGGCTGAGGGAAGCACAAGTCGTTTAGCTTTTGATCAGTGGAATGAGCTGATACACTTTAGGCCAGGGAGATGTCATTCAGCTCTGCTTTTTCTGAAAGGACCACACAGGCAAGCAGCAGCAGAGCTGAGAAGGGAAAAGTGAGTGGCAAGAAGTGCTCTTGGAAGCTTTCTGGAAGCTTCTACTTCCTAGGAGCTTCCTAGGAGGTAGGAAATAGAGATGCTATGCTTTGCTAAAGACCGCTATAGTCTGAATGCTGGTATCCTCAGAATTTTTATGTTGAAACTGAATCAATAGGGAAATGGTCTATTAAGGGGATCTTAGGCAGGTGACTCATTTCTGATGGCAGAGAATTAGTGAAGTGCCCTTATACTAGAGGCTCTAGAGAGCCTGTTTATTTCTCTACCATGTGAGGATACAGTAGCCAGAGAACTAACTATGAACTAGCAGTGGGCTTTTTCCAGATACCACAACTTTCCAATCTTCAGAAAATCCAGAAAGAAGCTTGCTGTTTACAATCCACTAAGTTATAGCAACCCAAACAATAAGACAGAGACTTTGAATAATCTTTCCTCTACACTCTTTTGTAATTAATATAAACCTCTCATAAAACACTGTCTTGGTTTCAGGAGTGAAATATCATGAGTTGTGTGTCGTGACATGATCATCACAATAAATCAAATTAACACCCATCACCACATATAGTTGAATTTATTTTTCTTATGCTAGGAACTTTTAAGATCTATTCTCCTGGCAAATTTCAAATGTACGTAAGGTCTTGTTAATTGAAGTCACCATGCTGTACATCACATCTCCAGCATTTATATATTTTGCAGCCACAAATTTTGACTGTTCTCCACCCCCCCCTTTTAAATCCATTTTGACTGCCCCCAGTTCCCACTGAATCTGGCAGCCATCAATCTGTTCTGTGAGTCTGGTTTTATTTGTTTTAGATTATACATATAAATGATATCATGTGGGACTTGTCTTTCTCTTAGCATAATGCTGTGAAAGTCCATTCAGGTTTTGCAAATGACAAAATTTCCTTCTTTGTTATGCCTGGATAACCTTCCACGGTGTATACACTGTTTCATTCACTGGTAGATATTTAGACTGTCTCCATAAATGTGGCTACTGTGAATAAATGCTGCAGTGACTAAGAGGGTGCTCACATCTTTTCAGGTTAGTGCTTTTGTTTCCTTCTGATAAAGATCCAAAAGTAAAATTGCTGGATGATTCCTCCTTGTTCTCAATTTGACCATCTTTATATCTGAGACTGTGATGAATATGTTTTTAACAGTGGTGTTAAGTGTAGGGGGAGAAAAAGTGGTTCTGGAAGCTGACCTCTTCAAAATGGTCTCTCCAGTGTTTTCCCCTGAATAGGCCTGAAAAGCTATATGTGCACGTTACCACTAGTACATCTTCTGTTTGTGTATCAGTCTAAGCAGATGCATACCTACCATGTGTCTGTTCCCCCTAAGGACTGTTTCATTCAGCTGGTGTGAGTCTATCTTACTATCACAAACTATGGGATCAAGTAATAGATATCTAATTCTTACAGATATGGAAGCTGCAAGTCCAAGGTCATAGTGCGAGATGATTTTGTTCCTGGTGGACATTTCTTTCCTGAATTTTTATGGCTGACTTCTCATATGATCCTTTCTCAGTGACAGTCCAGGACAGGGGTGAGAACTAGAGAGGGAGAGAGTGTCACAAATTCAGGATCTTTCACATGTTACTGAGAGATACCTATAATCTTGGTCATGATGATTCCACATTCGTGACCTCATTTAAACCTAATTGTATGTTAAAGGTCCCATCGCTAAATTCCATCATGTTGGAGCTTAGGGCTTTAACATAAGAATTTGGGGAAGCACAGATTGAGATAAATAGCCTTATCAATGCAGAGGTTGAAGATTGGTTCCTTAATATACAGATGAATTGTGGAGCTGTGAGTGTTACTTACAAGCAAAGCTATATTTGGAGCCAGACCTGATGTCCAAAGTTACGCATTTTCAGCTTATAATTCTAATAATTCTTATAATTCAGCTTATAATTCATCATAATTCTCCTGTGTGAGATCTCTGGATCTATCATTTAGTAAATATATGTGTGTATATAAATAAGTACATATATAACATATGTCAGAGTATATTCAGGCCCTCTGCCTGAGAGCCCCCAATCTCCAGTGACCCAGGGATTGATCACACCCATAAGCCACACCCTGCCACACCCTGCCAGCACCAGATAATCTCCTCATTGGCCACCCTCCAGATCTCAAAGGCTGCTCCTCCCAGCCGGGAGTAGAAAATGAGGCCCCCATAGCCATGCCAATGGACTCCACGCCAGGTTGTTTTCACTCAAGGTGTCCCAGAGTGGGGCGGATGAGAATCCTCCCCACCCCAAGGAACCCAGCCCCGCAGCTGACCTCCACTACCCAACCCCTGCCATGCTCTAGGCCTCTTTGCAGACACATTATAAGACACTTCCTACCCATTTTCCATAATTACCATATTTGATGGAGTTCAGACAGTAGGCAACAAATCATAGAGTAGTATATATATGTATATATATACATATATATTATATAACTGTCACTGTCACTGTCATCCCGTTGCTCATTGATTTGCTTGAGCAGGCACCAGTAACATCTCCATTGTGAGACTTGTTGATACTGTTTTTGGCATATTGAATACACCACGGGGAACTTGCCAGGCTCTTCCGTGTGGGCGGGATACTTGTTAATTATACTGTGGGCTCTCTGAGAGGGCACAGCAAGCTACCGAGAGTATCCCACCCTCACAAGAAGAGCCTGGCAAGCTACCCGTGACGCATTCGATATGCCAAAAACAGTAACAATAGGTCTCATTCCCCTGAACCCTGAAAGAGCCTCCAATCACTGGGAAAGACAAGTAAGGAGAGGCTACTAAAATCTCAGGACTGGGGGGAATAGAGATGTTACTGGTGCCCACTTGAGTAAATCAACGAAGAATGGGATGACAGTGATACAGTGATAGAGTGATGTTCAGGCATTTCATTAAATTCTTTTTTCCAAACTAATTTATTTCTCAGTGTCTAAAAGTTCCTTTGAGTTCTGGCTGAGAAACATTTCTCTGACCTAGATGGAGGTACAGTTTCTTTAGCTTCAAATTCAAAGTACCGTAGGTCAAAATAGTGTATGGACATAACCATCTTCACTGTTGCTGCTGAGACCCTTGCCATTGGATGGAAGATAACACTGTCCATAGGTGTGAAGTAACCTTAGACTCTTCCAATTTCTTCAAAGGCCAAGTGGAAGGGGCCTGGAGTGATAGGGCAGTTGGTAGAGTGTTTGCTTTGTATATGGCCAACCTGGATTCGATCTCTGGCATAGTAATGTTTCCTGGAGCCTTGTCAGGAGATCCTTGAGTGGAGAGCTAGAACTAAGCTCTGAGCACTGCTGAGTGTGGCCCCCAAATGGAAACAGATGGAGACTCTAAATGCCAGTCCCAGTGGAAGCTTTGGTGACACCCATGGCTTCTTGACCAACTGCTCAGTACCACAAGATCTTAGTTAGGAGAGCGGGTAGCTGAGTTGATAGGGTATTCTGTCTAGAAGTTCTTCTGATGTTCAAGGGTTGTATAGTTAAAATATATATAATGGGCTGTTATATATTTTTAACTGGATGAAGGGACAAACATGGTAATGTCCATGGCTATTACATTTCAGTACCAAAATCAGTGGTACTGAACGCCACTGATTTTCCAGAAGTGCTCCTTAACATTCACCAATACCTCACCAGATTTGGTGCCATACTGATTATGCTCTCATCTCTTGTGGCCTATGATGATGCATCCTTTTCTTTTCTTTTCTTTTCTTTTTTTTTTTTTTGCTTTTTGGGTCACACCAGGCAATACGCAGGGGTTACTCCTGGCTCATGCACCCAGGAATTACTCCTGGCGGTGCTCAGGGGACCATATGGGATGCTGGGAATCGAACCCGGGTTGGCCGTGTGCAAGGCAAATGCCTTATCCACTGTGCTATTTCTCCAGCCCCATGATGATGCATTCTTTCATGGACTTCAGATAGCACTGGTGGTCTTAGATTCATTACAAAGCATCTTTATGTAGGGCTTCCTGTCCATCTATCTCTAGTTCTGCAGCTCAAGGATGCTCACATAGCACTGGTAGACTCTCTGCTTGTTGGTGGAGAACACAGTGATGTTGTCCCCAAGGTCAAAGCCTCAGTCTAGACAGCTGAAGTGGTAGGGCCAGCCGCTCAGGGTGGCCCTTCACAATCCAGAGATGACACCTATTGTCAGCAGAGCCAGATAGGACACACTTGGTGACCCAATCAGTATGGTCTGGGTAGGTGCTCCAATATGGTCCAGGTAGATACCCAGATGCTCATCTTCTTTTTTTTTTAACTTTTTAAATTAAATCGCCATGAGATATACCCTTACAGAGTTGTTTATGATTGGTTCTCTGTCATTCCAACACCCATCCCTCCAGCAGTGTATATTTATATATACATATAATCCATATATGTATATGCATATGCATATACATATACATATACGTATATATCTTAGCATCAGTGTCCTCATATTCCCTCCCACTATCCTCTAACCCCACCCCCTGCTTTCCTCTATGGCAGATGATTTTCTCTCTCTCTCTCTCTCTCTCTCTCTGTCTCTCTCTCTCTGTCTCTCTCTCTCTCCTTTTGGGCATTGTCATTTGCAATATTTATACTGAAATATTATCAAGAAAATCCTTTTACCTACTTCTTGTCCACCGTGATCATTCCCAGCTATTATTGTCATAATGGTCTCTTCTCTATCTTACCTACCCTCAGCCACAAACACATCCCCACACACTTGTGCTTAGTTCCAACTGTTGACCTGTCCTCCTAACCCCCATTTTTACTGACCATGGATATTAGTTTTCTACTGTATATTTTTATATACCACAAATGAATGCAGTCATTCTGTCCCTTTCCTTCTGACTCATTTCACTCAGCATGGTACTCTTCATGCCAGTCATTAATAGGAAAATTTCATGACTGCATTTTTCCTGACAAGATGCTCATCATTTGTGGAATGCCCATTACTGGCAATAGGATCCTTAGCTACCATGAAGACGAGGTGTCCCTCACAGTTGTTCTTAATCTGTGTTATGGATCCCTCATGACCTTGCAGCATGATTGGCATCG
The DNA here is from genome assembly GCF_027595985.1 of Sorex araneus. NCBI lineage: Eukaryota > Metazoa > Chordata > Mammalia > Eulipotyphla > Soricidae > Sorex > Sorex araneus. The sequence continues at coordinate 310,932,897 of NC_073313.1, read as the reverse complement.
TGTTGGTGGTTAAATGCAGGAAATGGACAACATTTCACTTCTTTAAGCCAATTTTTCACTAATAGTCTTATCAGTTGGCCTTGAACCTTTTTAGTGCTGTCATCTGAACTACTGTTATAACTGCCTTCCACATAGATGGATTATTCTTTTTTAAAAAAAAATTTAAAATTTTATTGAATCACCATGAGATAGTTACAAGCTTTCATGTTTGGGTTACAATCTCACAATGATCAAACACCCATCCCTCCACCAGTGCACATTCCCCACTGCCAACATCCCGGGTATACTCCCCCATTTCCCACCCTCCCCCTGCTTCTATGGCAGACAATATTCCCCACACTCTCTCTCTACTTTTGAGCATTATAGCTTGCAACACAGACACTGAGAGTTCATCATGTTTGGTTCATTAGTTGATGGATTGTTCTTATCTTTGTAAAGTTTGCTGCATGTTAGGATCTCCTGAGCATCTTAAGAACCAACCAGGTCAAACCTGAACGAGAATAATTTTGGATATTTTAGGGAATGGAACTATTAGAGAAGAAAGTTTTTCTCACTTTTCCTATGGAATCTTATGATAGTTTTGAAAGTTTAACTGACAAGAACGAATTGATAGGTGAAAAGCATATATATACATATATGCATATATGTATATAAAAATTAACTTTCACATGACAAAATGACTTACATAAGAAGTAAATTCATGGCAAAACCGTTAAAAGTGTTTTTATGCAGAGTTTGATAAAGAGTAGAAAGTAATGGAATGATATTCAATATGAAAGATGAGTGGTTGGTCCTTTCCAAATATTACTTGGTAAAGATGTACTTTGTGTAGACATTCAGAAGAAAATGAAAAATACAACCATATGTACTAAAAGGATGAGTGGAAATTTTAATCAAAAATTGTAACCAAAAATTTAAATTACAGTGTCTCTCACCTTCTTATCTCACCAGAACAATTTAAATTGAAAGGTTTTATTTGTTCATTTGTTTTATCTTGTCACTTGTCACTCGTCACTTGTCATCCTGCTTGATCTTCGATTTGCTCGAGCGGGCACCAGTAATGACTCCATTTGTCCCTGTTGTGTGCTAGTGTAGCCCACTGATATCTGCTCGTTCTAGGAACAGGAAGAGCCTCAAACCGTTCATTCAGGGTTTTGACGAAGAAGTCTGACCATCTCGTAGGTGGGTGGCCATGAGGTCTTTTGACATCCCGTGGAATCCAGTTGGTGACACCTCTATTCCAGCGGTCATCTCTGTTTTATCTTATAAAGTGTAAATCTAGGTCTTGTTCAGCCAACAATGATGTGGAAGAAGGGTACCAAAAAAAGAGGAATTCCACAAAAAATAGATTTGTCTAATTGCACCATTACATTTTACTGTGTCCCTCATGAAACCTTTGACAAAATACTTGTACAGCAAAATGAGCTCATTTGAAATGTATGTCTGGTTTTTCTTCTTATCCTTTTGATAAACTCTAAGGAGGACCAAACAGAAAGCAGCAACATGAGCAGACTGAGAGCTTTTAGAAGAGTCTGTCGCTTCCGCTCCAACATAATCAAGTAATTTCTAAGTTCTATTTCCTTTTTATTTATTTGTTTCTTTGCTTCTTTCTTTTTTCTTCCCTTTGTTTTTTGGGCCACACCCAGTGATGCATAGGGCTTACTCCAGGCTCTGTGATTAGAGATCACTCCTGGAGTTGCTCAGCTGATAAATCTTGTGCCAGCAATTGAAGGAGCATTGGTCACATGCAAGGTAAGCTCTTAACCTGCTGTACTATCTCTGTATCACTGTATCACTGTCATCCCATTGCTCATCGATTTGCTCAAGTGGGCATCAGTAATGTCTCTATTGTGATACTTGTTGTTATTGTTTTTGGCATATCGAATATGCCACGGGTAGTTTGCCAGCTCTGCTGTGGGGGTGAGATTCACTCGGTAGCTTGCTGGGCTCTCCAAGAGGGATGGCAGAATCAAACCTGGGTCAGCCACGTGCAAGGCAAACACCCTACCCGCTGTGCTATCACTCTAGCTTGTACTACCTCTATGGCTTCTATTTTTAATTTAAGTATACAAACAAAAGGGGAGGCTGCTGGTGGGTTTATGTTATATTGCTATGTAGTCCAATCAGATTGTTATTCTTGAGGAAGTCCAACCACTGATTTCAATAAGAGCTCTCAAAATTGCTAACTACTGAGAGTCCCTCAGTAGAAGCAGAAACAGGTGGTTGGTGAAATATAAAGAGTTTAAGAATGCATCAGATATCTTTTATCCATATATCTCGAGTGTGTTGAAAGGATGGGATGATATACTTCCAAGTGCTGCAAGTGTCCACCGATGGTTAGAGCAGAATGTCCCAACTGGACACAAGGTATTGGTAACAAAAGGGCAGATAGATTTAGCCAAGAGGTGGGTTGTAGGCGATCTATTTCTGAAAAGCTAAAGTTCTTTATTTGGAATTGGGTCTCCATCTCTTTCCTATCCTTTTATGTAACTGTCATGAAAATTTCTAGGTGACAAAGGTTAAGAGCAAGTTCTGAGAATAATGATAAGGGAAGTTGGTGCTATAAGTTTCACTATGGTTGCCAATTATGTTTTGGATTAACAAATATACAGAATATTGGAGGGATTAGGACCATCACTTTTGTTGTAGGTTCTACTGGTTGGCAGTTTGCTGGAGATAGAGAAGGTGGGAGTCTTTCTATGCATGGATGCTTGTGGCCTCCTTTAAAAGGAGAAGGCTTCTTGCCTCCATTTCCCACCTATCTGTCCTGGTTAACTCTAAATTCCTTGCATACAAACCCAACCACTGATTACTATTTGACACCATGTTTTGCTAGCACCCACACCAATAGATATTTTTTCGATCTGTACTTGACTTCCCATCATTTTCATCATTAATCCTTATTTATGGGTTTGCAAAGTTTGTTCTGATTCATATTAGTTCTATGACATTCACTTTCCCAGTTTCAAGTTAAGTAAAATCCCCTATCAGTGAAGAAGATGTGTGGATTAAATGAGACTAAACAGGTCAAGATGTTTCACACAACATCTGTGCCTTACATGGAAGCAATTACCAACTTCAGACTTCATTTCATTTCCTTATGATCTTTGACATGATTTTATAGCTAAGAGAGCTCAAGCTTCTGACTGCTTCAAATGGTAAAATGTACATATGTTTTTACCTTTATCTCTTCTTAAGACATGTATGGAGTAAACAAAAGGTCAATCTGAAATTAGATAAATGATAACTTAATAGTTCAGGAATTCATCCAATCCATGGACATCAGCTTCTGTGTTTAAGATCCTTTGGTTGAGAGGCTTAAGTCATCCTGTCTAATGTCCTAAACACTTTTGAGATAGAGTACTAAATTAGCACTGTAGCACGGTTGTCCCATTGTTCATCAATTTGCTTGAGCGGGCACCAGTAATGTCTCCATTGTGAGACTTCTTGTTACTGTTTTTGGCATATCGAATATGCTACAGATAGTTTGCCAGGTTCTGCCATGGGGGTGGGATATTCTTGGTAGCTTGCCAGGCTCTCCAAGAGGGATGGAGGAATTGAACCCAGGTCGGCCGTGTGCAAAGCAAATGGCCTACCCGCTATGCTATCATCTAGTCCATATAATACAGTACTAAAGTACTCTATGATAAAATAAAATCTATGATATAGGTTCTTTCCTAAGATATTCAGGAAATGGAAGCCACTGATTTAATAACATTTTCCAACCTCAAAGAATATGCCTGTAAGCTAGGTTTCTGAAGAAAAGGGAGGTAAGCTGAGAAACAATTTCAGAACCTTCACTAATGAGCTTCAGGAGCTATAAGGAAAGAGTTCTTCTCATGGTACACACTGGCTAATGCCAGTGAAAAGCAGGATGCGTTCTAAATCCTAACTTTTTTTGAGGGGTCGGAAAATGAAGGGCACTGGGCCAGACCTGCAGGCACTAAGAATTTCTATTATTTCTATGCTTAAAAATCACTCTTGATGATAGCTAGTAACCATAAGAAGTACGAGAGATCAAACTGAGGCTGGCCTACATTCAAGGCGAGTACCCTGGCCCCTGTACTGTCTCTTTAGCCTCAAAGTCATAACTTTTTTTTCTTTTTCTTTTTTTGCTTTTTGGGTCACACTTGGCAATGCACAGGGGTTACTCCTGGTTCTGCACTCAGGAATTACCCCTGGCGGTGCTCATGAGACCATATGGGATGCTGGGAATTGAACCCGGTCCACTGAGTGTAAGGCAAACGCCCTACCCTCTGTGCTATTGCTCCAGCCCAGTCATAACTTCTTAAACTTTGTTGTGACTCCATATAGAAATATGAAAAAAAAGTATTTTAAAACAAATTTATGACTATCAGTAACTGATTTGCATATGTATTTTATATATCGATATACAGGGCTTGCATAAAAATTGGTTGCTCATGAGTGAGAAAAGTTCAGGAAACTCTGGTCTAGTAACATTTGTCTTTGCTTTGCTTTTGGGTCACCAGCTGATATTTCTTGGGCATCAGCAGGACAAATGAGAAAGGATCATTCTGCTAAACTCTTGATCATGAGTCCACTCTACTGAGGAGTAACTTTCCTCTTCCCAGGTCTTATCTGAGCAGCTGAACATGTAAATATAATGACTAGTTTTGTTGAACAGAACTTAACTATTTTGGAAATAGCCATGTATTTGTGAAGACTATTTTATGTTAATTTAATTATAAGAAAATTGAAAAGTGTAATACATAGCTAAGCCCTTAAGGTCAGTTAATCTCTTTGGATTGTAACAAATAAAAGTTTTATTAGCTCAGCCTATTTGGATGGTAACGAGTATAACCTTTTCATAGATATTACAGACTCTGAGTTATGGTCGTCTATTTTTATGTAAAACCAGCCTTGAGTAGAATAAAAAAGATAGTTCTTTTATCTGGCATTGTGTTATAGAATCATTACATTAATGAGAGAAGACTCTGGGCCATTTCTATTATCTTAGACTAGAGCTTATTCCTTCCCCAGGTATGAATGAAAAATATGCACATAGTTATTAGAAAACTGATCAGATTTATAAAGTGGTAAGATATTCTAAAACTTCCCTTTGGCAAAAAAATGTAATTTTTTTTCTTTAGGAGGGGGCATCCCAAGCAATGTTCACCATTTACTTTTTGCTCATATTTATACTCCTAGCAATTCTCTGTCAACTGGGTGAAACTGTTTAATGCTCAGACTCAAAGGACCTTTGGTCTTCAGGGACAGAGTCAGCCATGCTCTGAGAACCATGAAGCATTGGAGATTGAACCCTGGGACTCACACATACACACGCACATAAAGTGTTTTTTTTCTTTTTCAGTATCTCCCTCCACTTGCTGATATGCTTTTGGAGGGATAAGAACTAATTTATTTTTTTTTCAGATGCCCAGTATTCATGTGCTCTACCACTGAGTTTTTGAGGTGCCATATGTATAAATATCTTATTGTTACTGACATGATTTACAATACTCATTAATAATAGTTTCATACATGCATGCCAACTATTTATATATCCTATTGTTATTGAGGGGAATGGAGCTATAGCACAGCGGGGAGGGCGTTTGCCTTGCACACGGCTGACCCTGGGTTCGATTCTTCCATCCCTCTTGGAAAGCCTCGCAAACTACTGAGAGAATACCACCCGCACGGCAGAACCTGGCAAGCTACCTGTGGCATATTTGATATGCCAAAAACAGTAACAACAAGTCTCACAATGGAGACGTTGCTGGTGCCCACTTGAGCAAATTGATAAACAACGGAAGACAGTGCTAGTGCTACCACTGAGTCACAACATCAGTCCCCAATGCATGCTTTTTTAAAAAAGAGAAAAGCAAATGTTTTGTCCAGCCACATTCCCTCTCCAGTACTTCAACTATCTTGAGGTTCAAGTTAAGTCTGTAGAAAATGGAAAAAACACCCGGAAAGCCAAAATGGTGTCAGAAAATCTGAGTGTCAAGGAAGCTCTTTTCTTTACTGGAAGTCTCTTATTTTATTTACCTAATTTCCCAGGTTCAGCAGAAAAATCTTAATCCGTGGGTTATAACTCCATTGTCAAAACACTTGCAGGGTCGAAAGCACAGATTGTGAAAGCAGACCGGCTGAGTTCTAATCCTTGTCCTGCACTCACTCCCTGGGTGACCCTTGTGCCCTCATTTCCCTTCCATAAATACAATTGCCTCCCTTTGAGAGTTCTGCAAGTATGTGGAGGAGTTCATAAATGTAAAACCCCATAAAGTTACTGGCATGAAAAAAAAAAGAGTGGGGTGGAAGCATTAGGACATCTTTACTGCTCACATGAAGGTAGTGTCATTATTATTTTCCTCTTTTCCAAAATGTCAATTTATGTCACAGACCCTGGTGCTCATGGGGCATGACAACTGTTGCATATTCCTGAAAACATTTTCAACATTGCTAGTTTTGTGCTATGTAAAAAGTAATTTTGAAATGTGCACATTTATAAAAGTTAATGCATAGTTTGGAGAAATTTTTGCATTTTCTACCACGGTGCCTATTGGAGCTTCTGCTATTTCTCAGGTCAGGAGCTAAGAACTTTAAATATTAGGTAAGTATATAGGATTTTACACCAGCCAGAAAATCTTTGAAAGCCTATGGAAAATTATTCCAGGACTATGCTTAGGTTAACCAGAATATGATATGTTGAATTCTCACCATAATTCTAAAATATAGGCAGTAAATAAACAAGGATTTAGAGAGTCAGACGTTTTGTTTAGCAGCACAAATATACAAGTTTGATTTTCTTTAAAATGCTTGGCATTAGCTGCTGAACTCTGCATCTGGCTAGGTTAACTTCTTCCTCCACAACAGAATAACAGACACTACCAAGGCTGATGTAACTGAAATTTAATTATTCCATTTCTAGAGTTTGTGAAGTTCAAGATCAAGGTACTGGACTATTTAGTTCCCTGTGAGGACTATTTTCTTGATTTGAAGATGGCTGGCTTCTCCTCTTTTAAGGGTTGTAATCAAATTCTTGTGAACTAATCATTCTATCTCCACCAAAAAGAACCTCAATTCTGAGTACCTTTGCATTAGAGATTAGGTTTTCACATCTGAGTTTGGGTTGGGGGAAATACATACATTGATTCCATGGCATGGTCCTGTATAAGAATCTCTGACTTTTTCATAGCTTTAATTGAGACTAAAATTGCATTACACTTTATTTGGGCATCCATAACTGAATATATTATTTCTTATAAATTTTATGCAATTTATATAGTACCTATAACTATTGTCTACCTAAGGTTTTTATAGAAAAAGAGTTTGGGGAATTTAAAATAATAACTGACTACTTGTTATAACCTGGCTGAAGTGTCTGTTGACAGTTCAAAACCATGAACAATGTGGTTATCTCTTTTTCCCATATCTAGATGGAATCCAAATTCCCCTTTTCACGTTCAATACTTAATACAGTATTTTCCTTAAAAATATTCTGGCACTGGAAATTAGATTTGGGATGGGGGACACAGCCTGCTGTGCTCGGGACCACTCCTAGGAGTGTTTGGGAGACCACATGCAGTGCCGGGGACGAAACCCAGAGTCAGCTGCATGCAAGGCAAGCACCTTACCCCCAGCTCTATCTCGGCCCCGAGACTAGATTTTGTTCTTATTTTCCTTGTGTTGGGGAAGAAATTCAAAGACTAAGTATAAATGAATGAACAAAAACTCCTTGATATTTGGAACTAGGAAAGTATGGATGACTTACAGCTTTTATTTCTTTTTAATTAGAAAATTAAATTTTTGATCCCTACCACCTAAGTTTTTGGGGAGCGATGGATTCAGGTTGAAGGAATCTCTCTTTGCAGGAAGGAGAGTTGATCCTAACCTCAGAACTGGCTTTCCAAATCCATCACCTTTCCTTATAGTAAAGAATTTCAGGAGGAGGCAAATATTGAAGCAAAAACATTTATTATTGGAAAATGTAGAAGGGTCAGAGTGATAGTACAATGGGCAGGTGCTTGCCTCATATATGGCTGACTTGGGTTTGATTCTCAGCACCCCATATGGTTCTCTAAGCTCTGCCAGGAATGATCCCTGAGCAATGGAGGGAGGGAGAGAAGGAGGGAAGGAGAGGAAGAGATAAAGAAGAAAGGATGGAAGGAGGGAGGGAGAGAGGAAGGGAAGAAGAAAGGGAGGAAGGGAGGATGGAGAGAAAGAAGGAGGCAAAGAAAAGTCAAGATACTAAGTTTCTTTTAAAAAGTATATTTGAAAACTTCAGAGGCAGGTAGTACAGGGGTAAGGCACTTGCATTCCCTGCTGCCAACCCTGATATAATCCCAGCACAGCATATGGTGCCCTGAGCACCACCAGGAGTCATCTCTGAGTTCAGAGTCAAGAATAAGCCCTGAGCACCAACTAGTATGCTCCCAAAACTATAAGGAAGAGAAAGAGATTTTGCTAAGGAGCCACGGGAAGGGAGAGGGAGGGAATGTTGGGTCATTAGGGGACTGTGGCTGCTACTATTGATGGGTTTGGAGTTAAAACATTCATTGTCATTGTATCACTGTCATCCCGTTGTTCATTGATGCTCGAGCAGGCACCAGTAACATCTCCATTGTGAGACTTGTTGTTACTGTTTTTGGCCTATAGAGGAACGGAGGAATCGAACCCGAGTCGGCCACATGCAAGGCAAATTCCCTACCCACTGTGCTATCACTCCAGTCCAAGGGAATAGATAGAATACAGAAATTAGAGTTTTAAGGGAACTTAAACTTTTTGCTCTGGGGATATGCCAGTGTGGTCAAGGCTCACTCCTTCCTAGCTCTGCACTCAGGGATCACTCCTGATAGTGCTCAGGGGACCGTATGGGATGCTGGAGACTGAACTTGGGTCAGCTCTGTGCAAGGCAGCCTCTACCTGCTATACTTCTTTCACTATGGCCTGGGAACTTAAAATTCTTTTCTGCTAAACTCAGATCCACCATGTTTACTGCTAGCAATGTCTGGCCACCTCTATCTGACCATGGGCCCCTTCCGACCTTGGTCCTGTTTGTTGGCCTCCTAGCAACTGTCAGCAGCCCATTGTCCTTGCCCGAATTTTTATCCATAACCCTCTTGAAATATTCTGAGGACCCATAAGTGGGGAATGTGCCTCCCAGCTGAGAAACTAAAAGCCCTTTCCTTGCTGGTGCCCGAAACAGTCCTGTGGGACCCAGTGTGGCTCCAATTCTCCCTCCCCCCAAAAAAAATATTTTACTTACTGGATTGTAGGTATTTTTGTTTGTCAGTTGGTTTTGTTTTCTTGTGTTTTTCAGCCTTCCAAGTAGTGCTCAGGGGCCCATGGACCACTTTGGCCTATCAGCTGGCTTTTACTTCTTAGGCCATGTGTTGGTGGGGGTTACCGTGGTCACCCCAAAGGTGGTGGACTCTTCCAGGGTTAAACTTGGCAGTACTTGGAAGTCTTCAGGCCAGCACCCAGCAATCATAGGGGACTGTGCAATGCTGTAGATAAAATCAGAGTTGCCAAATACAAGGTATTTGCCTTAGCCCCTGTTCTACCTTTCTGACCTCTGGATTGTCGGAGTTTTTTGGGTTGTTGTTGTTGATTTGTTTTGGTTTGGGACCAGAGTTGGCTGTGCTCAGAGCTTACTCCTGACTCTGCACTCAGGGATCACTTCTGCCAGCCTCCAGGGACCCAATGGGATGTCAGAGACTGAAGCCCAGTTAACGGGGCACGAGGAAAACATCCTACCTACTGCACTATGCAGCCCTGGATCATGTTTTTTTTAATTTTACAAATTGAAAAGACTTGTGGTTCTTGGTTGGGGATACATAATGGAATCATTCCTAAAGTTTTAGTAGGCCAGACTAAATATAGGCAGACGACTAGCAAAACCATTAATGGGGTACGTAGCAGCTTGTTTCTTGTATGTCCTTTGTGTGTTTATAGATGTAAAGGTATAGATACATATATATAATTGCCCGCTAATAAGCTGCATTAGCCTTACTGATTTTAATTATTGCTATATTAAATAAGTATTCTGGTTCTTTCACATTTGTTAATTGACAAATGTTTTATCTCAGAATTTCAACTTTAACTATATGGTTGATAATTAAATGAGATAACTGATATAAAATAGTGTTACACAGTACCTGGCACAAGACTAAGAAATGGACATACATTGAGTATTGCTAATTTTGTTTCTGGGTTTTTATTTATATTTTTAGCCTTTGGGTTACACCCATTGATGCTCAGGGGTTACTCCTAGCTTTGCACTCACGAATTACTATGGTATTGCTTGGGTATGGACCCGGGTTCAATTCATCTATCCCTCTCGGTGAGCCTGGCAAGCTATCAAGAGTATCGCACCCGTACGGCAGATCCTGGAAAGCTACCCGTGGCATATTCGATATGCCAAAAACAGTAACAAGTCTCACAACACCATCAAAAATGGGGAGAAGAAATGGACAGAAGTTTCCTCAAAAAAGAAATACAAATGGCCAAAAGGCACATGAAAAAATGCTCCACATCATCAAGGAGATACAAATCAAAACAACAATGAGATATCATTTCACACCACAGAAACTGGCACACATTCAAAAGAACCAGTGCTGGCATGGATGTGGGGAAAAAGGGACACTTTCACTGTTTGTGGGAATGCTGAATGGTCCAGCCTTTCTGGAAAACAATATGGAGATTCCTTAAAAAACTAGAAATTGAGCTTCCATATGATCCTGCAATACTACTTCTGGCAATATATCTCGAGGGTGCAAAAAAGCACAGTAGAAATGACATGTGCACGTATATGTTCATTACAGTACTGTTCACATAGCCAAAATCTGGAAACAACCCAAGTGCCCTAGAACAGATGACTACTTAAAGAAATTTTGGTACATCTACACAATGGAATACTATGCAACTGTTAGGAGAGATGAAGTCATGAAATTTGCTTATAAGTGGATGGACATGGAGTGTACTATGCTAAATGAAGTGAGTCAGAAATACAAGGACAGACATAGAAGGACTGCACTCATTTGTGGAATATAAAATAACATAATATGAGACTGACACCCAAGGACACTATACACAAGGGTCAGGAAGATTGCCCCATAATTGGAAACCTGTCTCATGTGCTGGGGGAAAAGGCAGGTGGAATAGAGAAAAGATCACTAAGACAATGATGGTTGGAAGAATTGTTTGGGATGGGAGATGTGTGCTGAAAGTAGATAAAGGAACAAACATGATAACCTTTCAGTATCTGTATTGCAAACCAGAATGCCCAAAAGTAGGGAGATAGAATGGGGGAAACTGTTTGCTATGGAGGCAGGGGGAGGGCTGAAAGTGGGGGTATACTGGGGACATTGGTGGTGAGAATGTGCACTAGTGGAGGGATAGGTGTTTGATCAGTGTATGATTGAAACTCAAACATGAAAGTTTGTAAGTCTACCTCATGGTGATTCAGTTAAAAAAAAGAGACGAAAATGTGCATATTCATCTTCAAAGCAGTTGGACCAGTTGACAATTCCACTAGCAGTGGTGAGAGTTCCTCTCTCCACTGGTTGTTTCTATTCTTTTTGATGTCTACCAGTCTGACTAGTATGAAATACCTCATTGTTGTTTTAATTTACTTTTATCTGATGATATTCAGAATATTTTTCCTTATACTTATTAGATATCTGTATGTCTTCCTTAAGGAAGTATCTGCTCGTCTCTTCCTATTTTTCAATGGGGTTGCTTGTTTTTCATTGTTTTACAAGTGCTTTATATATCTGGATACTAACCCCAGTCTGTGGGGTGATTTTTTTATTCTAGTCATTATTTGATAATCATAGTCACTATTTTTTCTAGTCATTACTTATTTTGCAGTACACAAACTTCTGTGTTTTATGTACTTTTAGCTTTAAATTTTCACTTCTGTTTGCTTGGCCAATGCCATTCAGTCATGAAGATGTCTCTAGGTTCAATGTCATGGAGGATTTTGCCAATGTGATCTTCAGTACTCTTTATGGATTCAGGCCTGATGTTGGGCTTCTACCTACTTTGAATTGACTTTTGTGCATGATATAATATAGGGATCTGATTCATTTTTTAGGTAGGGTGCCATACCCAGTGGTACTCAGGGCTTACCTCTGACTCTGTGCTTTAAGCTCAACTGGTGGAGCACAGGGTACCACATAGGGTGCCAGGGATTGTATACAAGGCAATTGCCCTGCCTGCTGTAGTATCTCTCTAGATGTGCTGTTTCTTTTCTTTTTTTCTATGTGACTGGGAAACTTTGCCAGCACATTTGTTAATCAGACTTTCTTGCTTGACTTTATACTCTTTTATTCCTTTGTTGAAGATTACCTGTCCACATATCTAAGGTTTTGTCTCTAGGTATTCTTGAGGTGAACATTGCCCTGATACCAAAAGCTGAGAGAGATATCAGTTGAAAAGAGAAAACTGTAGACTTACATCCCTAATGAGCATATACACAAAGATCTTCAACAAAATATTATCAGATGGAATCCAGCAATATATCTAAAAGATAACAGAACACAACCAAGGAGAATTTATCTCAGGAATGAAGGGGACGTTTAACATGTACAAGTTAATCAACGTAATGTACCATACAATATAAGGAAAGATAAAAATCATATGATTAAAATATATTTAGATGAACATTTGACAAACATTTACTATTCATGATAAAAATTTTTTATGAAAATGGCAATAAAATAAACTTTTCTTAGTATAGCTAAAGCCATATACCACAAACTTATACAAAACCTTGTATTCAATGATGAAAAATCGAAAGCCTTTTCTTTAAAATTGGCATAAGACAGAGCTGTCTATTCATACCACTATTACTCAACAAAGTATTGGAGGTCCTTGCCTTATCAATTAGACAAGAAAGAGTGACCAAAGGGGATGTCTATCAGAAGAGAAGTCAAACTATCACTTTTTGAAGATGACATGATACTAAGAAAACCCGGGAGACTCTGAAAAATCTTATCTGAAACAATAACCTTGTACAGTAAAGTGAGAGGTGACAAAACCAACAAGCAGAAATCCACGGCATTTCTATATACAAACAATGAAGTAGAAGGGAGAAATTTTCAAAAAGAATAATCCTATTTATAATGATGCTCCTCTCCATTAAAATCAAGCACCAGGGCATCAGCTTAACAAAAGAGGTGAGAAGCCTGGGAAATAGTACAAGAGTTAAGGCACTTGAGTTCATGGTGACCCCATTTCTATCCTGAGAACCATATATGATCCTTCGAGCACCGCCAGGACCCATCCCTAAGCACAGAACCAGGAATAAGTCTTAAAAGCAGCTGAATGTAGCCCCTTCAACATCCCTCCACCCCAAATAAAACAAAACAACTATCCTGAGGTTAAAGGTTTAAACAAAGAACGCTATAAATCACTACTAAAAGAAATAATATTCAAAGGAATAGAAATGTATCTCCTGTTCATTGGTTAGAAGAATTAATATTGTCAAAAATCAGTCTTACCCAAGGCACTACACAGACTCAATGCATTACTTATAAAAAATACCCATGAGATATTTTAGAGTCACTGGATCAAAGGCTGTTGAAATTTACATGGACTAATAACACTCTTCCTTGCAGCCACCCCTTCCCCCTACCCACAAATAGCCAAAGCAATTTCAGGCAAAAAAGAAGATGGGAGGCTTCTCTTACCAAAATTTTAAATTATAGCACAATGCTATAGCAATCAAGTCAGTGTAGTACTGGAATTAAGAAGCATAGCACCTCATTTCAGAGACAGTCAAGTTACCTGGTCAGTGGCTCTTGCATACTAGAATTGTTTGATTATAGAAGGTCCTCATATTGTCTCTATTCAGAACTTCATTTTCTCACTTAAAAAAAATCTGCTGTAGGACAAACCTGTTTTTGTCTTTTAATGTTGCCAGTACAATTCTTATTTATTTATTTATTTATTTATTATTTAAACTTGTTTCGAGCCTCACTAGTGAAGGAACCGGCAGAGGATTCCAGGTATGTGGGACCAGTGTCTGAGATTTCCAAGTTTGCTCTGATTGGGACTAGGCCTCCTCCACCCAGATCCTTCATTTTACAGTAGCTTGGCAATCACACCCACAAACTGCCCCCCGCCCCTCATGTTCCATGTGACCTCATAAATGGCCAAGATCCAGAGTCCAGAGACTATAAAACAAAGCTCCCAGAGGAGAGTGATGCAGAATCTCGCATGGCAGAGCTTGGCAAGCTACCCGTGGCATATTCGATATGCCAAAAACAGTAATAATAATGGGTCTCATTCCCCCGACCCTGAATATGACAGAGATGAATGGAGACATTACTGATACCTGCTCAAGCAAATCGATGAACAATGGGAAGACAGTGACAGTTATTTTAACTTGTTTAAGGGAAAAGTGATTATGCACCACAAAAGTCAAGAGGACATTTACAAAAACCATTGCAGAATATATATATTTTTTTCACAAGAACATTAATCCCACTGGCTTGGGATCTGTCTGTGAAGATGGGGTCCCTAAGGTGTTAGGTTTGCCACTAAGATCCAGTGAACTTCCCTATTAAAGGTTAGGCATTCAGCTTTGAGTCATATGGTTCCGGTCATAACTAATGATCTAGGTGGTTATAGCAAAAGCAGCCAGAGACAATTCATAGACCAGAGGGTGTAACTGTATTTCAGTTAAACTTTATTAGCAAAACCAGGTGGTAGATCACGTTTGGTTTATAGCTCAACTTTGAGGAATCCTATTCCAGAGAATTAGAAATGACAGATATACCTTGACTTTGAAGAGTTTGTCCTTAGACTCTCCAGAATATGAGGCCTTTGATACACAGAGGAGAAAGCAGGGGCAGTACACATTCTTTGCATTCTACAGCACACAATACTACACATTCTTCCCTTTTCCTTCATGCCTTGCTCTCCCATGCATTGAAAATATGGGCATTTCTTTACCTTGGATCACTTTGCAGGCTAAAGGATGTGTTGAGAAGAATCCTTCAAACTTCTGTGTGATTTTGATCAACCTCTGACTGTGAGAGCTGGAGTATAAGGCAGATCCTTCCTTCCTTCTTTCCTTCCTCTCTTACCACCAAGCCTTTCCTAAAAAAACATGCACAAAAGCAAAACAAAAAAAAATAAAAGCAATTGAGTGCTCCCTTTGCACCCCATTGAGTGCTTCAATCATTTTCCTTTTCCTCAGAAAAGTATCGTTTTTGAGGAAAACTTAATAGCTTAATACCACCAACTCACTGACTTTGGGTGGTTATAGAGGTGAACTAGGGAAAACCAGGAATTTCTGTTACCCCATAAGGAATTTACAAATCATAGTCTGTAAAAATATAAGGTGAATATATCTTTATGGACTAGAGGAAATAAACAGATATTTTAAGATTCTGTACTTTGTAATGAATTAAAAAAATAGCTTTTTAATCTCGACCAAATTAAGTGTTGAAAACCTAATGGGCAACAAGTAGAGTGATTTAGATTATACAAGAGTATCATCTAATGATAACAGATGAATGAAGACTTTGGATATTTTTCATTAAATATAAGGTTTGTAACTTCATTATTCTACAATACATTTTAGATTGGGATGGAGCCATAGCACAGCAGGTAGGGTGTTTGCCTTGCATGTGGCAGACCTGGGTTTGATTCCTCTGCCCCTCTAGGAGAGTCCAGCAAGCTACCGAGAGTATCTCACCCTCACAGCAGAGCCTGGCAAGCTACCTATGGCATATTCAATATGCTAAAAACAGTAATAACAAGTCTCACAATGGAGACATTACTGGTGCCCGCTTGAGCAAATAAATGAGCAATGGGATGACAGTGACAATGATACAGTGAAATTTTAGATTTTATATTGTTTCTTTAAGAAAAATGTCCAACAAATAACTCTAGTAATGATACCTGTTTTACAGTTGTTCAAAAAATTAAAAGTGTGATTAATGGATATGCCAAAAACAGTAACAATAAGTCTCTCAATGAAAGACGTTACTGGTGCCCGCTCGAACGAATTGATGAGCAACGGATGACAGTGACAGTGACAGTGATTATTGAGCACCAGATATGTATATGAGGTATTCAATATATGTGCATCAACACTTGCTTTTGCCTTTATTTTATTTTTTTTTTAAATTTTTTATTGAGTCACCATGTGGAAAGTTACAAAGTTTTCAGGTTTAAATCTCAGGCTTTTGCCTTTAATAATTAAAACAGGTTTAATAATTAAAACATGTTTCTGTTATGGGTGAGATTGACATTTAAATTGGTGAGATTTGGGTAAAATAGAGTGGTCATCCAAATCAGTGGAAGGCCTTAATAAAAAAAATAATAATACAAAATTCAAACTTGAAAGAAGGCAAGATTTCCAGCCAGCAGATTTCTTTTAGATCGGTGCTAAAGATTTTAGATTTACTATGCTTTCATGATTGTGAGACTATTCCTTCAAACAATTCTCTCTTACTCTCACCCTTTCTCTATGACTTATTAAAATTTGGATACAATAATAAAGGGGGTGAGAGAAGACTCAAGTTTTGGATGGAAAATTATTTCCTTAAGTCAGGCAGTCCTTATGATATTATTAGTTCTTTTAAAAAATAATTAAATTATATTTTACTACTATCAACCAGATCCATACCCTGCTTTCTTACTGTTTTACATGATAATTAGGCCAACGGCATGTATTGAAAACTCAGTCGTCATTCTCCCTTACCTGAGCTGGTCTCAGGAATTGTGTGTGTGTGTGTGTGTGTGTGTGTGTGTGTGTGTGTGTGTGTGTCTGTCTGTCTGTCTGTGTGTGTGTGAGTGAGTGTGTGTGTGCGCAGACAGAGAGAGAGATAGAGAATTTTAATAAACATAGAAGTGTGAGAGTGTATGAAAGAAAGGGAGAGTGGGAGGCAGAGAGAGTGAGTTTATTTTAACAAACACAGAAGGGAAGTCAAGAGCGGGGAGGAGGGAAGTGAAGAAAAGTTTTAAGTTTCATATTCCAAACTTGGAAACCATTGTGGGAAGTATCAGTGTCCTTCAAAGGAAAAATAATACAAACTTGAAAGGGGGCAGGATATGAAAAGGAGAGGGTGTAATGGGCTGCTGAGTGGAGAAGGAAGCTCGCCATATGCAGTGCCCTAAGGGAAGCATGGGTAAACAGAGAGAGGGGAGACTCGCTTCCGGAAGCGAAAGGAGACCCAGGCCCGCGGAGGGAGGGAGGCAGCTGGTGAGCAGGAACACAGCTCCTTTCTGAGGCGCGGAGAGACGCAGGCGACTTTCCACAGAGGCCCCAAACATCATAAACCATATGTCAAAAGAAAGATAAGCTAGGAAACCAGGTTAGTCGAGTCCCCAAAAGGTCACAAGTTGTGAGGGCATTTTGAGGGAGAAGCATGAATAGAGGACATTAATTATTTGGATTTCTAGAAACAGGCAAGGAAGTTCCGAAAATCCGTTTGGAAATACTGGGCCACAGGGAGAGCAATGCAGATACCATTAACCATTGCGGAGGAACCTTTAAGATGAAGACTAGCTTTGTTAAAATAGTTGCATGATGGACATGTTAGAGAGCCTTAACTAGAAACAAATGCGAAATAATACGTACACGACTAGGATAAGACAATGACTAGTTTATGAGGAATCAGAAGCACATTAAGTTAGTTGACTTAAGGAAGAAGTGATCTGCGCCTGTTATAAATTATCTGGGAATATACTCATATTTAGTAGTTAAAATATAGGCAATGAAAGCAATTATCAGAGGGGCAGTGCTATAGTGCTCAAAGAGAATGAGTTTTGCGTGTATTTGGGAGAATAATGACACATTTCAAGGAAATTATTCTTCCACTTGGAAAAAAAAAACTGCAAGTGTTTTAAAAACAAGTGGACCACCATTTTTGAATGCTCTGAAATAATCTCACTCTAGATGCAATGTATCCTTATTGACTTAAAAATCTTGGTATTACTGTGTCCAGCAAGACAGAACAAGTGGGGGAGTTAGCATGAATATCAAAAGCTAAAACCTGTCAGGAGGACGAGTTAATGTTACAAGTAAAAAGTACCCCAGTTTTTTCTGTGCTTACTGATATTTAACATTTTTAAATCTCATAATTGTACTGTCATCTTATTTTTGACACAGCAGAGATGGATCAATCCTAACACTGCTACGTTATAACACATATCCTACAGGTTTGTGGGGAGAGAAGGGGGGGGAGAGGGAGAGGGAGAGAAAAAGAGAGACAGAGAGACAGAGAGAGACATAGAGAGAAAGAGAAAGAAAGGAGGAAGGTGGGGGAATGTAAAAGGAGCAAGAAATTTTTTTTATTGGGTGTATCCTTTTATGCTAAAGCCTCCGAATAAGCACTACAGACATTATCTGCTTTGTAGGTGAACTGCAGCATGTACGAAACATCCCTGGAGATTCCCTTTCCTGCTCATTAAAGGTCGAATGCCAGGAACGTCCTAATATGTGTTTGCTTCAGGGCTGGTGGGGAGAGCAGCTTCGTGCCTTGTGGAGACATTGCTAGGCTGTTACCCCTGGCATATATTGTGCTGTGATTTTAATTAAAGCATTTGAATGCTGGCAGGTCAGTATTGTTAGAAGTGATGTCTGATTAATTGCTTACTTCTTTGTCACAGCTATAAATAGGATATTGTGAGGGTGCATGTTAGAATCCAAACAATTCCCCCTAGAGTGCGATGAGTAAATGGACTTGGGAGCAATCAGGGCTTTTCTCTTGGAGTGTGAGACAGGAGAAAAGCCAAAATTGCACTGGCCATTCAACGATCTACTTAAAGATGTGATAGGGAGCCAGATAGTAGAAAAAGGACAACTCTTCTTGTGTGAAGGCGTCAGCCTCAAGAAATTGGGAAAATTCAGCAGGTAAAGGACTATGCTTTTTACCAGCCAAATTAATAAATGTGCAAATTAAAAAGGATGTCAGAGCACTAAAGAAACATCTGCTAACCAAAGTAAAAAAGTAATGATGATGATGATGAATAGAGAGTGACAAAAGGGATTTCTGCTTCAGGCAAATTTCCATCCAGCTGCTCCCCACTATACTGAGCAATCAAAGCTACCCATGAGTTTCTGGGACTGGTGAAATGTTTAGAGTGTTATCGTTGAGATCCAGGTGATAACCTTATGAATGATTGACACTTGAGAAATAGTGCCAGCTGCTGTCAATGGTCTTGGGTCACCCCTGTTCAGAGCTTTTCAAATTTACTTTCTTGATACTTCGGGCCCTTAAGTTTAGATAGAAGTGTTCTGTGCATTGTGGGATGTTGAACTGTTTTTCAACTTACGAAGAAGTCTGTATCTCCAGTCTTCTTCCCAGGTCATTGTAAGCAAGACCATCTCAAATAGTGATAATTGTATCATGGCGAGGAGAAGGTGGGAGGGGGGATGCAAAACTGACTTTGGTTGAGGAATCACTGCTTCAGTTTAGCTTGCTGAAACTTGGCACTGTAGCACTGTCATCCCATTGTTCATCCATTTGCTGTAGCGGGCAGCAGTAACGTCTCCATTTGAGACTTTTTACTGTTCTTGGCATATCGAATACACCACGGGTAGCTTGCCAGGCTCTGCTGTTCAGGCGGGATACTCTCTGTAGCTTGCTGGACTCTCTGAGAGGGATAGAGAAATCAAACCCGGGTTGGCCACGTGCAAGGCAAAAATGCCCTACCCACTGTGCTGAAACTTAGTACTCTTTTTTGGGAACAAAGAATGTTGAATAGATGTTATAATGTCACCATGATTAAAAGGACTTGTTAAGAATTTACTTATTGTTTTTTTTTTTTTTGCTTTTTTTGATCACACCTGGTGATGCACAGGGGTTACTCCTGGCTCTGCACTCAGGAATTACCCCTGGCGGTGTTCAGGGGACCATATGAGATGCTGGAAATCGAACCCGGATCGGCTGCATGCAAGGCAAATGCCCTACCCGCTGTGCTATTGCTCCAGCCCCAGAATTTACTTATTGTATTTTTGCATGGTAACCATCAGGTAAACTATCAAATGAGCCGTAGTTTATATTAGTATAAATCCTCAGGAAATGAAAAATATTCATATAACACACAAAACATTCATCTTTTGGGAGTCCAGGCTCCTATGCACAAATATATATAACACAGTTCTCTATTTTCAATGTATCTCTGTCCCCCTTCTTCAGAAATTTCAGAATAGGCATGAGATCTTTGGTAATGGGATGCAGAGTTTTGGATTTCAGGGGACAATCCATCAATAACTCTTTTCACAACTTAAAACAAAGAAAAGAATCTTGTTGCTGAACACTTAGAGCATCCTCAGATCTTCCTCATGAACTGGCTGTTTAGAAACAACATAGTAATTACTAGTTGTAATTATGTCCCGAATCTCTACAACCAGCTGTCTGTGCTTTTATGTTGTTGTTTATGAAGCAGGTGAAGCCAATACTAATTTTTGGAATTTACACAAGTCACCTAGGAAAACTCAGTGCTGATTATTCACCACGATAGTCTGCTTTACCTATATGTTCATTTTTAGAAAATGAACTTTTCTAGATTGCATTGTTTATAATGGCACAATTTATAATTGTTATCTAATGATGTGACTGGCATTTCATGAAACTATGAGACAACCAAATGAAATACTGTGATAGATATGGGTTTAGGATATTATGTTCCCTTTCTTACATGTGTTTGTTTTTGGTATATATCGAGAAGTGTTCAGTGTTTATTCTAGACTGCACTCAGGGATTACTCCTAGGAAGGTTTTGGGGGATATTGGGATTAAACCCTGGTCAGTTGCATGCAAGGCAAGCACCATGCCTGCTGTACTATCTCTCCGGCTCTCGGATAGTACATTTAAGTTCTATTGCCTCAGTAAGGTCATAGGCATTATTTATATTAATAAAGACTGCTTATAATCAAGTTCATTAACATAGAGACTTAAAATCTGTGTAAATGGTACATGCACATAGTTTACAATAATACACCATAGTGCACAAAATGAATCTCTTTTCAAGATAGCCTTCTAACCATTTCTAGTTTATTAAACTTTTCATATTAAAGTAGACTATTGAGATTTTAAAAACTATGGTGACTAGATAGACCATTTTGGCAACAATAAAGTTGCCAGATCTCCCTCCAAACCATACCTACCTAGTTCAGATGTATTTGCAGAGACATATACAGAGTCATCATCTACACCAGAAGTTGTGTTTTGAAAGTTTCAGATGAGGCCTAAAACTAATCAGAACTTCTATTGGATCAAAGACTTCCTTCTGCAAATACATTCTCAACTCCCTCAATACTAAAAAAATATATTTCCCCATTATAAAACTATAATATTTATAATTAGTCTTGAGCCAATCTTTCCTCCTACTTAATGGGTATGTCTTTCAGTACTTTCTCACTTAACATAGCACCTAAAAGTTTATTTTATAATCTGATAGGAAAAATAGCAGATAAAAAGGCATGAAAAGTCTGTAATATTTGTACCTAACCTCTCACTTTTTATGTTAAAATAACTGCTCTTGTTTTTGCTTATTTTTTCCTGTATAAATATTTTATTAACTTACTTATTTTTTTGGTACTCTGAATCCAATGACTTATACATGCAAGGCATGTGCTCTACCACAGAGAAACATCCATGACTACTTAAATCTTTTATAACACCAGTGAAATTTATACTACTATTTTCTAAACCCATGTATGCCTTTTACTAAGCTGTAACCTCTCTTTTGATCAACTCAGCAGTCTACAGAAATTTGTACAGGATTTGAATGAGGACCCAAACTCTAGGGTACTTATCCAAACAGAAAATCTTGCAGTCTTTTGAAATTCATTCAGTCTTAACAGAAACCAGACAGTTTCTTCATTTTGGATTATAGAGTGGTGAAAAACTTCAGCGTATTTATTGCTAAGGCTCTGAGTAGCCATTGTATAGCATGAGGAAACGAAAATCAAGCACATTTTTAAAATGCACCACGTGTAGATACATTGAATGTAAATGTACACTTAGTTGTAAGGACACAAAACTTGGGGCAAAAATCACAACTCAAAGGGAGTTTAAGAATCCAAGAATTTAAAAGTATTCTGAAAAAGTCCTCTCTGCCTTTAAGTTGGAAACATTTTCCTCTCTTAGGAGAGATGCTCCAGAGAGGAAAATTAGTTTGTCTCCTTTGTCTCCAAAGTTTGTAGCAACATTAAATAGGTTGCTACTCTTGAGATCTCTGAACTGCCCTGACACCCATTCCTTTACAAAGAGGGGGAAAAAAGTACCAGGTGTAGCAGAGCTACAGTTGCGTGTTATTTATTGTAAAATAACTGGACAGTCAAAAAGTGTATGTATTGATTGGCAATAGATCATTACTGACCAAACAGGCTGTACAAACTGCTGAGAAACAGCTTCATGGATGTGGGTCAGTATGATATAACCATTTTTGTCTATTGTAATTACATGATGATGTGGAGTTGAGGGTAAGGTATAGTGTTCCATAAATGGATACCGGGTCAGTAAGTGCCTTGGAGAGTTGAGGTGAACACTCACCATGAAGTTTAATTTAATCAACCAAATGCTCACACACACTGTCGTAGCACTAGTAGCACTATCATCCCATTGTTCATCAATTTGCTCGAGCGGGCACCAGAAACGTCTCCATTGTGAGACTTCTTGTTACTGTTTTTTGCATATCAAATATGTAAGGGGTAGCTTGCCAGGTTCTGCCATGCGGGTGCAATACTTTTGGTAGCCTGCCAGGCTCTCTGAGAGGATCTGAGGAATCAAACCCGGGTCAGCCACGTGCAAGGCAAAAGCCCTACCCGCTGTGCTATCGCTCGCAGGAGAAAAAGAATTAATACTCCCCATGTTATATAAACAGAAAGCCCATAGTTCACAACAAAGGAGGCAGAGAGAGTACCATCAAAAGTTAGCACTATGAAAGGTACGGGTTATGAAGAACCCACGGAGATGTACATGGATATTTTGAATCATTCCCATGCACTTGGAAAGCAGCCCGTTAGTGCACTTTTGCATCCACTTTGGGCATGGCTGGATTGGGCATGGCTGGATTGCTCTGGGGATGATAACTTTGAATAAGTTCTTTTATTAAAATCTTCACAAATATTACTCAGTGACACCCGCAACACCTCCCTGCACTTTGTTCTTTTCTTCACTGTACTTCGTCTGTGTGTGCATGTGTGATGCTCTAAATATATGCATGATCATTTACCCATGGCGTATTTGATATGTCAAAAACAGTAATAAGTCTCACAATGGTGACGTTACTGGTGCCCGCTCGAGCAAATCTATGAGCAACGGGATGACAGTGACAGTGATACATTTAAAAAATTAGTCATAAGACTGGAGAGATAGTACAGGGATTAAGGTGCTTGTCTTGCATCCCAGGGACCCTAATCCCCAGCACCATATGTATCTCCCCCCAGCACCGCCAGGGGTCACCCCTGAGCAAGAGGCAGTTACAGAACCTGAGCACTGATGGGTGTTGTCTCCAAATGAAAACCCAAAACTGAAGCAACATGAAGAAACACATGCTCTGTTTATCAAAAAAACAAGCTGTAGAATGGGACCTACCGCAAAACCATATGAATGAAAATCAAGACCGTAGCTTTGAGCACTACATAATTAAAAAGAAATCATAGACGGGATATATTATAACCTCCTTTTTTACACATCATGCTTGAGTAATGTTGATTTATTAGTATAGTAGAATCTAACTAATTAGCACTAATGACAGAGGAACCCATTGTGGATTATAAAATTTTGCAAATTAGTGAGTACATGATCATCAGAAGTCCTGCACTGCAAAATGTCTTTTTTCACTTATTTTGACAGTAAGGTGTTAAATGCTGATTATCATGATAACTCATCATATTTGGTTAAGGTTAGATTTTGTTAAAAGGGGCATTTGTGAGGATTAATGGGATAATGTTTATCAAGCAGTTGGATAAAGGTCTAACAGTGCAGACACAGGGTGATGGTGTCCAATGCAGATACAGGGATACAAATTTATAGTTCCAGATGGGATGTATGGGAGGTAGCTGGTCGTTCTTTTGGGAGCGGTGGTAGTGGTTATTATAAGTTTAATATGTATTTGAGAATAAGCAATTCTTAAATATCTTATGACTATAAAAATCTTAGTTTGTTATTGAGGTATTCAGATGATTAAATAGGTTAGCTACTGTAAATAATTTGTTTTTAATGGCACCCTATAATTATAATAAATATACTGAATATATATAATGGACATGAAATTGGTATGGGAATTTATTTTAAATGTTGTTCTATGAGAGAACATTTTAAAAATTACCCGAGATGTAAATACTTGACACTGAGAGTTGTGGGTAATATCAAGATCACTGGTGACAGTGTCTAAGAGTAAAGCAATATGTGAACTTAGTCCCAGGAATGATTGTAATCTTGAAGAATCATGCTTTAGTGAGCATGATTTAGGCACTAATATGATATCGATGAATAAATACTAAGGCTGAAGAAGAGTTATTCTGCTAATTAAAGAGGTAAAAGCATCCAATTAGGAGTAAAATTTCAGACTAAATCAGCCTTGAAATAGGTTTTAAAAGTATATGGTGCTAGCTTACAAAATTTGCATCTGTCTAAGTAAATATCAGTAGATGATCAGAACACTATTCCAATTGAAATCTTGCTTTATAGAAGTTGTTGAAAAGCATTTTGATCTACTAGTTTATCAGCTCTTTCACTTGGCATCCTTCAAGTTGTAGTAACTTACTCTCCAATGGATGACTTCTTGTATCCTTCTAGGAGTAGAATTGTTAGATTATATGTTAAATCTGTTCTTTAGTATTTTGAGAAATCTCCATATTATTTCCATGGTGATCAGAATAAATTTATGTTCTTTCCAACAGTTGTTGAGGATTGCTTTGTCCTTGAAAATTTCCACCAACATTTGTTCCTACTGGTCTTTTAGAGATAAGCCATTTTTACAAGTGTGAGGTGAAAGTTCATTGCCATTTTGGTCAGCATTACTATGAAAATCAATGATAGTGAACATTTTTTCTTTGTTTTTATTGGCCATCTGATACCATGTTTGGTGAAGTATCTGTTCAATTTTTCCACATTTAAAAAGATGCGGTGTTTTCTTATTGTTGAGGAAAACACTATTTACTAAAAGAGGTGAAACTAAAGGCATATTTCAGGGACTAATGTGCTTTAAGAGTTCAATAGATAATCCTCTAGTAGCCATAAACTGTTAATTATCAAATTTGACAGCAAATAGCCAGAAAGAAACTGCAAGAGATATACCACAGAATAAATCAGAGCTGGTCATTATTGAAGAGCAGAACTTACTGGAGATGCAGACCTAGTCATTATACTCTGTCCTGTCTACTGCTCCCTGAGTTCCGAGAACACAGTTTCCCACAAATGGGGTAGATAAATTATATGCAAATTGTCTCATTAATTTTTAAATAGTTATTTAAATATTTTTAAATAGTCTTATTAATTTTAAAATAGTTCATTTGTGTTGGGGATGCCAAGAATTGCTGGGTTGTATGGGAGTTCTATTTCCTTTTTTTTTTTTTGAGAGAGATCTCCATTTGCTTTCTGTAGAAGCTAAACTATATGACATTCCCACCAATTGTGGATGGCTATTTCATTTTCACCATAACCCTACCAACACTGGCAATTTCCAGACCTTTTGATATATTCCATTTTCATTGGTCTAAGATAATATGTCAGAGTTGTTTTGATTTACATTTCCCTAATATGACTGATGGGCACTTTTTAATATACCTATTAGCCATCATTGTGTCTTCTATGGAAAAAGTTTATTTATTTATTTATTTTGTTTGTTTTTGGGTCACACCCAGGGATACAATGAGTAACCCAGGGTTACTCCTGGCTCTGCACTCAGGAATTACCCCTGGCAGTGCTCAGGGGACCATATGAAATGCTAGGATTCGGACCCGGGTCAGCTGTATGCAAGGCAAACGCGCTACCCGCTGTGCTATTGCTCCAGCCCCGAAAAAGTCTATTTTATCTATACACCCCATTTGCGAATTCGGTTGTTGGATTTTCCATTGTTGAGTTTTGTGAAAACTTCATAGATCTTGGATATCAGTCCTTCATTTTATGTATTGTGTGCAAATATTTACTCTTACTCAGTAGGGTGACTTTGTGTTATAACTTGAGTTTCTTTTGCTGTAAAGGAGGCTTGAATTTGTAGTCATATTTTAAAATTTTTCTTTTGGTTGTCTTTGCTACTGTGGTCATCTCATTGAAGACAGCCCTGTGGTCACAAGATTGGCTATGTTCACATTGAAGACAGCTGTAAGAAAGAACAAAATCATGCAATTTACTGCAAAAATGAATGAAACTAGGGGATATCATGCTGAGTGAGGTCAGTCAGAGGAAAAGAATGGATACAGAATAATCTGTCTCATATTTGGGATTTAAAGGTACACAACAAAGGGTCAAAGGCAACACAACAACTGAACTGATCATACAACTGAGTTTGTATGTGTGTGTGTTGTGTGTGTGGAAGGGTGTTGAAAGGAAAGGGTGTTGGGCCTTTGGAGAATGGCACTGGGTACGCTGATGTCTGTGTTGAAATTAAGTGCACAGAAAACCATCATTAGCAGTATTGCAAGTTACACAAAAAATCAATTAAAAAGTTAAAAAAAATAAAAATGTCCATTTGCGGTTAAAAATGAAGTTAGATCTGACTGCCAGGGAAAATACTACCTACTCACTCATTTAAAAAAAAATTGTGTCTCACATTTAAAACATGTTGTTTTGTACAGAATCCTGAAATCAGGTTGTGAAGACACCTAAGTTTTTCTCATTTTAAGATTTCTTGCTGTGGGGCTTATGTAATACTCTGGTCTAGATAGGAAAAGCTTTATTTCTTCCATGGTCTACTTAAACTGTTAAATGAAAATTATTTTGACGGTGATATAAGTTCCTGCTCTATTTATAAATTAAAATTTTCAAGGGTACTAGACTGTCAACATTTTTTTATTTCTCTTATTAAATATGTCAAGATTAAAATGAAATTAATATTACTCAGGATGTTACTTGGATAGATACAATCTAGAAATTATGTCTGAGTTTTTATTTCTCTTGTAAACAAATAAATGGACAAAGACAAACCAACAGTCATACAAAAATTAAAGGATAGTTCAAAAATACCATGCAATATCCTATGCATGCTTGAAATATTTGAATCACAAATCACAGTGTTCATTTAGCAAAAGAATATGACAAGCATTATTTCATCTTAAATAATGTTTAAATATTAGTTGCTCATGGGGAGAAAACTGCAAATATGTGTTTTCAATTATTTTTCCAGTTTTGGCGTATTCTAGCAGGAGGTATAATTTGAAGGGAGTCTCACCCTGGGCTCCTTGTCCAGTTATATTTAACTCAACCCATGATCATCTATGAGTTTCTTCCCTAGAAATTAGAAAATTAGTAAAAGTACACAGAATTAGACTTAAAAGTGAAAGTTAGATCCAGTGCTACATGAATTATGGCGCCAGATAGTGACAGAATGTATTTTCATCCTTTATGTATTCTTTTTTTCAGAACTAATGAGTCTTTCTAGCTGGCCACTGACTCTCAGTGAATAACTTAAAAGCAAGCAATTGTGAAACAGAAGCATTGCTTTAAAATTCATTGACATCTTCAAATAAAGCATTAAATTTTACTCTTGAGGACTAATGCCATATGCCCAGTAAAAGAAATGCCATGTTTCCATCCCTCGGGCGTTTTTGAAGATTACCTCGGGGCCAGTGCTTCTGCCTTACTGCCATGCATGCCATATTATTACTACCTAGAACTCCAACTGGAGCCACAGTTTGCACACACCAAAAGGAGTCAAGGTTGCCAAAACATCATATTATCTTAAGTGGAAAACACAAAACAACAGGAGAATTTACATATGTAGTATGCACACACATGCGTAACACATGCATACCACAGGCAGTATCAGATGTGGATTGTATTTGCAGGTGCCATATGGTGAACACCAGATGAAGAACATGCCAGGAATATGGAATGCTGGGAATTCTACCTATCAATGCTATTATCTACCATCGTCCTTATTCTTGTGTTTCTTCTTAGTGTTTCACACTCAATTCTCAAATTGTAGAAACCACATACTTTCAAGCAACATTTGAACTTCAAAATAGTTGAGTATCTTCTTTTCAGATTTGCCTCTAAAGGTTAACATCAAAGATACATTTATTCAAAATTAGAGCTGGAACATTTTGTAAAATGGGTTCTGGTTAGTTCCAACTTGAACTTTTGGGGATGGGGGCTAGTGTCATTAGAAAGCACTGAATATCCAGATGGGCATTGTAGCATTTGAAAAGGTTATCTCTGTGCATATTTTTTTTTAAAGACTGTTGTTGCTTATTTTTTTGAAGGCAAACAGAGAGGGAATAAAGTCCTGATCAAATTGATTCCTTTTTAGGTCAAGCAATTCCATTGAGGAGCAAAGATGATAATGTGGCAATGAGAAAATTAAACTGGTGGGGCTGGAGCAATAGCACAGCAGATAGGGCTTTTGCCTTGCATGTGGCCGACCTGGGTTCGATCCCCAGCATCCCATATGGTCCTCTGAGCACCGCCAGAGTAATTCCTGAGTGCAGAGCCAGGAGTAACCCCTGTGCATCACCAGGTGTGACCCAAAAAGCAAAAAAAAAATTAAACTGGTTATAGGAAGAGGGATTAATGGTTGATTTGCCAACTCATCGTTACTCTTCACTTAAGGACAAAACCATAGATGCAGGCTGTAGCTGTTTTCTTTTCTTCCCACCATATCCCTCCCCCTCCTCCTTTTTTGGCTTTTGGACCATACTTGGCAGTGCTTGGGGCTCACCCCTAGTGCTGTACTAAGAAATAATTTCTATCAGGCTTGGGGGATCAAAGCCTGCCAGGCTGTGTGGTGCTGGGGATAAAACCTGGGTTGGCTGTGTGCAAGACAGCCTACCCACTGTACTATCTTTCTGGTCCATTTCCTTGTTAATTATTGTCCAAATCACTATGGAGATCTTCAACAAGCTGGCTTCCCATTGCCAACTTGATGACAGTGATAACTTATGTGTGAGTTAGGTCTCTGAGTAACTTGTTTTTTCTTTTTGAGTCCCACTGGGTGATGCACAGAGGGTTACTCCTGGCTCATGCACTCAGGAATTACTCCTGGTAGTGCTCGGGGGACCATATGGGATGCTGGGAATCAAACCCAGGTAAGCCATGTGCAAGGCAAATGCCCTACCCGCTGTGCTATTGCTCCAGTCCCGACCTCTTAGGAACTTAATTTCATTTTTAATTAAACAAAATGAGGCACGGTTATTTGAAATCCTGTTAATGATAGGGTTTCATGTATACAGTGTTCCAACATCACACCCTCCACCAGTGCTCACCTCCTCTATGTCACTCCACCATGGTAAGATCAGTTCTATTAATTATTTCTTAGTTTCTGTTGCTTCTAGCTATTTGTTGTTCTGTTACTATGTTTCATGTCTGGGATGGAGGGGGGAAGGGGGACCATACCTGAAGGTGCTCAGGAATTACTCCTGGCTTTGCACTCAGGCATCACTCTTGGTGGGATCTGGGACCTTTGTGGTGCTGGATATCAAACCCTAGTATGCAACATGCAAAGCAGCCTCCTACCTGCTGTGCTATTACTACAGCTCCTACTATGTGAACATAAGAAAACAAAGGTATTTTCCAAATAGGGGTTTGGGGATCTTGTAGTGTATGTTAAGCAGTGAAATTTCTGGGCTCAAAATGATGCTCAATTTTTAGTTTTCGAGATGTGTACACAAAGAGGACAAAGAGTTTTTGGCCACAAAGAGCTTTTCGAGATGTGTCCTTTGAGGAGGTGAACCAGTTCTCATTCCCATCAACTGTGGACAAGGATCATTTTACCCCATATCTATGCCAACACTGGTTGTTTTTGTTCTTTGCATATGCCAGTTTTATTGGTAGCACTGTAGTACTGACATCCCATTGTTCATCTATTTGCTCGAGCGGGCACCGGTAATGTCGCCATTGTGAGACTTGTTACTGTTTTTGGCATATCAAATACGCCACGGGTGACTTGCTAGGCTCTGCCATGTGGGTGGGATACTCTCGGCAGCTTGCCGGGATTTCCGAGAGGAAGGGAAGAATCAAACCCAGGTAGGCCATGTGCAAGGCAAATGCCCTACCTGCTGTGCTACATCTCATTGCTTTGATTTAAATTTCTCTGCTAGTAAGTGTTTTAAAGCATATCTGTATATACCTATTGGCCATCTGTATGTCTTCTTTGAGGAAGTGTCCATTTTTTTCTCTCCATTTCTTATAAAAGTTCTTTTTTTAAATTTTTGGCTAAGTTTTACAAGTGTGTTATACTTCTTGCATATTAATCTTTTTTCAGTTGAGAGCTAAGAAAATATTTTCTCCCAGTCTGTGTAGTTTCTTTTAATTCTAGTCCTCATTTTCAGTGCAGAAGCTTTTTTATTTGATGTTTTCCAATTTGTTTATCTTTGCTTCTATTTTCTTGGTCAATGGTATTGAAGCATTGAAGATGTCCCTGATTCAATGTCATTAAGGATTCTGCCTATGTTTTTCTCAATATAAGTGATAGATTCAGGTATCATTTTGAGGTTTTTAATGCATTTTAAATTACTTCTGTGCATGGTGTGAAAGTAGAGATCTGAGGCGTGTCTGTTTATTTTTTTACATGAAATGGACCAGTTTTTTCCCCCCAAAATCATTTTCAAAAGAGACTTCTTGCTCAACTACGTACCTTTTCTTCTTTTCTCATAGATTAGCTTTCAACATACCCAAGGATTTGTCTTG
Organism: Sorex araneus; assembly: GCF_027595985.1. Taxonomy (NCBI): domain Eukaryota; kingdom Metazoa; phylum Chordata; class Mammalia; order Eulipotyphla; family Soricidae; genus Sorex; species Sorex araneus. Next base: position 310,902,113 of record NC_073313.1, on the reverse strand, counting down.
GGGTTCTGAATTCTCTGCCCTTGTTCTAAGTCTTTCTTTATCCTTCTTTATCTCAGCACCAGACAGTCTTGATTACTACAACTTTGAAGCACAATTTAAAGTTGGAGAAAGAAAAGTCTCCTCTCTTCTGCTTTATTAGAATTGACTTGACCTATATTATTTTAACTTCAGTTTTTCATCAAATGTTTTAGAAAAATTTAAATTTAAATCTTTCAGCATCTTTTGTAGCTATTTTGAGGGAATACCTAGAAATAAGTGGGTACTTTATTTTATAAACACTTTATTTCAAAAATATTTTCCATCCAAGAATTGTATTAGACCTCTAAAGCAATAATAATAACTGAGTATGGTTACAGAATCCCTAATATTTACATTTACACTTACAAATTCAAGATTATGCAGTTGTTCATTCATTAACATGCAAAAAGACCAAAGAAGTACTAGAAATTTCTTATCCTTGTAGAATGTTTACCTTTGTGGAAAATAGAATATATGAAGAAATAAAATCTGAAATTTGTACACATGAATAGATGTATTTGCTTGAGAATATGCTATAAAAATTATGTAAATTGGATCGTAGTTTAAGTGTACTTGGTTTATAAAGTGAGTGTAAACGTCATCCTTGAGATGCAACTTACAACTGAATAAATATTCACTACTGTATACATTTTCCTTACCTGAATATTCACATATTAAGATTTTAATGCAGAGTGCTTGTTCTGAAGCCTTCCAACTTCTGAAGCACTCAAACCTTAGAGCATTCTGAACCATAGAGCCTGAGTGAGGGGGCTACATTGAGAAACTGGTTGACTTCTGGTTGCCTTCTTCACAGCCACTTGGACTGCTCTATTTCATCTCATTACTTAATACCACTAAAAAATTCCTTACACAGACTCTCAAAGATGTTCATTCATTTCCTGTCTTCTGTGAAGCATGTAAAGTGTTTTATTTGTGCATTGAATTTCTTATATTTTGTAGTCTTGTTACTCTTACTCAACTGATTTTCTGTAAAAAAAAAAGTGACTTCATTTCACTCATACTCCAAATAGTTTTCACCAGAGTTGATATTTAATAAGTGTCTAAATTACTGTCTGACCACTAGTACTCCCATTCCTTTCTGCTCACCTTCCTAAATAGCTTTTTGTTTGAATATCAGTGTCTGGCTGATTAAAGCAGAACTTTTTGATAGAACACGATTTTCTATTTAACCCTTTCAATTTCTTTTCTTGGTTCTAAAAATATGGTTGTTTTATTTGTAACCTCCTAGACTTGCCAACAAAAGTTGTTCCAATGCAAGAAATGTCAGAAAACTTGCTCAGTAGGTTTGGTTATAGTCAGTTTCCTCAAGCTGTCCAGAGGTAGCGGGTCTCAGGATGACAAATTTGAATGACCTCAAAGCTTTGGGGACTTCTTGCTTGTTATTTCCCCATTATTCAGTGGCCATAGTTGTCAGGAGACTAATGGGGGAATTTACAGGTCCATAGCTTCCACAGCAAACCCCAGTTCAGAGAATGGAATTAAATATTTGTATTTGGACTTAATGCTAGACTTGCAATCTCAATCTGTTCTGTTAGAGTGAATAGATTGCATTAGATTGGGGTTGGTTTAAGTATGCAAAGATTGTCAACTTCCATGCTTCCTTGCCTCTTTCTTCCAATTTTTTTTGAATCTCCCATGAATGACCAAGAATGCTATCTTGAATTACTGGCAGGATATATGGGAAGCAAGCAACATGGTCCTTGGAATGTAACCCTGTTTTATTTCTGGTTTGAGAAGGTAAATGCTATGGTTGCCCCTTTAATGTAGGTGGGTAGAGAGGGATAGAGCAGAAAACAGTCTTGCTGTGGAGTCACTCAATTATCAGGAACAGTTGTTGCCTCAGAGTTATGATCTAGTCTTTCCACAGATACTCTCAGATATCTGCAGCACACATCACTGCTACTAGCCCTGACCCCAGAAAATGGTCACAATTCCACAGCCTGCTCTCTGCAGGATGCTGCCGTAAGGTTCAGGGGTGCAGACATAGCAATGGGGCAACTCTTGCCTTTAAGGAACTTCTGTTAGATGAAACAAAAAAATTCATAAAGAGGGAACACTGAACTGTATTTGGTGATGTCCAAAGAGTACTATGTCCAGTAGCAACTGGGTTTACATGAACTAATTTTAGTCCAGAGAGACTTTCTGGGAAGGTGACCTTGCAAAAAATGCTGAGTTATGAACGGGGGGGTGAGAGATGAACGTCAGATGATGATATTTCAGAAGAAGTGGAAGAAGTGAAGGCTACAGGGGTAAATGGAAGAGCCAAAAAGCTGGTCTTTTTTTCCTTTAAATTAAATTTGTGGGGGTTTCTCAAGCAGTGCTTGATACCCATTTCCTGTGACACTGTTAACTGACCCAGAAAGTTCAAGGACTCCATTAGGCAATAAGATGCTACTCATACCCGGAGTGCTGGGGTTACTCCATGTCACACCAGGAATTGTCTGCTGCTTCTACCTGCCTGCTAAGCCATATACCTGGCCTTGGGAAGTTCTTAGACATGATAACTTAGTTTATCAGCAGGATTGGTTTTAAGCAAAAAAAGCGAGGCATGAAGTTGGTAAGATGATTGAGTTCTACTCCAGAAGGGATGTCAATGAGTGCTACACTGAGGCCTCTGATCTGAGATAAGAGGGGATGCTAGAAAGAAGTGTGTGTGTATGCATGTGGGGTGGTGGGGGTGAGGGGGCGGGGTGAGGCTGGAGGCCAAGCCCACATAATTTGACTGTGTTTTGCACTTGGGGGAAGAGTACATGTGACCGCTGAGGGCTAGTCTGAGAAGCTGGTCATGGAAATGCTGTGAGCAGGAGGAGATTCAGGTAGTCAGGAAGACCTAGATTTGGCCCTGGCCATCACAGATCATGGAGAGTGAGGATAAGGCTGCAGTGGTGGATGTGGATAGGCTTTCCAAAACCCCAAAGAAAGCAAGCTGGTTGGTAATCATTGGTTGGAAGATAGTGTATGAGTTACATTTTTTCCCTGTGAACTCCCATGTATGTGAATAAAAATTTTTTTCTCTTGCTCATTGTTCTGTTTTAGTTTAAAGGCCTTTAAGAACCTAATAGAGTAGAGGAAAATATTTTTTCTCTTTCACATTACCTCAACTGAGCAGAAGGAAGAGGGCTGAGGAACCTCGGAGAACACTTACAGTATTTTCAGGACAAAAATGAAAGAAACCCCCAAGCCAGGAATAAGAGTAATTAGAGGAAGACAGGGAAGTCAGAGTTTGTGGGTAATGGAGAGACAAGTCAGCACACCAAGCTGGCCACTGTGATGATCACTACAGAGTTTCAAGGAAGATGTACTGGACATCGTGTTTGCTGTTTGTGATAAGCATCAAGCTGGTTAAATATCATGTCATTTAATTCTGACAGAATGAAAGTAGTACTTAAGAGAAGGCTGAATCCTCACTTACTAGGCTTAGAGAAGTTGAGTGACTTTGCTAAGGTCATTCCATCACTAAAGAGAGTTCAACGCAGGTCCTAGGGAGCCTGGTTTTGTGTATCCTGCATTTCTGCTTTTGAGATGATGTTTATTAAAACTTGAACAAAATTCAGATAGCTCTTGCATTTCATGCCTGAGTTCTCTTCTAGGCTTAAAGCAGAGAGCCACAAACTCCTGCCTGTGGAATGGGTTTTGCTTCTTTAAATAAGGTTTTATAGGGACATAACCCCATCCACTCATTAGTGTGTTGTGGATGGTCACTTTCCTCCGCGCCTAAAGACTGTGGTCCTGGGGTCTTCTAACCTCAGGTCTCCTAACCCATTTTGGCACCAGAGAGGATTCTTGCAGCCATGCATTTTGACTGTGAACTGAGCTAAAACCTCGTGCAGCCCGGGGAGGGATTTTTCCCTCTCCAACCCGTTTTTCTGAGCGAAAATGGTGGCAGCGGCAGCACCCAAGTGGCGAGAGCCACCCTCTAAGACCCCTCAACTCGGAGGTGGGACTCTCTTTAGTGATGTAGCCTGTAGGTGGTCCTGGGAGGGGGGGCGTTCCCGGCGCGCCTTCCGCCGAGAGATGATCCGGAGCCGCGGCACGAGAGACACCCTCTGCGCCTAAAGACTGTGATCCTGAGGTCTCCTAACCCATTTTGGCACCAGAGCGGATTCTTCCAGACATCCATTTTGACTGTGAACTGAGCTAAAATATTAGAAACCCAAAACCGTGCAGCCACGATAGTGAAGACTCAAATTCTTCACTCTCAGCAATGAAGAGAAATTATTAGATGATGCCTATTCAGCAGGCCTGATTGTTGGGGAAAATTTCCAATCAATAATAGTGAGTTCTGTATGGAAATATGGAATGTACTCAAAGTATATAGAGAATAAAGGGAATATCATTAGCTACTTAGATGGGGGTTGGGGTGGGAGGGGGTGTATTGGGGTTCTTGGTGGTGGAACATGTGCACTGGTGAAGGGATAGGGGTTCAATCAGTATTTGACTGTGACTTAAACCTGAAAGCTTTGTAATTTTTTTTTCTTTTTTTCACGGTGATTCAATAAAATATTTCTTTAAAAATAAATAAATAAATATCCAATGTTTACCTTATAATGAAAATAAACCTTTGGGGAAAATGAGGTATAGTGATAATCTGATTTACATCTACAATGATCTCCCTAAATTGTACTGAATTGGGCTATTGTGTTTTCCAGAACTTTGGAGTACCTAGAAGATAATAAGGGACAGTTTCGTGACACTGGAAACAGCCCACACCAACTCCAGAAAGTTTTTGAACTTGCAGTTTCCTTCCAGAAAGCAGGATTGAGGTAGCAGTGCATGGGGCATTAGGAAGAATGAGGACTACATACTTAAAAGACAGTGAATGATTGCCAAGGATCACAAATGCTGCACATAATTGGACCCTGGCCAATTTGTCCTTCATCTATTAGCCAGGACCCCAGGGCTTGAAGAAGGACATATGTCTCTATTCTTCTGCAGGGTTTGGCAGAAGCAGGGTTCCTCAGAGTCCAAGGTGTCCCCTGGGCTGGCAGCCTCCCTGGTGTTGGGAGCACAGCAGGTTGTTGGAGATGGCAGTCCTGCTGGGGCACATCTGTCCCTCTTAATATTCCACTGCTCATGTCTCACTCTAGTGACAAATGCAAATTGTGTGGCTTCGTCCAAACATGTCAGCCTCATTAGCAGGTGCAGTGATTGGCATAAGATAGGGCCTCACCATTTCTTCTCTTCTTTGCTCTCCCCACCTAGGGGTCTTCCATACTCAGGGCTCATATTAGGAGATCTGGGTGTGAGAAGCAGGAGGGAAGCCCCCCCTACTCAACAGCCTCCTGCCCTTTCCAACCCCACCACCCCCACCACCACACTTCCCGTTGTTACAAAAGACAGAGCTTCGGTCAACTGGAATTGTTAAAGATGAATTATCTTCTGTAACACAGATGGAATCTCTCTGGTCGACAGTGAGTCAACCCAGAATAGAATGCACTGGGCTCTCGAAAGCTTGCAATGGTTTATTGTGCCCATAGAATATACTTAGGGAACTCCAGAATGAAAATAGGGAGCTAAAGTTTTGAAAATATGCTTGCATATATACCTGCTGATTCAAAGATTTTTTTCATCAGCAATTTGGTCAAAGTCATACTAGATCATTACAATTTTGCTTTTTCTTCCATGTAATTGAATCTATTTCATTAAAGTCATTTGCCTTTTAGTTCACAAATTTAAATGTGTAAAAGGAGTTATTTTGTGTCTCTTAGATGTTTGGTGGTGACAAAGTGAATACTACAACTAGAAAATCCGTTGAAGTTGTCTCCCTTATCAGTAACAAACACTCTGTGTTCTTAGACCCTGGAATAATGTGCATTTTTTATTTATAGAAATAGATAGGTTAACTTTGATGGTATCAGATCACTAGGAACTTAAAATGCAATTTGATAGTCATCAAGGTTTTGTACTTTGCATTTACTTGACACTAAATATATGTTCGACAATGGAAAAGAAACTATTTTGTGATTGTATAAGATATTGAGTAATTGAACAAGGGGACCTTACTCACTGTATTATTTCTCTGGTCAAAGTAGTTTATGTGTTTTTTAAATTTTCATTAATAATTAATTTTTTTCCCAAGAAGTTTTTTTTTTAAAAAAAGAAGTATATATTTTTTAAAAGATAAATTCTACTTTTTTTTTAGGAGTCAGAGAGATAGTAAGGGGGTTAAGATGCTTGATTTGTTAAGATAGTATGGGGGTTAAGATGCTTGTGTTGTTAAGAAGGCCGGTCTGGGTTTAACTGTTGACACCCCATAATGTCCCCCAAGACATTCCAGCAGAGATTCTGAGCACAAAGCCAGGAATAAGCCCTGGACACTGCTGGATGTGGCCCCCAAACCAAAGAAAAAAGGCAATAAAACATTCTATTAATGTTTTAAAATTTTAAATGTAATATAATATATGTTATAAATATAATACAGAACTTTTAAAATGTAATATAGAACTCAGAGGGGGAGAGCTGAGTTTCCCTCCCCACCCCAACCAAAAGCCCTGGCAGCCAAAATACTCTGGAACCCAGCTACAGCCGTGCTCAAGGCCACTTTCCACATGCTTGCACGAGCCTCATGCATGAAGGAAGCAGTAGAGGAACCCAGGCATGCAGGACCTGGAGCTTAGGTCTCCAGGTCCTGCATGCCTGGAGGACTGGGCCTCCGCCACCCAGAACCCTCATTTTCCAGTAGCTTGGCAGTCACACCCACAAACTGCCCCTTGGCGCCATGTAATCCCATCAATTGCCAAGATCCAGAGACTATATAAAACAAACAACTATATAAAAGACCTATATAAAATAAAGACCTATAAAAAACCAGACAAAGACCTATATAAAACAAAGACTATAAAACAAAAACTTCTAGCCTACTGATGTGCCTAAAGCAGCATACATGTGTTTGTTTTTAACATACTTGCTTGTATTCTCTGATATACATTCTCCATCCCTCTTGGAGAGCCCAGCAAGCTCTGGAGAATATCCCACCCACATAGAAGAGCCTGGCAAGCTCCCTGTGGCATATTCAATATGCCAAATACAGTAACAATAACAGGTTTCATGCACCTGACCCTGAAAGAGCCTCTAATCATTGGGAAAGACGAGTAAGGAGAGGCTGCTAAAATCTCAGGGCTGGGACAAATAGTGCCTGCTCGAGTAAATCCACGAACAACGGGATGACAGTGATACAGTGATGCAGTGATAGAGCTTGGGAATGCCAAGGTCACTCCTGGAAATGCTCCAATGATACTGTAGGCCTGATGGATCAGAGCTGGGCCCAGGACCTGCTGTGCACAGTGCTCTGTCTCTCTCTCTGTCTCTGTCTCTTTGTCTCTCTATGTCTCTCTGTCTCTCTCTCTTTCCAGCTCCTGCTAATGTATTTTATTTTTGTTTGTTTGGGGACCTCACTGAGCAGTGTTCAGGGTTTACTTTGGCACTGTGCTCAGGGGACCCTGTACAGTGCTCAGGGGACCCTGTACAGTGGCAAGGATTGAACCTGGCTCAGCCACATGTAAGGGGTGTGCCCTGCCTACTGAACTCTCTTTCCATCCCAGAGTCCCAGAATCTTGCCAGAAGCCTACAATGATTGAAGCAGTCACCTCTGTCCCAAGGGCTTGGGATTTTCCTCCTACAGGTTCTGTGCCACCAGCATCTCCTAATAAGTAAGCAGCATTTCATCTTTTCCTAATTTGGATAACTTAGTCCCTGGGTGGATCCATGGGGCCAGCAGTCCTCCCTGACTGATGAAGACACATCTGGCTGTCTTAGTCCTCCTGCTGTGCCTTTGAGATTATACCTGGAAGTGACCAAGTCCCCAACTCCCTTGCACCACTGTGGACTTTTGTGTCATCATTCTTCCTTTACTCCCTAGGTAAGGACAAAGGTCTTTAGTTCTCGGAGCTGTGAGGTGCCCCCTCTCTATCTCCCTGCTCCTGGAGCCCATTTTAGCACAAACATCAGGGGCACCCGGTCGAAACATTCCAGTGTGACACACAGATCCCAGGGGTCTAGGTGCTGTGGTCACTCCTGCTGCCCCCACACAGGACTTCTCCAGATGAAAGAGTGAGTGCTCAAACGTGGTATAGGTACTGAGGTAATCTCAGATATTGTACTGACCTCTGACTACTGTTTTCACCTTTTTATTCTGTTCCCATGGTCTTCCTTGATATGGGACTTAGAGAAAATAGTGTAGCAACTTTTGTGGAACTAGAATTCACTGAATTTAAAGTACATTGTATTAGCACAATTTAAAGGTTGGCAGCACTCAACATTGGCCTGACACTAGGGCAATAGAGTACACCTGACACTGTGACTAATGGATGCTCCTTTAGGACAGTGGGTTCTGAGTCTGAACATCAAATGGTCTTTGGGATACGGGCAATAGGTTCCCCTCAACACATGGACACCAAGACTGACAGGGTCTTTGGATGGTCTATGAGCCCATGTAATTCTGTGCAGAGCAATTAGAGCATGTAGGAACTGGAGACAGCCTTGGCCTTATTAGCACCCTACTCTATGCTATTGACGGTTTTCCTCCTCTGTGATGCTGGACCACGTATGTAAACAAAGAGAAGACTGGCTGAAGCCACCCTAAGAGCTTCTTTAACCAGCAGTTTAGTGGTGGAGGAAGGCCTGGCTTCCGGCAGAGACCAGCGGAAGAGGGGTTGAGGGGCTTCTGGGAACAGACATTCCCGTTGCCTGAGACACCTGCCGAGAGCACCCATACCCACGAGCTTCTGCAGCCCATACTTGGCGGTATAATGTCTTATCTCTGCTCTGTTCCTTTACAACATTATCATGCTGGTGGAAGGAGGCTGGGATAGAGCTGAGACCTATGGGCTGGGGGAGAAATCTGCTACACAACTTTATTACTCATTCTCTTTCCTTTCTGAAAAATTCTGTGTTCACCTCTGGGATGATACATTCTTGTCAACTGATAGGTGAAAATGTAGGGAATTTTTCAAAGTAATAATAAAAACATTAATACATGTATTTATTTAAGTGGTGCTTATAGCTCAGCAGGTAGGGCGTTTGCCTTGCATGCAGCTGACCCAGGTTCAATTCCTCCATCCCTCTCGGAGAGCCCGGAAAGCTACTGAGAGTATCCCGCCTGCACGGCAGAGCCTGGCAAGCTACCCAAGGCATATTCAATATGCCAAAAACAGTAACAACAAGTCTCACAATGGAGACATTACTAGTGCCCGCTCAAGCAAATCGATGAACAATGGGACGACAGTGCTACAGTGATATTTTCTATCAGATTCTGATAAACATCGTTCAGTTCTCCCACTCTTAGAGGCAGTGCCTCAGCATCTTTATTCTCTTTCATGCTCTGGGGAACTGACTCACAGAAGGATTAAATGTTGCTCATGGACACGCATGGGCTTAATGGTGAACTTCAGATCTGTGTATTTTGGTCCAGGTCCTTAACCACTGTGCTACAGTGACTTCACCAACAGTAACAAAAAAATTCAAGTGTATGCTTGATAGGACTCTGCAAGTCATGACTCTCCCTTTTATCCTCTGCTGGGACTTGGCTTATGTCAGAAAGTCAGATGGGTTGCAGTTCCCAGAGGGTCCCTCTTTCTTTGAGCTCACTCACATACATTGTGAGCACCGTTCCCAAACAGAACCATCCAAGTGGAGAGAAACTTAATTCTAGGTTTGGCCTGGAGCTTTGGGCAAGAAGACATCCATCATTTGGAACTTCAGACTTAGAGGTATATTAAGACATGAAATTCTGGGTTCCAACACAAAGAAGTCTGCATCTGGCCCCACAGCCAAAGCACAAACTTTCCACACGTTTTCTTCTCTTGGCTTTTCATTTGTTTCCCCCTTCATTCAGAATTAATCTAATTTTGTCCTATCTTTATTCTTCACTTTTTTTATCTTTACTTCATAATGAAAAAGAGAATTATAACAATATCTCTGGGGTGGCCCTGGCATTGCCTGGTGCTGTAGGCTTGATCACTCTTGACCATCTGGTCTGGTTGGCTTGAGTATGGGTGGGAGGTTCCATGCCATCTTCTGAACACTGCATGGGAGGTCACCCCACCAAATAAAAGTGCGGACATAAAAGAAAACCTTTTTACTTTCCTGCAATTTCCCAGCTATAAAATATGTGCATAATTATATATATATAAATCTGTATTTACAAAATTGATAAAGATAAAGCAAGTCTCAGAAAACGTTTCAGTGGTGGGTGTGAGAAGACAAATTTTCTTCACAAAATAAACATTTTCCAATTTTAATAAGGAAATCTATGCTCTGTACTTTAAAGCTAAATAAAGAATATAGTAATATCTGACAGATTTTACATTCATTAAAAGCTGAGATGGATAGGGCTAATACATAGCTCAATATTTATGATGCAGCAGCTTCTATGTAAATATTAAAATGAGGCAGTTATCATCAGAGCTGTTTACTGTTTATATTTGCTTTCAAATTTTAATGAATGCAAATGTCACTTATGAGGTAAAATTCAATACCTGAAAAAAAAATAAGTCATTTGTCCATTAACAAGTCCAGTCTAAAACTATCCTGGGAAAAGTCATTTCCAAACAAAATCATAAGTTGGGAAGACAGGGAAAATGATTTCTACTTGTAGGGAGATGAAGTAGAAGTGCTTTTCCCTCTTTTCTTCACTAATGGCAATTAAAATCAGTGGTTACTATTTACAGAGCAAACATAGTAGACACGCTGGCCGGGTGGAGCGAGGGAAGTTTGTTTAGGGAGAGTGGGAGTGAAGAAGTGACATGTCTGAGTTTTCTGGGTTTTCTTTTCACCTCTTGTGTGCCAGATGGGATCTGTAATGTGATAACACCAATGGGTGTAGTCCAAAAAGCAAGAGTAAGAAAGGGGTACGGTACCCGAGTCTGGCCTGGAGGAAGTCAGCAAAAGCCCTGCTCCATACAAACACACCAGAAAACTCATTGTCCCATCCTTTTTGCCGTTAAAGGCTATAAGGGCAGAGTCTCGGGCAGTATCTAGGAATAAGACTGTGTGACTATGATTCTCCCAGATCTTGTCTTAGGAGTTGCCCAGTCTCACCTGCTTTGATTTACAGACAAAGCAAAGGGACTGTCATACTGAGAGGTATTGAATTTCCCCTTCTCACACACTCCTTTGCCTATGGCCTAAGGCCTGCCTATGTATTCAGTGGAAATTGCTCAAGAGTCTTGCCCTGCTCATTAGGGTGGTATCAAAGGAAGCATGGAGGAGTATTGGGACTTCTTTTTTCTTTTTTCTTTTTTTTTTTTTTTTGCTTTTTGGGTCACACTCGATGATACACAGGGGTAACTCCTGGCTCATGCACTCAGGAATTACTCCTAGCAGTGCTCAGGGGATCATCTGTGATACTGGGAATCGAACCCAGGTCGGCTGCGTGCGAGGCAAACGCTCTACCCGCTGTGCTATCACTCCAGCTAGGACTTCTCCTTGATTCTGCAGTAGGAAGGCTCAGACACCAGGCTCCTTTTGTTTCCGTGGAGGACATATAGGTTGTTGCAAATAGACATCAGTGTCCCAAACAATAAATGCAGTATCTGTGGGGATCTAGAGAAGAGCTCAAACTCCCACCTTCCCCAGCAGCAAAACAGTCCCTTCTCCAGATGTTCATGGGGTCTAAATGAAGAGGCCTATTCTTCCTCATGGGACCCAGACTTTCCTATGCACCCCATAAAAAAGAGAGTGTTTGCACTTTCTCTTAGATAAGCAAGTCAGAGGAGGTCTTCAAAATTACGAGATTCAGATAAGTTTTATAATATCTCAGACTTCCAAATTTCAGTCTAAGATTGCATTATAATTAATTTTAGATATTAATTAAATTAATTACATTAATATTAATGTTGCTGAAAGATAAAATATTAAAACACAATAAAAGAAAAAATCCTAATTCAGACATAATATAATGCTAGAATTATTATCAATTCAAATCATAGAATTGACTGTGATTTTGAGACTTATGGATATATTTGAAACCAATTAAATTTAGAGTTCCAGAAAAAAAAGAGGGAGTCATGAAGAAGCACTATATGATATTTGTTTGTTTGTTTTGAGACACACTCTATGGTGCTCAGGTTTACTCCTGACTCTGTGCTCAACAATAACTCCTGGTGGGGCTTAAGGGACCGTATGGGTTGCTGGGGATTAAATCTGGGTTGGCAAGATAAGCACCCTACCCACTCTATGATCACTTCACTCCAACCCCCACTTGGACATTTAAAAACCCGCAAAGCAGTAACTGAAATACAAACTCATTGAAAGACAATAAGTTCAATAGTATATGAAGAGTTTTTTGACCTTGAAGATAGAAAAAGACATATTTCTCAAGCTAAAAAACAGAAATAAACTGTAGGAAAAAAGAATAAAGTAAATAAAACCATCTGGAGCCTCAAGAATAGTTACAACTAGTATAAAAGATCTAACCTTGATGTCATCAAAGGATATGGAAAAGAAATAGTTAACTCCATGACTTTGATAAATTAAATGTATTGTTAACCTAAAGCAAACACTAAAAATTACAGAAAATATTGTACTCTAAAACGATATAAATAAGTAAAAGTGGAATTAAAAATATACTGACATAACTAGAAGCCAAGGAAAAGATAATATAAACAAAACATGGGACAAATAATACATGTAAACATCTAAAAACACAAATTAAGAGATCAAAGTTGGCATATTAAATGAAATAAAAAGAGGCAAACTAAATGCTTTTTGTAGGAAAGATATTGCATATAATAAATATGGAGGGTTAATTATAAGACTAAAATGACATTCTGTAAAACTTTGATCAAAAGGAAGAATGAATAAAAAAGTGTTCAGATAAGTAGATTTCAAAGTGAAATTTATTAGGGGAAGGGGCATTAAATTTGATTCAAATCATTAAATATCAATATTCTAAGAAAACCTCACTATCAGAAAGTCTCAAAGGATATAAAAAAGCTCCATTGAACTGAATTAAAATTGATATATAAAACATCAAAATTTGTAGGAAGAGCTAAAACAATTTTGAGAGGTAAGTTTATGCATTAAATAATTTTATTTATAAAGAGGGAAAGTTTCACAGCAACATATTACACTATCACCTCAAAAATATAGAAAAGGGAGCAAATTAAGCTCCCCAAATGGAGGATGAAAATATTAATGATAAAAGCATAAAATAACAAATAAAGCATAAATGAAATAAAAATAATAGGAAACAATAAAACTGTTGATATTTTAAAAACATCAATACAATAGACAAGATAAATATATAGCATTAGGCCTGTCTGAACTTAGCAATTCAAAAGTGCTTTTAGTATATCCCACAAAATAACTTACAAAGTCCATCATATCTTAGAAAAAGTTTAATTTCTTCCTTCTTGATCTGGATGCATTTTATTTCTTTTTCTTGCATTTTTTTAGTGGCTAGACTCCTAGTTCAACTTTAAATAATAGTGACGTACCAGACATTCTTGCTATGTTTGTGATCTTAGAAGGACAATAAGCTTTTTATCACTATAAAATCAGCTGTAGGTTTCAAAAACATTTTTGTTGGGGCTAGGAGGTCATTTACTTTTATTTTTCTGAGTCAATATTATACAGCTTGTTGAATTTGTCAATCAATTTTTCTGCTACAATTGGGACGTACTTTTTCTTTTGCAATCCACAATTAATATGGGGGATTACTTCAATTAAATTTTGCATATCGAACAACCTTTGCTCTTCTGGAAAATACTCCTCCTGGCTATGGTGTATATTCTTATATTTTAATATTGGAAAAAAGCTCAAACAATCCAATTATAAGGTGAGAAGTTCATGAAGAGAAACAGATGGCAAATAAGCACATGAAAAGATGTTCAGTGTCATTAACTATTAGAGAAATGGCAATACCACAATAAGTCAGCACTAGACACTATTAAGATGGCTAAAATGAAAAGAGTGCAAACAAGGTTAGGGAGATAGCTGGTGAGATGGCAAATGTTTAATCTATGCAAGACACTAACTATAACTCCCAGTATGGCATGGACCTCTTCTTCTAGGACTGTTGGGAGGAGTCTGGTGTCCCATAAAAAGCACCACTAATGCTAGTGAGAATACTGAGAAACTGAATCTCTGATACAATTTTGATATATAGTAAAATGAAAAATGTCACAGCCATTCTGGGAAAATGGCAAATTAAAAATAAAATGTATTTACCGTATAAATGTGCAATTGTCCTACTCAAGTTTGATTTCAATGAAGTGAGAACATTTGTTGGTGCAAAGAGTATATACAACAGCTTCATTTGTGATATTCCCAAATGAGAAACAACAAAGATATTCTTCTGTAAGTTTAAGTAAACCATGATAAATCTGTATCATGAAAAACAACTTAGAAATAGGAACAGAATCATTTGATATATGAAACAACTTTGTTGGATCTTCTGGGCATTTACTGGCATTTAAAAAGATAGCTCTTGGGCACGGAGCAATAGTACAGCAGGTAGGGCATTTACCTTGCATGCGGTAACCTGCATTCAATCCCCTGTGTCCCATATGGTTCCCCGAGCCCTGCCAGGAGTAATTCATGAGTACAGAGCCAGGAGTAACCCCTTAGCAAAAATAATAAATAAATAAATAAATAAATAAAAAGATAAGTATCTCCAAAATGCTGCCATGGAGGAAGGTAGGGGGTAAGGGGTGGGGCAGAAGGAAACTGGGACCATTGATGATGGGAAATATACACTGGTGAAGGGATGGGTGTTGGAACATTGTATGACTGAAAACCAATCACAAACAACATTGTAACTGTGTGTATCACTGTGATTCAATTAAAGAAAATAAAGCTCCAAAGCAAAAATGTCATCTATGGGTGACAGAAAGATAGTTCTACTGGTAAGGCACTTCCTTGTATATGCAGGTTTTGATATTTAGAACCTCATAATGTGTACCAAGTCCCACCAAAAAGTGATTCCTGAATATAGAGCCAGGAGTAAGCCTTAAGACAGGTGTTCCCCTACCAAAGTCATCTATGATTGAATAGTTCTGTATAATAGTTGTTCCATCACAATATTGAATAGATGATAAACAGATTAGGGAGCATGGGAGAGACTAAATACAACTGTAAAGAGTAGCCAGGATGGTGGTTATAAAGTAGTTCGGTGTCCTGATTGTGTTTACATGAATATCCCATGGTTAATGTGGTAAAAAAATCACAGACCTGTGCAGAGGTGTTGGTGCTGATTCAGCATCCTGGTTTTGCTATTATGAGATAACTATGTCAATTTGAGTAGTGGGATGACAGGCACATGGTATTGTTGCCGTTTTCCACACACCTATAATTATTATAAAAGAAAAATTATGCATCAAAAGCAAAACACAAAATTAAAAACAAAAACTATTTTCAGTTCCCTCCAAGATAAAAGAAAAGTATAAGTCCTGTATATGACCTTACTTTAGGTTTTTTTGGTCTGGCTTTATTTTTAGACTGTCACTTAGAAATACTATGGTTCGGTAAATGATTGTGGGAAAATGATTCCCTTTGTGTATTATGTTTTTTAATTTCAAGTTTTGAGCATTTATCCTTCTTTAACTGTCCTCTCAATTTTTATTTCACTGCAACTACAGCTACCAAATATCCTCTGTAAACCTCAAAGAAAGGAAGATGATTCTAGCAGCTTCTGGGTAGATGCTGTGCAAGAAGCTTCCAGAAATGAGATGAACAGGAACTGCATAAAACCCTTTTGGAGCAATAAATAGAAAATTAGGTAACTGAAAGCCTCTCTCATCACTCATCATTTCAGTACACAGGAATCACTAAAGAGATTGAGAATGAGTGGTTTCTAAAATACGCATTAAAAGGCATTTTGGAATGCAATATTGAGTTATGTCTTCCTCTTTTCTAATTTTGCATAAATACTCCACAGTTTTGAATTTACCAATTTTTGTTTGATTGCTTTGTAGGATTTATTGTGGTGGGGTGGGCTGGGTTGGTAGTGCCTGGGGCGGGGAGCAGAGACTCACGAGGAGCATCTCTGAGGCTCTCAGGAGACCAGCATCCGACATGAGTTCAGAGACCCCTGATTAGGATGTATGTGACCCTACAGCCATCTGGGATGAATCACTTCTCGGTCCCTGGGTCTTCAGACTCGTCCACATTGAATCTGGAAACACCCCACTTCTTGGAGATGTGGATCTTCTGGCATGCAGGAAATTTGAACTTGGTTTTGCACAGAGCCTTCATCCCATGTTTCTTGTTCTGCAGTTTGGTGCTGATGGATACAAGGACTTGACCAATGTAGACTCTGGCCACTGTGCCCTGGGACTTTCCAAAGGCATCCATAGGCCTGTTTGAAGACTGAGATTGGGGACAGTATGAGCAAAGAAGGAATATCTCCTGAAAAGGACTGTCTCCAACATCCCTAGAACAACCCCTAAAAACCACTTGCAATGACACACCAAGGAGACAGCTTGCTGTTTGCAGCTTGTCTAACATCTTTGCCACCTCTGCCAGTGTGACCATATCAGAGAACAGTAGCTGCAGCCAAAATCTCCTGTCATTTTTAGAGGGTAACACCATCTCCTCCTAAAGTCACACTGCCTTGGTCATCCATGACGTTCTCTTCTGGGGCCAGCTACATGGCTTTGCCCTTAATTCAGCAAATCTGTCCTTAAATCAGCAAATTAAGGGCTTTGCCCTTAAATCAGCTGTCAGAATAGTTGACTCTGGGTGGCTAGTTGTCACTTCCTAAATAGTGTGAAAGGAAGAGGCTCATCCTAGAGGCACCACATCCTGGATCATGTTTCAGGTTTTCCAAGTGGGAATCAGAGTCTATTTGTAAATTCAGTAAGCCTTCCTCCCTGATCAAATAAAATTAGTTCTCATATCTAACAGCACGGAAAGGTAATGCAAGGGAAAAGCAAAGCAATTAGTATTGCTAACCACTGTTGTAATGATTATTGTTGACAAGGTGTAACTGCTAAGGGGATGCTGGCTGCCTCCTTAAGAATGAACCTTATCCAGACTAACCAATGCAAATTAAAATATATGCATAATATATATACATAGTTATTACCAGGGTCATGCCACACTTAGGAATATATCTGTGCCACTGAGAGAGATATAGCATCTTTAAATTACTGGGTGAGGTAGATAAAGAGCTGGAGCCCCACCAACGTAAAAGTTGTAAAACTGGATTGATTTTTGCTGCAGCTTGCTAAGGGCTCCCTAGGGCCAGGATGCAATGTTCAAATATAGTAATTGATAGTCTGAAAAAATAGTTCTGATAAGTGTGCAGAGGTAAGGCAGAGCTCTGCCAGAGATGAAGTGAGCCTTTGTGCTTTAGAAGACCCTACCACCAAAGTGACCCAGTTCCTTGCCGCCATCAATCTGTTACTGTCTGATTAGAATGTGTGTGTTTATTTGGGGGGGGGTATAGGGGGTGGCTGCTTCTGCCTCTTCTGTCCCCACTTCCATCTTCCCTCTGCTTTCTCTTCCTCTTGCCTGCACTGTAGCTTCCTCCAGGTGTAGAGAAAATGGTCTTGGCCTTCAAACAGGGGCATTTGTTACGTGCTGTTGTGGAAAAGTAATTATCCAACAATCAGACCTGTTTGTGTAGGGGGAAATCGCATTCGTTAATACCACCTCAGTACTCTCAGGGGGAGAAGGGTTAGCATTCATCTGACCCTTTCACTCTTGCCTTGCTGAACTGACCACCCCAAGCTGCGAGTGTGTGTGTCTAAATTGCTCAGGATTCAATTGAACACATTAAAATTTAAAAAGGATTTAACTGAAAATTTTCAATAGCTTCTGAGAAGGGGGATAATTTATTAGCTCGAAGTAAATTAAAATCTCAAGCAGGGGTAAAGACTCCGAAGATTGCTTTAATACATTTTATACGCTTTCAAAGAAATGTTCTTTTAAATGGTCCAAAAATCAGCTAATTTTGTCCTATTTAGCAAATTACCTCCTAAGGCCACAATGTTGAAAAACTTCAAATTATTTTTTTTTGAAGGGAAAAATAGAGGAGGGGGTAAAAAAAAATCACACACCTTCCACACCAAACAGCCCAACCTAAACTCGCTCTGTCTTTTATATGCCACAGTTAGGATTTTTTCCTTTCTTTCTTCATTCAAAAGTCAGTGAAACATTTGCATTAGACTCTGCCAGCTCACACGGGGGACCTTTCCACATGGTTATTGTAGGCAGAGGAAGGAGGAAGGTTAATGGAGGGGCATTGGAAGGCTGGGTCCCTATGTGCTGTGCTGATAATTTATACCTTTATTTCAGGCCACATTTACCTGTGGAGCCATAAGGCCACGGAGGTGCGTTGAACTTGTGGCCCTGTTCAGCCCTGAGGCTTTCCTTTCTTGACAGGAGATTTCTGGCTCTGAATTATCTGTGTAATAAAAGACTCCTCTGTTCCAAATGACAATCCAGCTGAAGAAGGAAGATGCGTGTTTTTTTTTTCTATTTACGTCACTGTTTTTTTTTTTTATTTTATTTTCCCAAGATAAGCAATATTTTATGGCTTGTATTTAGGAGAATTTCCTCATGGAAAGCCTGACTTGTAGTCTCCTCTTTCTCTCTTCATCTGCTTGGATTGGCCAGGTTGCAGGATTCCCCCAGCCCCCACACTCCCCAGACTCCTTCCAGGGTGGTGTTCTGGTGGGGTCCACAAGACAGTTACTGGTTTGATGACTTTTTAAGTCTTTGGAGCCAAACTGTATCATTGAATAATAAGAAAGATAAAACAGGAAGAAAATGAAGAGATGAATGAAAATTTCGGCATTAGCCAACCTATTATTTCTAATCAAGAATTATTTTTAAAATTAGATCCCACCTCTGAGTGAACATCTAAAAATAGCATATAAAATGATATCAGATGGGCACTTTCCAGAGGCAAGTGGCTTCCTGGTAAGGGAAGGGGAATTTGAAGATGGTGGTTGAAAAGCATAACCACTACTGAGGGTGTCTTAGAAAAAGGGATTATAATTAATGTTGTATGGTATATATGAAAGTTCTTTAGATAGTATGGCATTGGGGGTGGAGAGAGGGTACCATGGTTAAGGATTTGTCTTGCATGAGGCCAACATGAGTTCAATCCCTGGTACCACATGTGCTCCCCTGAGTCCTGCCAGGAAGTGTCCCTGAGCACAGATCTAGGACCAGGCTCTGAGCACCACTGGGTGTGACCCTGCCTACCAAAAATGAATAAATAAGTCCTCATCTCAAGGAAATTTTTTTTTCCATTTTAAATTTTCTTTGTATTGCATTTGTCTGAGATAATGAATGATAACTAAACTTATCATGATAATCACCAGTATACAGCAATCTATAAGTATCAAGCTATTATGCTAAATATCTTATAATTTACAAATGTGGATATCAATAATATCTCAATAAGGCTAGGAAAAAGAGAAATGATTCAGCATCAATATCTCTTGGGGCACATAAATACAGATGGAGGAGTCCGAACAAATTAAAATATTGACTATATTAATGTGTGACCCTCCTGGCAGAGCCTGGCAAGCTCCCTGTGGCGTATTGGATATGCCAAAAACAGTAACAATAAGTCTCACAATAAGAGATGTTACTGGTGCCTGCTCAAACAAATCGATGAGCAACGGAATGACAGTGCAGTGACAGAGAATGTGTGACTCCCACATTTTTATTATCCTGTAGAAGCAGGTCTGCATCTAACTCCAGTGTTGGGAAGAAACAAGTAAGAGGACTTTGAGTTTGGTTGACATGAAAGACAAAGATAATTGTATGAATTTCAAGTTTACAAACTTTCTGAATGTTTGGCAATTTAGAATAATAAAAGGCTGTCCTGTGAACTTTTTTATCCTCTTTAAATGACAGGGATTTACTAAAATAATAGGGTGCATAACTGGATGTTTTTTCGGCTTTCAAATTCATTGATATGTTTATCTCTTATCTTTCTGTTTAAAAGATTCTGTTAAAACTTTTTTTTTCAAGTTAAGCTCATCATCAATATTTTAATTTCAATTATTCTTTTTTGAGTATTTTATAGTATGTCATGCTTACATTTTAGTCACATTCTTGGCATTTTTTTTCTTAGTCTTTGACTCTATTACTTTGATCATATTTTTTTTTTCAAACTTATCATCTCCTTCCTGGGTTGAAAAGCTTTAAGTTCCAGAAAACCTGGTTCTTCAATACCTTTCTTCTTTAATGCATATTTTTGTGTGAAAGTACTATTTTTTTGTTTTTCATATTTTCACTCATCCAGAGAAGCAGAACTTGTTAACTTCTGTCTGTTTCCTATATTTTACACTATTTTTGACTAGTATTTAAAATCTTTGCTTTTGAAATTTTCCATTTAAGTTTATATATGTCACTGTAGATTTATTTACGGTCATGTATTTGCCAATTAATTCATCAATGCTTTATACAATTCAAATTTTACTTCATTATTCAAACTAAATATGCAAAATTTTTATTTAATTTTGAATTTTTGAATCTTGTCAGCAGTACATGGGACCCTAAGGATTACTCCCCTTTATACTCATGTTAGCAGCACTTCTTGGCAGTGTTGTGTTGGAGATTGAACTTGGGTCCTTGGGTATACAAGGCATCAACCGTCAGCCCTCTGAGCTAGTCCTTTGACTCTGTAAGTGTGTTCCTTTATGCTTCTGAGTAAAAGTCTGTAAATTGTTTCTCTAAATATGCCATAAAAATACATTTACTCTCACCATATAGACTGCAAGTTAATCCACTTTATTACTCACGACAAGATGACAAGATGAAAAAGCCTTTGTGCTTTATTCCCTTTTCTTTATTTTTAATATTTTTAGATAATTTCTTTGTTTGTATGTCATAATTTTATTATGATAAATTTGTTTTTATTTGTTTGGGAATTGGAGTGTTTCTAACTCACGCTGTCATGATTTTCTTCAGTTCTGGAACATTCTGAATTATTTTCAGAGATTTTCTTGAATTTTTATAATTAGTGAAATCATTATTAGATGAATTTGTAGGATAAGTCTGTGGTTTTATCTTCTTAATTTTTCTCTTTAACTTCTTTTGCTGGGGCTGGAGCGATAGCACAGCAGCAGGACGTTCGCCTTGCACTCGACCAACCCGTGTTTGATTCATCTGCCCCTCTTGGAGAGCCCGGCAAGCTACCGAGAGTATCCCGCCCCACATGGCAGAGCCTGGAAAGCTACCCATATCATATTTGATATGCCAAAAACAGTAACAATAAGTCTCACAATGAGAGACATTACTGGTGCCCGCTCGTGCAAATTGATGAGCAACGGGGTGACGTGACAGTGACTTCTTTTGCTAAGTTCTAGCTATTTTCTCAAATTTGTTTTCAAGTTCAATATTTTTTTGTCAGCTATGTTTCATATGCTATTGAACAAATCCATTTTTTTAGCATGTCGATAACTACAGTTTTATTTTCTAGACATTTTACAGATTTATTATTGAAAATTTTATAGTTTCATCTCATTTTTGTTAATATGAGGATCTATATCTTTAAAATTATTTGTTCATTCTCAACATATTTATTTTCTAGTATTTCTCTCATTGCTGGACTATTGGAGTCCAGTTTTGTACCTATGGGGACTTATTTTTTTCCTGTGTGCAATGAGAGTTGGATTGTTCGTGGGCTGGTTTGTTCTGTGGATTTTTTCTTATTTAGAAAGGTAATCATATGTCCCTGGGTTGTAAACTCATCCCTAAAAGAAGTTTTCCTTTATATTTCCCTCAAATTTCTTGGAATTTAATATTAAAGATGAAATTTTCTTGTTGGTTTTTGATTTGGAGATCCCCAATGCACAAGGATAATAATATCAATTTGGACACCTCACATACATTCATTGTATAAGCCTTGGTTTATGATTTTCCTTAGGGATCTTTTATTTCATGGTTAAAAACAGAAGGAAAGTTGTATTTCCCCACCATTGAATAGAATTTTAAATTCTTTTCATGATGAAGATAATGTCTTACAACTCTGGACTTTAAAAAATTGACTTATTCTAAGTCACCACCTTGTTCAAATGAGCGGTTTCTTCAAACCTAACTTCTGTATCCAGTAAAATGGGTTGCATTAGCTTTTTATGAGACTCCAGTTTCTAATACTTGGGAAAATCTTTTGAATTTATGTATCCATTAGAACCCATTGTACCTTTTCAGTCTCTTCGTCTGTATAAGGTGGGACCTTTGATAAGCTGGTTCTGCATGCTTCCAAAGTCTCACATACATACTTTGAAAATTCAGAGTTGCACGGTGATTGAAGACAACTGAATTTTTTAATGCTCTTTAGTATATCTTTCCCCCAAATTGGGTAAAATGACAATATTTGATGAGAGACTTGCTCAATTTTAAAAGGAAAAATGATAAAAGTTTTGATTTTATGAATCATTTTATAACTGCTAAACACTCAAAATGTGTCAGCATTATTGTAGTCACCTTACTGCAATATCTAATTTAATCATCAAACTCTATAGTGCAGAAACTGAAAATAAACTTTGTGTGGATGGAGAAAACCTTAGAATATAGGGACCTTGTCTCAAATAATTTAATAAACAAGTCTTGCTATAGCATTTAAACCTAAATAATCAGTTTACCATATAGACAATTGAAATGATGATGAAAAATAGTAGTAGTTATAATAGCAGTAGTACTTTTACAAAGTGCGGTTTACATTTAAAAATTACAATTTTATTTGAGAAATTATAAAGAACTTTATACATTTACCTATTCACAACATTACAACAATCCCATGAGGCAGTTATTGAGCTAAGCAAAACAAAAAAATGAGACAAATACCCAAAATGTCCAAAACTGAGGCAAGGCCAAAATTCACATAATTTTAACTCACAGAACTAATAATTATGCGTTTGGGTTTTGAACAGGGAGTTAAACTCCAGGCCTTACCCTCATCTCTCATCCTCATTGTTGGGAAGGATGAAAGACTAGCTAGCTGTGCTCTCTTGTTGATCTCATAAAATAGTCAGAGCTTGAGCCGAAGTGTTAGGAGCAAGGATCAGTACTCATGTGGAAGCCATGGAGGAGTTACAACAGACTTCATGTGAGACCAGAAGAAGAAAAGATTGTGAGTCTAGGGGACCACTGCTTAATCTCTGTTGGTGTTGGTTTCATAGTGTTTTTTTGCTCAGAGTAAGAATAAACATGCATGAGGATGAAAAATGTTATTAACTTCAACTATTTCAACCAATGATTTTTTCATTTTATAGTTTGGGACACTTGTAGTTGCTCTTTATGAAAGGAATTTTCTACAAATTGAATGCTCGAACTTCTAAATGTAAGTAATTCTTTACATTTACTTAGAAAGAAAGGCACTCACTTAAGTGACAGACACCTCACCACTGTTTTGGCTAACATATTCATGTGGCCACATATTTTCCTGGGATGCAAATTTTAGTGACAACAAGTCATTAATAGTACCTATAGACTAGCCACCTCTGAGTCTTCTTTAAATAAAGGTGAGTTTTCTTGGTGTCCGCTTTAAAGAAGGGTGAGTTTCCTTGTCAACCACTAGGAACCCACAGAATGGTTTATTTTTCAGTCATGATATAGATTTGCAACAATCTATCCAAACCCCTTTACATGTTTCCTCCTTCTGACTATAGACATACATTTTCAAGACAGGTGGTCTGTGTTGGAAGTAGTCTGGGGACATGAATGAGACAAAAGCTAAGTGGCCCACATGGGCACTGAACCCCTAACCTTCGCCTCATTAGCACGAAGCTCTGACCATCTGAGCTTACCCTCTGCAAACTAATGATGTGTGCATGGAGGAGCAGCCACATCAATCACAGTTTTCGAAGCAAAACTTATATCCTGAAAGTAACCAGAACCATCCAAACAGATCAGATCACAGAAAGAACGCAAAACTTTCTAATGGATGGTGTGCTCAACTATTATTGGCTCTGTGCTAGGGTGGTGCTCAGAGGACCACACATTGCCAAGAACTGAACCCTGATCTCCTGCACACAAATAGAGTTATAGGCACTTAGCCTACTGAGCTAGTCTCTGGACCTAAGGTACGAATTCTTAATCTGTGTTAGTCCTCAGAGTATCTTTAAGCTGCTAAATTGTGTGTTCAAAGTGTGTGTGGGTGTGTGTGTATGCATGTGTATGCTCATGTGAAAAATTTATAGAAATTTTTTAGATAATGTTTATATATAGTTTATATTCCCAGGGGTACCTATAATACAAAGCCTATAATCCTAAATTTAAAAAAATCCTTATTTATTTTAAAACCTATGCAAATAAGAAGCTAATATTCAAATTATTTTAATGAGGTCAATGTTGTGGAAAATACAATATATAACCTGACTGCATGAGATTGAGTGTGTATTTTTGTAGAATACCAAACTATATTACATGTAAAAATATGAGCTATGATATCTATCATCAGCCAGAGGTGGGGACTTTTCACACTAAAACTAAAACTCGTTTTAGTTTTCAACTAAAACTCTAGCACCCAAAGCAAGCCATATTGAAGAGTTAGCAGAGTTGCTGATTGAACATATTCTAGTTTAGTGACAAATGTTTGTAATCTTTACTTAAAAATTTGTTGGTCTGGGCTAGACCATCAGTATGAGCCTTTCTAGACTGACCAGCAAACGGGCAGGAACACAGAAACCCGTGAAAATGGGCGAGATTATTACTCCTGTGTCTGCATTGGTTTCGATGAGGCTGAACATCTCTATCTTTAAACTGCCTTCAGTAAATAACATAATTTCTGTGTACCGGAAGAGTCAGCCTTCCTCTTCTCACGGAGCCCAGACCCAGTTGTCTTTGATATGTAGACCCCAGGTGCTTGTGGCCTCTGAAGGCTCTTGTCTGTGCAATTCTTTCTGGGAGGTTGAAACTGACTATCTGGCGGACTTAAGGAGACAATGTATGCCTCAATGCCTCAATGTTCTTCCTGCAACTTCTTTGTTTCTTTTAGAGGTGTGTACAGTAGAGTCGTAATAAAAGGAGATCTCAGTACCTTTGTCACAGGATCTGAGCGAATCCAGATTTTCTGTACTTATCTCTACTGTTCTTGAGTGTTAATCTCCCATTCTGTTACTTTATATTCCACAAATGAGTGTAATCTTTCTATGTCTATTGCTCTCTTTCTGACTCATTTCACTTAACATGATACTTTCCACGTTGATCCACCTATATGCAAATTTCATGACTTCATCTTGAAAGTAGACTATAGACCTAACATGATGGCCACTTAATACCTCTACTGCAAACCACAACACCCAAAAGGAGAGAGAGAACAAAAGGGAATGCCCTGCCACAGAGGCAGGATGGGGTGGGGGGAGAAAGGGGATGGGTGGGAGGGATGCTGGGACCATTGGTGGTGGAAAATGGGCATTGGTGAGGGATGGGCACTTGAGCACTGTATAACTGAAATGCAAGCACAAAAGTTTGTAAGTCTGTAACTGTACTTCATGGTGATTCAGAAATATTTTTTTTTAAATGGTGACAGTGGAGCATTAAACCTAGCACAGTACCCGTTTATGTGTGGGTTCTGTGTGTAATCACCAGGTTTCACACCCATATGAAGCCAGTTCTTGTGTCACAAAAGTCACATTACAACTTTACAGAGAACTTTCACTTACCTCCAGTGTTTCTTTATTTCCAACCTGTGATTAATGTTTCACTTATTTATAAATAAGAGAAGTGAGTTTCCTGTAAATTTAGTTGATGGAAATATATTAAACGTTAAAGCTATCTTTTCATTTGAGAATCTGTCCTTTAGAATATTTTGATGTGAAAATACACTTTTCTGAGTCCAGAGAGATAATACAAGGGTGAAGGTATTTGTCTCGGGTTATAAAGATATTACATATGTATGGCACTTGCCATGGATGCTGCCAATCTGGGTTCGATTCCCAGCAAGTTCTATATTCCTCTGAGTATCACCAGGAATAATCACTGAGTGCAGAGGCAGGAATAAATCCTACACACTGCCAGTTGTAGCTCCACAAATAAACAAAAAATAAAATGCTTGTCTTACAGAGACTGATCCAGTTTTGATCCAGGAGTGAACTCTGATGCCAGAAATGGCCTCGCCTTTCCACTCATTCCACAATGTACTCTTTTGAAACAAGTCAGGTAAAAGAAAAATACAGGGTGATCTTACTCAGAGTGGTAGAAAAGGAACTGAAACAAGAAATTAGCCAATGAAAGCAAAGCTATGATAACAGAACTGTGTTATTCAGTGGGGGACTGGGAAGTTGAAAAGCGAGGGGGCAGATGAGAAGACACCTTCAGGCTAGTCTTGGGGATATAGGCACTTTAGTGGCATTTTGGTGGCATGTTGGTGCAATGGTAACAGTCTAAACCTAAAGAATAGTGATACTATCCTAAATTATGTTATGGAATAGTATTAACAACAGAAGCAACATCAACAATAATAATGTTTTCTCACAAAATAGTGGGAAAAATATATGTTTTCTCTTTTGTTATGTTCTCTATTGGAAAAATAAAATTTAAAACTATGACAGCATCAAAAATATAATTAAGAAACATTGAGAGCCAGAGTGACAATATCACATTTTAGGCACTTGCCTTGTGTGCAGTATACCTGGCTCAATGTCCTGCATGTTGGTTCCCCCAACATGACCAGGAGTGACCCCAGAGTGCAGAGAAGGGAGTCATCCTGAGGTGTGGTCCCACTTTCCCCAAACAAAAAAAACCCTACAAAGCGCAGTGTTGGATAAAATACAGAGTGAGCAGTGGAAACAGTGGAGAACAAACCTGGCTCAGGGGGTTATGGGGGATTAGCTTCCACATCACTTGTATCACTTGTCATCCCATAGATCTTTGATTTGCTTGAGCGGGCACCAGTAATGTCTCCAGTTGTCCCTGTCATGTGCTAGTGTAGCCCAATGGTATCTGCTCTCTCCAGGAACAGGAAGATCCTCAAACTGTTCATTCAGGGTTTTGACGATGAAGTCTGTCCATCTAGTAGGTGAGTGGCCACGTGGTCTTTTGATGTCCCATAGAATCCAGTAGGTTACAGCTCTAGTCCAGCAGTCGTCTCTGAATTGCATTACGTGTCTGGCCCATCTGATTTTTGATGTCTTGGCAAATAAGACAGAGTCCCTGATTCTTGATCCTCAACGGAGGTTGGAACTCCAGATTCCTTCTCTCACTTGAGTGAAATGTGATATTCCAATTTTGATTCCTAAAATACAGAGTGAAAAAATATATAAACATTCTATTTCAAATATTTATGCACATAAAGAATTTATGTCAACATCCATCTATATTTATCTATCTTTCTATCTACATATATATATTCTAAGAGTTTTGGATGAGGGAAGTAAGGATGGAATTAAGAATGGAGTAAAAGAAAAAATATGAGAAGAAAACAACCTGCACAAACTGATATTCATAATGTGCCTTAATGGAGAATCAACTTAACTGAACTCTCACAATTCAAAATTGCAATTCCTAAATTCCAACTGGAGAAGTACAGCTACTTGTGATGGGTAACCTCTGCTATTTCTTACCACTCTTCAGGACATAAAATCAGCAACACAAGAACACTGTGTTGTATGCAGAACAGCACATTCTTTGCTAGAGCTCTGAAATTTTGCAACACCCTCTTATTGATGATACTATTGTTTATAACATAAAGCATTAAATTTGAAAATCAAATGCTCAAGGTATTATCCAGTCAACAAAAACTTGGCAAAATTTAAACTCAGAGCTATTGGGCTTTCCTCATTATGCCCTTTTCAATCTCTTCCCCCAAAGTTTTGGGATATGATTCAGCCTACATTGGGTGACGATGAGTGATCTTTAACAAGTAGGACACCAGCTCTGAAGCATATTAGTAAGTTCTTTAGGAAGCAAAAGCTAAGATGGTTCATAAATCTTGACCAGACAGGGGCTGGAGCAATAGCACAGAGGGTAGGGTAGTTGCCTTGCACGCGGCCGACCCAGGTTCGATTCCCAGCATCCCATATGGTCCACTGAGCACCGCTGGGAGTAATTCCTGAGTGTAAAGCCAGGAGTAACCCCTGTGCATCTCTGGGTGTGACCCAAAAAGCAAAAAAAATAAATAAATTTTGACCAGACAAAAGTTTAAGGGAATTGAATGATAATTAAAAAATTATTTTAGGCATTGTGATTTACAATACTGTTAATGGTAGGGTATCATGCATAAAAATTTCAGTGATAATTTTTAGAACTAAAAATATTTAATGAGAATGAATGTAATATTAAATTTTGAATATTTACTTTTTTTAAAAATTAGTGAGTCACTGTGAGGTACAGTTACAGACATACAAACTTTCATGCTTGCGTTTCAGTCATACAATGGTCGAGTACCCATCCCTCCACCAGTGCCCATTTTCTACCACCAATGGTCCCAGCATCCCTCCCACCATCCTCACCCCGTCCCCTCCACTCCATCCTACCTCTGTGGCAGGGCATTCCCTTTTGCTCTCTCTCTCTCTCTCCTTTTTGGTGTTGTGGTTTGTAGTAGAGGTATTAAATGGTCATGTTCAGTTTATAGTCTATTTTCAGCCCGCATCTCCCATCTTGAGAGAGTTCTCCTAGAACCCTTTACTTGGTGGTCCCTTCTCTGTCTGAGCTGCCTTTTCCCCCAGCATTAGAGGCTGACTTCTAAGCTGTGGAGTAATCCTCCTGGTACTTATCTCTACTATTTTTGGGTGTTAGTCTTCCATTCTGTTACTTTATATTCCACAAATGAGTGCAATCTTTCTACTTTTTAAGAAATATAAAATTTAGCATACCTTTAAAATGTGCAGCTATGTTTAATATACCTATATTGTTGCTCAACCATCAACACATGCCTCTACAGAATTATTTTCATCTTTTGAACTTGAAACCATTTTTGTCCATTAAAAACTAAGTCTATAGATTCTCCTACCCATATCCTTGGCTACCACTATTTATTTTCCTTGTGTCAATGAGTCTGACTACGTTATGTGTTTCACATAGTGAATAATGTAGCGCTTATCTGT
Organism: Sorex araneus; assembly: GCF_027595985.1. Taxonomy (NCBI): domain Eukaryota; kingdom Metazoa; phylum Chordata; class Mammalia; order Eulipotyphla; family Soricidae; genus Sorex; species Sorex araneus. The sequence goes on along the minus strand of NC_073313.1, from coordinate 310,873,122 downwards.
ATGTGACAAATTACTTTATTAAGAATGATTTCTCAAGATTCATTCATGCTATAGTAGGTAGCAAAAATATCCTTTTTAAGATCAATAATATTAATTTTTGTGTATCTTATACATTTCATTTATCTATTCCTACAATAATTATCTCTTTATTGTTTTATTTTATAAGTAATTAACACTGATCTAAAAATGGATCTACAAAAAACTGAACAACTCTTATGAAGAGCAGTCTTCTTTGAGGCAGAGAAGAGGTTTATACAGAAAATAGTGCAGTCATGCTATATTTGAATTAATTGTAGCTAGTTAGCCTATAAAGACATAAATGGATACAAAATTGTATGCCTCAGGAGAGATCAGGCATCAAAACAGAAATCTAAAAATTCTGAATAAAGAGGAAATTTATAAAATTAGAAAGGAAGTGATTTTCATTAGAATAGGAGTGGATGCTTCATGACTGCTGATGTGAGGGGTGTGTATTTAATTTGCTAGATTTATTCTTAAGAAAAATGAAAGAAATTTAAGCTGAATGAAACTTCTTGATAGATAAGTGTATAAGAATCTAGAGAGTACATATGGAATGAAGAAATCGCCAAGTACTGTGCCTTATAAAGATAATCCATAAAAGGGCTAACTTATTCGAATGCAGAAGGTTGTTCATAAATAGAATGCAATTGCTACTAGAGACATTGAAATACTGGAATTAAAATGCATTATTTGCAAATTGGAGTCAGAAAAATGCTCTAGTAGTAAGAAAGAAAAAAATCACTTATAAGCTCTTTACTTATTTTATAAATGTTGTTTGGAAACCATGATCTTTGTGGCAGACCATGGCTTTTAAGAAAGATCTCGATGTTATTTCCATACTCAAGGCTCTTCTTGAACTTTATCACATTCCCTGTAAGAAGTCATCAAATTCCTACTCCCTAGGATATGAGTAAGTTTAAAAGTTACTCACTTTGTAACAGAGAACGTGGTGGGATGCTACTGTTGGCCCCCAAGACTATTTCTAAAAATTGCTCAGAGGTTTTTCGTTGTGATTGGAAAACTCTGTTCTGAAGTTTTTGTTTTTCATTGATGTGGTCCTCCGGCCACGTGATGCCATGCCGTAAGAATGCCCAGCAAGCCAGGCAAAGAGATCACATTGAGAAGACCTGAAACTACATGAGGGAAAATGGTATTCAGGACATCTCTAGCTGTTACATCTCCAGCTGTAAGAACTCCCGGGGCCATTAGCCAGGAACCAGCCCCTTCATCATTTCTTACTTATGACAAATAAGAGATGATAAGATAAGTATTGGTCCTTTAAACAATTCCATTTTGGAGTCCTTGTTACAGAGCCTTGAATAACCAGAGCACTCCTTCTTCTTAGTCACTGTTTTATGAGCCGCTGACAGTAGAAAACATAACTGTCTTTGCTTTCATAAAAATTTACAGAATAACGATGCATAAATTAAAATAAGTTGGGGGGTAAAAAACCTGCCCAGGAAATAGGATTAAATGACCAAACTTAATGCTAGAGGGAAAAAACCCACCAATTATCAGGTGTAACAAGAATTTTCTTGACCTGTTGGGCTGAGAGGAAGGACCCTATGCATAAAATAAACATTATTCCTTTTTCACCCCACCCCAGACTTCTTATTGAAGAAAAGAAGTTGAGAAGGGATAAGGATCAAAGAAAATAATGTAACAGGGGAAGAATAAAGTTTAATGCCTCATACTGGACACATTTACGTTAAGTGAAGTAGAAGCATTTTAAACCAGTTACTAGAGATGGGCTAAATGCTGTTACAGTAATCCCCTTTTGGGGGCACTCAGGGGTTATGCTTCCTTTTAGGTACTTATTCTTCAGCTGTGGCAAGAAGCATCCCTAGCTGGGGGTGCTTTGTGACCAGAACAAAGGGCATACTCCCGCCTACCCAACATATACTTTATAGTATTTTAATCTTCCTACTTGTCTCTGCTTATGAATTTCATATAGGATTATTTAATGAAGTGAGTTCAATGGGCAATTTAAAAATCGACTTAATTTACCATTTCTTTCTTCAGTGATGTAGAGAAGTGCGGCATACTGTATTGCAGACGTAGCAACCTGGATGTGGTGGAGGGAAAAGGCATTCAACAGCAGGCAATTAATACTTAAGCAGGTTCCAAAACTGTCCGTGAATCTCAATAACCATGACGAGATGCTAAGGAGCATCACAGATCAAAGACAGAGAGAATCCCCTTAAAGAAACAGCAACAACTATATCCTGTGCCCACTCAAGCTTCCATACAAGAAAATGCATTAAAAACAAAAGAGGGGATGGAAATCTGAAATTTTTGTGTCTGGAAAAGGAGATGTAAAAATATGCCCAGTAGCTATGTAGAAACTTTGGAAAAACTTGCTACACTAGTGTAGGATAACATGGGTTTGTCCTTCCTGCCTTGTCACAGGTAGCTTAGGTTTATTGGTGCTCCCATTCCTTTGTGTTTATTTGTAACTTCTTTCCTTGTGCTCTGTTGACTGGTAAATATTGTTTTTCTCTTCTCCTTAAGTCCTTTGCATAGTTAATTCAGAGCAATATACTTTTTGTATGGGCAAAGAAGACAGTCAATGTTATGCTTTTGTAACTTGGGAGTTAATAGACTCTCAATGATATTTACCTCCTGGGTTATCTGTTTTCTCGACTTCAGCCTCAGTTTCCCTTACTTTCTAGCACCCCCAAAAGCAGAGGCCCAATGAAGGACTGGATAGACCCAGGACAACTGGTGAGCTATGTGCTACCCTGGCATCGAGATGGGCCTGGCCAAAGTGCCATGATGCTTAACTATAAGTTTAGAGCATGGTCATGGACAAATCCTGTCATGATCCAAAAAGTAATAACTAGATTCAGAAACTGCTAGGGTTAGGAATGATTAATCTGGCTTGAGCACTGTCATCTGAGTCTGAGGCAAGATGTTTCCAGAAGAGCTGCCCTACAAGACTCAATGTATCTCTTCTTGTGCCTATACAAAAAAAGGACATTGCTCTGAATTAACTATGCAAAGGACTTAAGGAGGAGAGAAAAATAATATTTACTAGTCAACAAAGCATAAGGAAAGCAGTTACAAATAAACACAAAGAATAGGAGCACTGTGATGGGAGTAACCCAATAAACCTAAGCTTCCTGTGGCAAGGCAGAAAGGACAAACCCATGTTATCCTACACACTAGTACGCTTTGGAATCACATGCGCAGATCTTTGACATACTGTTATACTGTTGTCCCGTTGTTCATCGATTTGTTTGAGCAGGCACCAGCAATGTCTTCATTGTGAGTCTTGTTGTACTGGTTTTGGCATATTGAATATGCCATGGGGAGTTTTCCAGGCTCTGCTAGGAGGGTGGGAAACTCTTGGTAGCTTGCTGGGCTCTCTGAAAGGGATGGAGGAATCAAACCCGGGTCAGCCACATGAAAGGCAAATGCCCTACCCACTGTGCTATTGCTCCAGTCCATTGATATTAGTGAATATATATTAGTAAATTAGGAAGAATATGAATATTCAGGTTTCTTTTGAATGGATCAACCAGGATTCATGGCAGTAAGGAAAAAAATGGATAGGAAGTATTAGGAAAAAATATGTGACTTTTTCCTATAGTTCTCCCAAGAAAGTTTCCTACCAAAGCATTGGCAAAGCTGATAGCTAGTAAGGTGAATATCACCCTCATTGGAGATGTTCCCTTTATTTCCCTGGCAAGTTAAATGTCTTAATGACAGAATGCTTGTTTGTATGGGAAAACCCGTATGCTCACTTTAGTTATTGATTGATTGATTGATTGATTGATTGATGTTTTTGGACAGTAGAAAAGTTTATTGGGAAGTAGAAGAGAAAGGATAAAGAATTCCCAATGTGGGAAAAGAAACTTAGCATAGGATTAAATTTTGTATGCTCATTTTAAATACAGGTTTGTAATAATTTAAGAACATTAACTCACCTGCAAGAAACTTCAGAAGACTCTGCTTATTGAGGCTTTTAATTTTAGTTCAGTGATTAATAAATAGGCAAATGAACATATCTTCGACAGAAGTAAACGTTAATTATGCCAGCGCTTCCCGTTCTTAACTAGATGCCAATGGCTATGAAGAGAATGTCTCTGAGCAGAGGATAAGGATACAAAAACTTCAGACATCAAACTCATCCACTGAGTCCTTACACAAGCATGGAATTCAAGTGGGGGTCTTTGGGGAGAGAGACGGAGATTCAAATTAGTAACCAACAAGGCTCTGTTTCCTAATGATCATTCAGACAGAGGTTCAGTGACTGAAAATTATTGAAATGAGGCAGATGTCAAGGGGATGCAGAAATGCAGTTTCTTCCCAGCAGCAGTAATTGCATACATACGTAGCTTCTCAAAATCGTGAGTAGCCCCAATATCTGCTGGGGCAACTTTCCTTTTGTTCCCAACTTGAACAAACGGATGGCCTGAACGGAAGGGGCTGGAATTCCCTTGGAGGTAGATTGAAGCAATATTTTCCAATTGTTGGATGTAGGAAGGTCCCCTTCTCCCATCATAACAATGCACATCATTTCAGAGTGTGATTCACTTTCTCATTCTGGTCATTGTTTTCACTCTGCTTCTTCTGCCCTGGTCTCAAGCGGCTGGTCTCGATTTACATTGCACAAGAAGAGACCCAGTTTTGAAATATTAGGCTTCCTTTTGGTTCTCCGCTGAAATCAATTGAGAGTTTGAGTTTTTAAAACTACAGATGTAAAGCATCTAAGAGCTGAGGAAATACTCAGGTTTTCCTGGAGATTTTTGTGGTTACATTTGCTTTTTGAAAAGGTGATCCAAGACATTCTTTGTCTTGAGGGAAAGAGTAGTTGGGGGAGCATTAAATATGAGCTTTTAAACAATCTGTAGCAGCTGAGATGCTTTGCAACCATTTCCTGATGCTGAGAACCACGGAAGAGGCAATAAGCAATCATTCAGAAGTGGCAAACTGAGGTAGAGAATAAAGCAAGAGTTTTTTTTAATGGAAAAATGTCTTTTTGTTCAGCATTGAGAGGGGTGCAGGTGAGCTAAACTTTAGGAGGAAGGAGCTTTTAGTGTTCTAAAATGCTACTGACAAAATCCAAGTTTGTTCTTCGACCTGAGGGGGCAGGTGCTCTCAGTACCTTGCCTGCTTCCCTGCTCCTCGGAGGCAGGGAGAAGGCAGCTGACACTATCCTCTCAGTGACACTAATGCCCTGTTGAAAAAGAATGCCCAATTCAACACCTGACCTCCATTTATTTTAGAGCAAAGTTATAAAAGATAGCAGAATGACTCTTGAAAACTTACATTTTTCTTTACTACATTGACTATTTGAGACTATGACTTAGGATGTATCTTTCATTCTTTTTTGTTTTTCTTTTTGGGTCACACCTGGCATTGCACAGGGGCTACTCCTGGCTCTGCACTCAGGAGTTACCCTTGGCGGTGCTCAGGGGACCATATGGGATGCTGGGATTCGAACCCAGGTTGGCCGCGTGCAAGGCAAACGCCCTACCCACTGTGTTATCGCTCCAGCCCCACGTCCTTTTTTTTCTTTTAAACCAAACATCACCAATGAAAGGGAAGTAAAATAATCTGTCATATGTTGCATAACATATACTTCAGGAGATCAGGTATTTTTATTTGTAAAATATTTCAGTTCAGTGTAGAAAAAAGTAGCTGAAGTTATATGTCTGTGTATATATGTTACACATATGTGTTTTTTATGCCATACACACAAAATACATCTTAGAATTTCCATACCACCTATTTGTGAGGAAATAACAACTTTGCTGTTTCACAAGAATTTGTTTCTTCTTTATAGTTAAATATTCACTAAATATCCATCTGATTATGGATTTTTTTCATTGATTTTTTAGCATTCTTAGACAGAAGTACACATTCTAAACTCAATGCACAAGTAATTTTATTGCACAATTTGTTGTGATTGGGAAAAGCCATAATTGATGTGTTAAATAACTTCTCAAAGCCAGTGTGGAAATTGGTTTTTTTATTTAAACACTGTGATGACTGAATACTCATAGGTAGCCTACTAGAAACCTTTTATTAAGGTTAATAAAATCCCTTTCCTTTCTTTAGAAAATTGTACCTAGAACTTTTAAACCATGTAATCAGGAGCGATAGCACAGCAGGTACGGCTTTTGTCTTGCATACAGCCAACCCAGGTTCAATTCCTCCGTCCCTCTCGAAAAGCCAAGCAAGCTACAGAGAGTATCCCGCCCTCACGGCAGAGCCTGACAAGCTCCCCATGGCATATTTGATATGCCAAAAACAGTAATAAGTCTCATAATGGAGACGTCACTGGTGCCCACTCGAGCAAATCCATGAACAACAGGACAACAGTGCTACAGACAGTGCTACGTATCTACATGAGCAAAGCTGTATCCAATAGTTGGATACAGCTTGATAGTCCTCAACTTTTTTCCACATTATGCATTAATTGTCAACTTTATAGGTAATTTAAGTCTCATCTATCACTATTGCAGTTATAAACTTTGTTCATTCTCTGACTTGGTTTTATTTTATTTATTTATTTTTTGGTTTGGGGGCCATTCCCAGCTATGCTCAAACATTACTCTTAGCTCTGCACTCAGGAATCAATTCTGGCATGCTCAGAGGACCATATGATGCTGGGAACTGAACGAAGGTTGGCCATGTGTAGGGCCAGAGCCCTACCCACTGTACTATTTCTCCAGCCCCACTGACTTGGATTTATATATTTCATATATGTATAATAAGAATAGGTTTAAAATACTTGCTTTTGGGACAGATTGGATCATTTGGGTTTTAGTCATCAATGATGTGATAAACAGCACTGGGCATTAATGTAGAAAACAGATTGAGTTTTTTAATGGGACATCAAATAAGACTTTATTAGCATCTATTAGGTTCAACCCAAAGCTCAGGAAATAGCATTAATGAGCATCATATATCAGTGAGTCTGTTATTATATAATAGTATCCCCTAAAACTGCAAGCCATATAATACTTTATACATTTTTTTACCTTTATCTTTAGAATTAGCTGACATCTATCCTGTTACACTGGCCTTACTATTAGTAATAGTGAACCAATTTATAAACCCATTAGTGACACTTTTTCCAGAAGATAAAAACAGTCAAAATTATCTGGCAGCAATTAATCTTAATGGCTGTATGCAGTAAACAGCAATGGGCTAATTCCAGCTCTGTCAGCCCCATCAAACAATCCCGCATTAGGCAGCTTTTCAGTGATCCATTAAGCATATTCAGAACAACAACAAATTCAATGCTGAAGGCATATGCACTAAACATTACAACAGTGATCTTCTGAAGCCATCATTATCTCTTAAATAGTACTTCCCCCATGTATTATCATTATGCTGTACATTAGAAATACTTTGATTAAACTCCCTTAATTCATAACAGACAGCTGCAGACCATTTATGCAGTTAATCTCAACACAACAGCTATTGAGGAAATATAACAAATGAAGGCTGTAAACTGGAAGTCATTACTATGAAAGATACTGGTTTTCTAGCCCTCTTAGAGGAGAGTGAATCATAAAGATGGGCTGCGGGTCTACAGAAATGGGGATGAAACTGTTAATGACCTTTTACTTTCCCTGTAACATCTGGCCCTGGTGCAGCTGTGCAGTGGGCAGGGTGTTGGACCAGATTAGGCAAGACCCTTCCACTGAGCATTGACCCATGAAACTTCTCCAACACAGTGATCCAGAGCTGTTTAACTTTTGCTTCCAGTTTGAACATTAAGAAGTCAAGATTTTGGTGAAGTAAAAACCGTCTCTTGGATTTCCCTTTATCACTACCACAAAGCACTAAAAAATGCTCTTCTTTTTATATGTTATCATTTAAACTTTGATTCACAGTCATTGTGTTCATATACTTAAAAAAGATTCATATTAATTTTTCATATGAAATTTCTTTCCCATGTGTATTATTTTCATTGATCAATTCAGAAGTCTTTGCATCCCAAAGAGCCTCTCTCCTTACCTCCTCTCTATTCAAGTAACTCCTGCCCATGCTCATATTCCACTCTGCAAAACATTCACTGGCATGATTTGATGAACAAGAAACCTGTATAAATTCTCCCCAGAATCTTTCTTCACAAAATCTTTCCTTCTCACAGTTAGAGAGACCATAAACATCTCCATGAAAGGACCTATGTGTCTGGAAACTGCCCCCCTCCCACCATAGAGTTTATTTCAAAGTCCTAAACCACAGACACCGTGTCTGTCTTTTAACGAAATGGCCAACTAATTAAAACATAAATTTAGAGACCCTTCTTGCCAACTTGAGCAGTACCTATTCCTCCATGAGGTCCAGGAACACATGAATATTCATGTTTCCTTCTAGTTGCCGAGTAGATTTGCTGAGCCGAAGGGCTCCTGTCTCAGTGACATCGGGTGTGATGGAACCTAGTTTCCTGCAGTTGTGAGTTGTGACCTCATATGGGGTCTAGTGACTGAATGCAGGAGAACACAAAAATTTGGCAAGGTTTCTGAATGTGGGATGACCAAAGATTAATTCAAAGTAAGCACATAATGAATATGAGGTTTCTATTAGTGTTAGCCAATGTTCAGTTCTCAGGCCCAAAGGGGTGACAAGTGGAAGATGTTTAAGAAAGTCTGTCATAGATAACCCTTCTCCCTCACACCTTTTACCATCCAACCCTTTATGGAACATTAGACTTTTAAAGAATGGTAGAAGTGGAGACTTTCCATAATTTTTAATCCTTTATTTTACTGTAGGACTGGAGCGATAGCACATGGGCTAGGACGTTTGCCTTGCACATGGCCAACCCGGGTTCAATTCCTCCGTCCCTCTAGGAGAGCTCAGCAAACTACCAGAGAGTATCCCACCTGCATGGCAGAACCTGACAAGCTACCCGTGGCGTATTAGATATGCCAAAAACAGTAGCAACAAATCTTACAATGGAGATGTTACTGGTGTCTCTCCAGCAAATCGATGAACAGTGGGATGACAGTGTTACAGTACTACAGTTATTTTATGGTAAAAATTATGGATAAAGCTTGCTTATGCCCCTTGTTTATCAGACTTCCATTTGAGACAAAGTTGGAATAAGTTACTCCTGGATACCTGGATATTTGAAGTCAACCTCAGACCTGAATGCAGCTTGAATCAAATGGAATTTTCAACCAGTTTGAAAAGTCTTTTCATCCTGAGCCTTCTATCCAAAGTTCCATTCCCAATTTTCCCAATTGCTGAACATAAAGAAGTTTGAGAAACAATGCCTCTCCTAAGAAATTCAAGACATGTGGCAGCATGACCATCCCTCTGAAAAGTTCTAGAGAAAAAATATCTAAAAAGAGAAAAGTGATTAACTGAGTATGCAAAGACTTACCCAAATAATTTTTTTTTTGTAGAATAGCTGTTAACAGTTTATGGGGCCCATGTCTTTTATAAAATGTATTTTGGGCATGGTTTACCAAATCACTACTTATAATATTTATGCTCCAAGATTAATCAATGACAAGAAAAAATTTTGCAACTTGATCAATTAGGTTTTTTTCTTAATATTTTTGTTTGTAATATTTAGTTCATTTTAAGAACTTTACTGTAAACAAACGGTCATCAGCAAATGAGATTATGTTTGGAATTCACAAGCTTGTTTGACTTTTATAGATCTTGCTAATCTGAGTAATCATTGTTCATATAAAAATTCTCTGATTGAGACATAAGATTCTCTTCAAATAATGATTAGATTTTTGTGAAATATATGGATGTCAGGAATTTGCTAATTTACCTTGCTGAAGAATATTATCTAATAGCTATAACATGGTTATATCTTGCATCTAGAGTTCTATGTATATATTCTTACATATTTACCTTTAATTAGGAAACTAAATTTATGAACAGGTAGCATATAAAGTTTATTTGAATATGTTGCTTGAGATATCAATATTCATTTTTCCGAAAGAATGTATTATAAAGAGTGATCATATTCTAGCTCTAACCTATTAAAACCTATTTAAATGGCTACAACTTTATGACTGAAATCATGAAACCTATTATAATAAATCAAACCTCAGTACATTTGTCATGTTGATAAATTATAACCAAGCTAAACATGGTAAGGTGATAAACTTTAAAAATCATTTGAAAGTTTTGATCTGAAATGCTGGGTTGGAGCGTTAGCACAGTGGGTAGGGCATTTGCCTTGCACGCCGCTGACCTGGGTTCAGTTCCTCTGCCCCTCTTGGAGAGCCCAGCAAGCTACCGAGAGTATCTTGCCCATACGGCAGAGCCTGGCAAGCAACCTGTGGCATATTTGAAATGCCAAACACAATAACAACAAGTCTCATAATGGAGACATTACTGAGCAAATCAATGAGCAAGGGGATGACAATGACAGACAGTGATCTGAAAGGCTAATGCTTAAAGAACCCATAGGTTCTGATATTTGGTTGCAAACAGATGTTGAAATGTATATGTGTATATATTTATGTGTGGGAGATGTGGGAGCTACAAAGAGAGAAAAAAAGAGAGGAAAGAAAAATGAGGAGGAGCTGGTGATGGAACAGGAGAAGTTGGAGGAGGAAGATGAGGAGGAGGAGGAGAAAAGGAAACAGACCAGTTTCAATGGAATGGAATTAGGTGAGCTATGACATAGAAAGAGTGAGGAGCAGCTTTTTATTGCAATAAGCCAGGTGTCCAATTTGTCTTGGATTATGCCTCAAACGTATAAAACCATGAGTAGTTCTCAGTCTTTTTATCCAATATCTTGGTAGGCGAGGCTCAAGTCCAGATGTGTAGCTCAGTTTTGACTTCCTCTGCTTGATTCACTGTCTGGTTCTCCACTGAGCATGGAGCCTGGGTACCCCCAATCTAACCAAAAACATCATTTAAAGAACCACGATTTACAAAGGTATTGATAGCTGGGATTTAATCATGAACTATTTCCACACCAATCCCACAACCAATCTTCTTATTTCTTTTTTTCTAAGAGACTGGCTCCTGACCCGGGTGTCTCCACTGGTATTTTGGTACTGAGGCTGTTGCCCTTTCTCTTCCACACCTTTTAACCTCTTTCTTCCCTTTTTTTCTCTCTGCCTGATTCCCTCCCTTCTGGTCCTATAGGAGATTCTTAGTTTTGGGTATCATGATGTCCTGTTAACCAGGCTCACCTGTCCACACATTGTACTAAATTTAGTGTCAATAAATGCTGACATGGGCTTGTGAGAGAGAAGCCACATGCCAAACCAGGGCCATACTTTTGAGCATACATAGTATTTGCCTCATTTGTTTACCACCTTTTGTGCTCCAGCATCCTTGTTGATCCTCAAATGTACAGTTTACTCTCCATGCTGAATCTTTGCAAATGCTGGGCCCCTCCCCCTAATTTCTTTTCCTATTAACTACCTCCTACTCATCAATACTGAGTTTATTTATCATGTTTTTTGAAAATCACAGCCTCTACCTAAGCAAGATGCTCCTACTCACTGAATTATAATGCACTGGACTCTAATTACTTTTTTTTCTCAATTTAAATACGGCATACCTTCCCTTGTATCAAAACCTTATAACACATTTTTAAAAGTATTGTAGGTACTTAAAAATGTCCATGGAATGAATAGATCAAGGAAAATAGAAATTTCTAGTGCAGTGATCACTGTTTTTTCTAGCATAACACAGAACAGAATAATTCTTAAGTGCCTAGCAATTATTAGTTAATTAAATAACCATTGTATATAGAAAATACATTTTAACACTCATTACAAAATATCAATAAGTGTTGATATACATGAGATGATATTGGTTGCAAGTGGTCTTATGCTGCTTTTATGTACATATGTGCATAAAAGTTTTATTTATGCACAATATTTTTTATTTTTTAATTTTTATTTTTATTTTTTTTTTTAATTTTTATTAAATCACCATGTGGAAAGTTACAAAGTTCTCAGGTTTATATGTCAGTTATACAATATTCAAACACCCATCCCTTCACCAGTGCCCAAATTCCACCACCAGAAACCCCGGTTTACCCCCCGCCCCCACCCCCTACCCCCTACTGTATAACTAATGAATTTCACTTCATTTTTTCTTTACCTTGATTACATTCCATAATTCAACACAAAACTCACTATAGTTGACATAACTCTCTCTCTCTCTTTTTTTTTTTCTCTTTTTCCTTTTCCATTTTTTTTTTTTTTTTAATTTTTCCCCCTCATCCCCCTTCCTGCGCCTCATAGTATGGTGTACTCCACGCCACGTTGACCAGCGTGGGGCTTTTGCTTAGCTCATAGTCCAGAGGTGGCTGTTACATTAAGAACCTTCAATATTTCAACAAAAACTTACTGTTATTATTTGGAGTTTCCCCCCCAAGTCTGACCTGTTCAAATGGAACCCTTTCACATTGATGACAATTATAAATGTTAAGTCTTTTGGTTTTGGATTTCTGTATAAAGTCCTGGGAAAATTCTGCCAGAAATTACATATTTCCTCCGTTAGCCGGCGTGGGGCAAAGGCTTAATTCACAGTCTCCATACATGGGTGCAGGCACTTGCTGGAACCCCAATTCCTAAAGCTGTCTCTGGTTCCCGCTTGTTCCACATCCACCGGCTCTGCAGGGGCATGGGCGCCCGGGCCGAAAACCCGGCCGGCCGGAGCCGGGCACGGGCCCGACTAGGGCTGGCTCTGTATCCCGCGGCTGTTTCAAGTTCAAAGCACACATTTTTTTTTTTTTTTTTTTCCGCGCCACCAAGTTCGTACCTTCTCAACAGACCCACAAAATGTCGGACACCACGCCTTCTCACGGAGGGGAGAGAGACCAAGAAGGAAGGTTCTTTCCTCCGTTAGCCGGCGTGGGGCACAGGCTTAATTCACAGTCTCCATACATGGGTGCAGGCACTTGCTGGAACCCCAATTCCTAAAGCTGTCTCTGGTTCCCGCTCGTTCCACATCCACCGGCTCTGCAGGGGCATGGGCGCCCGGGCCGAAAACCCGGCCGGCCGGAGCCGAGCACGGGCCCGACTTATTTTTTAATTTTTATTGCCTAAGTTTTATTTTTCAAAATCATGGGTTAATTTTACTCCAATAAGAAGGGAGAAGCTCATTAAAAATAAATAATCTCTAATGTGGATCACAGATTAACTACAACAAAAAATGTAAACATAGTCACTAACTATTGACCAGAGGATCTTTTTTGTCAGAATGTCCCAAATTGTGGTGGAAAGTGAAGTTATGCAAAAAGAGCTCATTTATTCCAGCACTTCTGGAGAAGTGTTTGTCCTTGAAGGAGAGACTAAGGGTGAGTCACATCATGCAAATTTTTCATAAGGAGATAGTTCCAGCCAGCAAAAAAAAAAAAATCCCAGCCAAACTTCCCATGCAAACTCTCCCTAATAGTGAAGTGTGTGATGGACATTCTTTTGGAGGAGTAAGGCAGCACTTCAGTCCACTGTGGGGCTAGGAGCAGAACCCACTTCATAAATGTGACTGATGAGCTAGTCCTTCTGAGGTTCACTGTATGGGCCTTTGTTTCCTATAAGGGTAACCAAATGCTCTTAAGTAGCAATGAAATATATGATAAGCAGTATGTTAGTTTATCTACAAACATATTGAGCAAAATTGTTCATTTAGTCCAATACTGTTAAAGATGATCAAGAAAAACCATGATGACAAAATAGGCTAGCCTGTATTCATGACAACATCAGGTGACCAAAGTATTCTGCCTTAATCAAGAGACGTATTGACATGTGAAAATTTAATAGGGGATGATTACCACATCTATGATACCATGCTAGGTGCTTTGAAGAATAAAATAGAAAATCAGGCCTGTGACCTGAAGGGATTTCTAAAACCTAAATATAAACTGCAACACAAATCACTTTTTCTTGGATTGACATTAATTCAAGTAACCATCTTAATTTCATTTTTGGATGATAGCTTTATTCTTATCCACCCTCTGAAAATTTCAGTAACTTATAAACTACATTGTCTTTAACTTTTTGGAAAGTTTTTATTTGTTCGTTGATTGTTTCAATTATGTCTTCACTTCACAATAATTTATCTAATACTACTATGTTCCAGGAATAATTTTAGTTACTTAGAGATAGCGGTAAACAAGCATTATTACATACTAATGGGCACACAGACATGTTCTTACATGTGCACACACTGATACACATGTGTACATACATACATACATACAGGCATGTGAACATGAAGGCACACAGTGACACAGAAACACACACACACATTCCATCCCAGGAATTAGTAAAGACTGGAATGGAAAGTATGTAGAATGAGAAAGTTGAGAGTGTGAGGGACTTTTCTGAGACAGGATATGTTGGGATGCCTCTCTGAGAAGATGGCATATGAATGGAAACTTACCAAAGTGTAAGAAATACGGATTAAAGAATAGGAGGGTAAGGGTTAAAGGATAACAAGTGAAAGGACAAATAAAAGAGATGCTTCTGGGGCCGGGGGTGGTGAGACAGGGGAGATGTCTACAGAACAGGAGAAAGGTGACTAAGGGGAGGGTGATGAATGGGAGCTGGGGGCTGCATCCTGATCAGTCTTCGGAAGAGGCTGAGCCTGTGGAAGCAAAGGGTGGAACTGAGCTGAAAAGAGCCTAATCTGAATTTTTATTTTTCTATTTATATAATTTTAATTCTTCAATTCTTTTAATGAAGTCACCATAGTTTACAAAATTACTCATGGTTGAGTTTCAGTCATACGATATTTCAACACTAATCTTAATCATTGTCAACTTCCCTCCAAAAATGTCCCCGGTCCCCCGACTCCCCAGACTGCTAACAGGAGTTATTTTTTTAAGACACTATGGCTTACAATACTGTTAGTGGTAGGATTTTTTTCCATGAAATATTTTATCACCACACCTTCCACTAGAGAGTTGTCTTCCCTTCATCATTGTCCCAATGCTCCCCCTCTGCCTTCTATCCCTCCCCCCTAGGTAAACTTCCTACCAAAGACCAGTTCTCAAGTTCTGTTGCCTTTGGCATTTGTTATTCCCTACTATGTTTCTTTATAATCCACATAGGAGATATATCATTATATGTTTGTCCCTCTCCTTCTTGCTGACTTCAATAAACATGATATTCTCTAAATACATCCATATGGCAGCAAAATGCATGATTTCATCTTTTATTTTAGCTGAATAATATTCCACTGTGTATATGTAGCATAGTTTCCTTATCCAGTCACCTGTTTGGGGGCACTTGCTTTTTCAAAAATTAATTAAACATTGGTTTGTAACACAGTAACGTTTCAGGTGTCTCATCTTTATAATTCAATACTATTATATCAATTTCCTCACTACATGCTAAGTCCCATCTCTTTCCAAAGGAATATTTACCTTCTTCCCTGGACTCCTTGCCAGGCTGTTTTCACTCAGTTGCCTCAGAGAAGGCTGGGTGAGAACCCTCCTCGTCCCAAGGGACCCAGCCCTTGCAGCCGACCCCCACTACCAAACGGCCGCCATGCTTCAGGCTGCTTTCCAGACACTCTGGCCAAGCCTCACGCTTGAATGAAGTCCCATGGAACACAGATAATGTGGAACTTTGTGACCTTGGACTCTGGACTCAATGGGACCTGGAACCAGAGATCCTCTGCCTGCTATCCCCAATCTCCGGTGACCCAGGGTCCACACCCATAAGCCACACCCTACCATACACTGCTGGCACCAGATAATCTCCTCATCCAGATCTCAACGGCTGCTTCTCCCAGACGGGAGTATAAAATGAGGTCCCCATAGCCATGCCACTGGACTCCATGCCAGGTTATTTTCACTCAAGGTGCCCCAGAGGGGGGGTGGGTGGGAACCCTCCCCACCCCAAGGGACCCAGCCCCGGCAGTCAACCTCCACTACCCAACCGCTGCCACACTCCAGGTCACTTTCCGGACCGACACTTTATAAGACACTTCTTACCCATTTTCCATAATTACCACATCATATTTGATGGAATTCAGACAATAGGAAACAAATCATACATATATTGGAGAGCCCAGCAAGCTACCAAGAGTATCCCACCCACCACTCGCATGGGTAGAGCCTGGCAAGCTACCTGTGGCATATTCGATATGCCAAAAACAGTAACAAAAGGTCTCATTCCCCTGACCCTGAAAGAACTTCCCATCGTTGGGAAAGACGAGTAAGGAGAGGCTGCTAAAACTCTCAGGGCTGGAAGGAATAGAGACATTACTGGTGCCTGCTCGAGTAAATCAACAAACAATGGGATGACAGTGATACCTTCTTCCCTTATGACAACCTTCTTATTTAAAAAGAGCACTCTAAAAGTTCTGTCGAGAAGAGATTATAAAATAATTTAAGGAGAGAAATTGACTCTTCTCCTAGATTTTTATATGGCTATTCTGGAAGACTGATTTCCTTCTAGAAGATTGGACTCAGTATAAGAGTAGCCCATGTAACAACTCTCAATGATGTGTTCTTATGCCTAGAAGTATCCACATGGAAATAGGTGACCCTCTTCTGTACGGAGGACATCTTCATCTTGGTTGCTTCTAGTGACTTTGTCCTACTCTGAGAGCTGTAAATTCTTTAGATTCAATTAATTTCCATTTAATATATACAAAGATGGTACCATATTCAAGTAGAAGATTATAAAATTATGGGAATAGAATGGATATAATGCTGTGCTTATCACCTCCTGCGTACAGCGAGTTGTGCATGGTGGCAGAAGACAGCCCTTGACTTCTAATCTTTCCTAAAATTTTCAGCTGGAGAGAACAACCTTGTTCAAGGTCATGCTTCTGTTCAGTATAGTCTATTTTAGTAACTAGTTGATGCAGTGGTATAGAGACTTGACTTTCTCACTCCACTTTGTAGAAGCTTTGGGGCCATTCCAACACTGGAACTCCTCTAGGTCAACTAGGATGCTGCATTTGGTGACACAATGTGACAGTCTGCTTCTATCTCTGCTTAACTTCTTTATCCCTTTTAGTTGTTCTTGGTTCCCACAGATTTCACCAGTAATACCCTGGCAGCAAAAGCTCCAGTTCTGCATCTATACCCTGGGAATCCAAATAGAGACTTCTGTTCTATAAGAAAATCAGGTAGCCTAGTTAGAAATGATCAGTTGTCATTGTATCACTTGTCATCCTGTTGATCTTTGATTTGCTGGAGTGGGTGCCAGTAATATCTCCATTCCTCTCTGTCACGTGCTAGTGTAACCTGGTATCTGCTTGCTCCACGAACACAAAGAGGCTCAAACCGTTCATTCAGGGTTTTGATGAAGAAGTCTGACCATCTCGTTGGTGGGTGGCCATGGCCATGTGGTCTTTTGATGTCCCGAAAAATCCAGTCAGTATCAGCTCTAGTCCAGCAGTTGCCTCTAAATCAAATTACGTGTCCAGCCCATATGATTTTTGATGCTTTGGAAAACGAGACAGCATCCCTGATTCTTGATTGTTGGCAGAGGTTGGAACTCCAGATTCCTTCTCTCACTTGAGTGAAACGTGATATTCCTAGCATAGCTCTTTCAATTCTTCTTTGGGATACCTGAGCAGCATTCTCATCCTGTTTTTGTAGGACTCATATCTCTGAGGCATATGTTAGTGCAGGAAGAATGGTGGAGTGGAAAAGATGTGCCCAGAGCCGGAGGTTCTTTGTCCACTTAACCACTTCTTTGACGCTCTTGAAGGCGTTCCATGCTGCTCTCTTCCTCCTGCATAGTTCTGGCTCCAAGTTGTTCCTCATGTTGAGTTCTTGACCCAGGTACATATAGCTGCTGCATTCGGAGATGTTCATTCCATTGAGAGCAAATGGAATGTCAGGGACTAGTTTGTTTTTCATCAGCTTGTTTTGGTGAAATTCAGCTACAGTTTGACCATTCCACACTCACAGTCAAAGTAGGCCAGCATTTGTGCTGCTTGGCTAATGTTTGGTGTTATTAGAACGATGTCATCAGTGAAGCAAGGCGGTATAGTTGCCGACTGCCTATCTTCACTCCCATTCCTTCCCAGTCCAGTCTTCTCATGACCCAGTCTTCGCATGACGTTATCAAGGGTGACACTCTAGAGTTTTGGTGAAATGGTATCACTCTGCTGAATCCCTCTCTTTACATCAATGATCACTGCCTTGTACAATGGTGTGATCCTGGTGGTGAATCCTTAACACAGCTTGTGGAGGATCTTGATATACTGAGTTTGAACGCCCTGTTTGGCTAGGGCTTTGATGACCGCTTCAGTCTCAACAGAATCAAAGGCCTTCTTTAAATCCATGAACGTTAGACAGAGGGCATCCTGAACTCTTGCGAAACTTCAATGAGCTTGGTCACTGTGTGGATATGGTCAATTGTGCTGAATACTTTTCAGAACCTGGCTTGCTTGCCTGGCTGTCCTTTGTCTAGTGTTCTGCTTATTCTATTCAGGATGACTGGAGTGAACAACAGGCAGATTGGGCGACAGTTGCCGATGTTGTGGATGTCTCCCTTCTTGTGCAAAAGAACGGTCCTGCTGGTTTTCCACTGGGATGGAACCTTGCATATGGACAGGTAGTGTGTGAAGAGCCAAGCCAGTGTGTTGATGAGTACTGGCAGCAGATTCTTCAGGTATTCCAGTCTGACATTTTCTGGACCCGGAGCTGTACGCATCTTTACCAACAAAATGGCGTGTTGGATTTCAGAAGGGAGTATGTTGGGAACGACATATCCATACTGCAGAATTTGGTATGTGGGCAGGTGGATGTGGCTATCGAAGAGATTCGAGTAGAAGTTGTGAATAATCCTCTCCATTGTCCTTCTGGAAGGTGTGATAGATCCATCAGGATGTCGGAGGACAGTCTTCTTGGTCTTGTAGTTGGCAAAGGACAGGCAAGCATTGCGAATACTTTTCCCAGTTTCTGCCGCATCGGCCAACACTGCTGCTCTTCTCTCTTTGAGGTCTTCCTTTATCGCTTTTCTGCACAGCTTTGTGAGCTCAGACGTTAGAAATGATAAAATCATGCAATTCATAGCAACATGGATGGAGCTGGACGACATCATGTTAAATGAAATCCTCCAGAAGAAGAATAAGCACAGGATGATGTTGCTCACATGTGGTATTTAAAATAACAGGCTGAGGGAATGCAATGTTTTAAAAGAGAGAGGCCCTGATCAACCTTGGCCCCAGGATAGAGGGGAGAAAAGGAAAAAAAGAATGGAGGGGAAGGGGAGAATTGAGAAGCAACATGAGCCAGGAGAGGGGAGTCCGATACAAAGGTGTTGTTAAGGAATAACAGCCATATACCCATACCACAAAGGCAAGAACAGTGAATTAAGAGACCCAGCTTAATAAAACTCATAAAGATGCCTGTGAATTGAGCAGTCTGTTGGGGGAGAGGGGTGCAATATGGGAGGGAACCTGGGAACTTTGGCAGAGGGAAGTTGACACTGGTGGTGGGATTGGCGCTGCAGTATTGTATGTCTAATACTCAACTATGAACACTTTCGTAAATCACAGTGCTTTGATAAAAATGGTGGGAAAGAAGAAAGAATAAAGATAATCAGGTAGCCTCAGTATAGTTTAGGGCTTCTGTTTGCTTGACCATTTGTTTTTATCTATCTCTGTTGTTGCTGTTATTTTGAGGTCACACCTAGTAGTGCTCAGGGTTTACTCCTGGCTCTGGGGTCAGGAATCACTCCTGGCAGGGCTTGGGGAAACCATATGGGGTATAGGAGATTGAACCTGAGTTGGTCTTGTGAAAGGCAAGTGCCTACCTGCTCTACCTTCTCTCCCACCCTACCCTGTTTGCTTCTGGGGGTGATGTACCTTCAAATAAACCTTTGGGAATCTTAAAGTCAACTGGGGTCTCTCAATATTTAGAAAGAGAACTGCTCTGATGCTTTTTAAGCAAGCGCCAGGGAGGGACATAGAGGCTCAGTCATGAGTACCCACTGCCAGCTTAGTAACTAGCCACTGAAAGTAAAAAATATCTACCTTTCCCTGGGCATGTGGCATATATTCTACTCTTGAGTTAGGAAGGTCCATACTGTCCTGTATGATGTATGCTAACAGCAAGGAGAAGTCCGCACCATTTCCTACGCCAAGGAACTATGTAGAAAGGTTTAGAGGAGTATGGTTTCCATGGAGGAAGGACACAGCCCCATCTACAGACATTCATTGAGAAAATAGCAGTACTATAATAAAAATTCAGGGGGCTGGAGCGATAACACAGCAGGTAGGGTGTTTGCCTTGCACGCAGCCGACCCGGGTTCAGTTCCCAGCATCCCACATGGCCCCCTGAGCACCGTCAGGAGTAATTCCTGAGTACACAAGCCAGGAGTAACCCCTGTGTATAGCGGGTGTGACCCAAAAAGAAAAAAAAATTCAGAAGCCATTCCAAGGTGGAAAAGCCTATATTGTGAAACGTATAAAGCAGAGTTATACTTTATAAGAACATGAAAGAATTTCATATCTTCTTCTGTTAGCTTATGATACTAATAATGAGTACTTTCATAAATATCTTAGAGAATAAAATGTTTGCAGGTATCTTTCACATAAATTGGCCCATTGGCCTCAAAAAGCTTCAGAACAAATTTAGTTACAGGACAGAGACACATGAAATAGGATAAATTGACTTGGTCAGTCTAACCAAATTTATATTTTATTACATTTCAGTCTGATGGCAGGTGGTAATGTTATTTATATTAATTTGAATTATATATATACATCACAATAAAAATAAAAGTATGTAAAAATTTTCTACTGAAAGGAACAAATGACGGGGGCTGGAGCTACAGTGGGTAGAGTGCATGTCTTACACGTCGCCAACCTGAGTTCAATTTCTGGCACTCCATGTGGTCCCCCAAACCCTTCAGTAGTGATCCCTGATCACAAAGCCAGAAATAAGCCCTGAGCACCATCAGGTGTGGCCCCCAAACAACAACAACAACAACAAAACCCAAATGCTTTCGTTAATCATAGTAATACTTTCATCGTTTATGACCTCCTATGGCCCTACTGGCAATCAATACTTTTGCAGGCAACAGGTTGGCTCAGACTTGGGGGAACACCATGGGATTCAAATCTGGACCCTATTTTCTACAGCAACGTGGCTTTTAGCAAACTACTTAATCTAAGAAGCCCAGTTTCCTCATCTGCAAAATGAGCATGCAAATAATACTCACTAACTTACAGATAGGGTGGCTTTGAAAAATTCGTACACAGCAGCAAACATTTGAAACAGCGCCAGCTACATTATATTTGCCTATTATTATTCAGAGTTCTCCCTAAGATAAAATGTATCCGACATATTTTCAGGTACTTTGTGTGCCATGTTCTTGGTCCCTCCACTTAAGGGAGTCTTTTAAAATGATCATAATTCCCAAACCTGGGATACCTATTTGAGAAGCAAGCATAGGAAAGGAGGCATTGTCACAGCAATGGGAGTGTTTGTGGCTTTCCTTCCTATTCTAGCCAGGCAACCCATCTTTTACTGCCTTGAAGAAATATTTTATTCTTCTATAAAATGGGCACAAACTATATAGAACAGTGTGAAATACTTGCTGAATTGGATTAAAATCCAGTGTGAGCTGCTCACAGTGGCTCTGTATGAACAGTTTTTACTAAATACATAAAAGTGTATTTGTTACGACTGTCACACTGTCCTCCCATTGTTCATCAATTTGCTCGAGCAGGCACCAGTAATGGGTAGGGCATTTACCTTGCACTCAGCTGACCTGGATTCAATTCCTCCATCCCTCTTGGAGAGCCTGGCAAGCTATCAAGAGTATCCCACCCGCACGGCAGAGCCTGGCAAGCTACCCATGGTGTATTCGATATGCCAAAACCAGTAACAAGTCTCACAATGGAGACGTTACTGGTGCCTGCTCGAGCAAATCGATGAGCAATGGATGACAGTGCTGCAGTGATACACAAAGGTGTCAGCAGAGCTGAGACACAGACTCTACTGCTGTTTGCCTCACTGGGCTGCTTCCTTCTCAACATGCAGTTCAGGCTCAACTATTGAATCCTGACGTAGGTAGTCACTGGTTTGCCTCACCTGGAGGAAATCACCCGTGCTGTAAATAATTCTTGCTTTGGAATTCTCCAACCTGGGCTAGATGCAGACTGAGAATGCAGGAAAGTTAGTCAGCTTTCTGCAGGCCCAATACCCTATGTCCAGAGGCAGTGAAGGAGAAGGTGCCATCAAATAAGGCTTAGGTCATGGGATCCAGAAACGTATGGTTTCCTTGGTCTCTTCCACTTTCTTTTCATGCTCAAGTGTGAGTTTCAAAAATGAAGCATGAGAGTGTGGGATTCGAGCATTCAGTGGTCGAGATTCCCCTCCCCAGGCCAGCCCATGGTGACAGATGGACAAAGGACTAGGGGAAAGGAGAAACTGAGGAACTAGGCCCCAGGCTGGTTGGTTAGTCTGTTTATTTCTCTCTTCTCCCTAACGTAATTCATTTTTCCCCTTACTGCACAATCATAGTCGTAGTTTTGGTCATAGTCCCAGTCATCATAGTTCCATCATCCTAGTCGCCTCGTAGACCTCAAAGTCCTCTAGCTCATTACATTTTCTTCCTTGTCTTGGCATAGTCTCAAAGTCCTCTACTTCCAGTCATCATCTAGTCTTCCTTCTAGTGCCCTCTTACCCCTTATAGCATAGTTATATAGAAATCATGAAGGGTGGGGGTACACATACGTGGGTTGAACATAGTCATAACAACAAACAGAGGTAATGCCACTCCTTCAGGGGAAGTTATAGGAGATTAACTCAAGGACAAAAATCTCATCTGAGGGTTTAGCACTCCAGATTACTAAGAGATCTGCTCAAGGGAAGGATTCCATCCAGGTGTATTGCTTTATCCTTTCCTCAGCTAGTAGTCCATTTATACAATCATAGTAAATTTATTTCTTATAATATTTCTAGTCATTTCGTATGAACAAAGTAAGAGATATATTAAGCTTAAAGGTTGGCTTTTCCTGAGGACATCTCTCTATATATCACTGGATCACAGTAATCCCGTTGTTCATCAATTTACTTGAACAGGCACCAGTAACATCTCCTTTCATCCCAGCCCTGAGATTTTAGCAGCCTCTCCTTACTCATATTTCCCAATGATTGGAGGCTTCTTTCAGAGTCAAGGGAATGAGACCTGTTATTGTTACTGTTTTTTGCATATTGAATACGCCATAGGGAGCTTACCAGGCTCTGCCGTGTGGGTGGGATACTCCTGGCAGCTTGCTGGGATTTCCTAAAGGCATATACATTTATATCCCTTTATGATGATGTGTTCAGGAATATGTTCACTCATGTGTGAGGCTCGGCCCTAGCATGTGGAAAGTGGCCTGGAGCGTGGTGGTAATTGGGTAGTGGAGGTCAGCTGCCAGAGCCGGGTCCCTTGGGGCAGGGAGGGCTCTCACCTGCCCCCCTCTGGGGAGCCCCAAGCAAAAACAGCCTGGCATGGAGTCTGGTGGCATGGTAGTAGCTGTGCTATCTGGCGGTAGCGGCTGCGCAGTTTACTATCTCTTCATTCTCATCAGTGGAAAACTTATTATCAAATATTTCCTCGTTAATAGAGCTGTATTCTTGGGGGATAAATTCCAACAAAAATAGTGAGTTGGTTTTGAAACTCCAACAACAATAGTGAGTTGTGTGTTGAAATTTGGAATGTAATCAAGGTAAAGAGAAAAGGAAGTGAAATTACCACTCATGCACGGGGGGGGGGGGGGTTGGGGGGTGAGGGGTGGGATGTATACTGGTTTTTCTGTTTTTGTTTTTGTTTTGTTTTTGTTTTTATTGGTGGTGGAATATGGGCACTGGTGAAGCATTGTATAATTGAGATATAAGCCTGAGAACTTTGTAACTTTCCACTTGGTGATTCAATAAAATAAATTAAAAAACAAACAAACAAACAAAAGATGAGCTAAAGGGAATGTATTTTCTGTATCAGGCCAATCTCCATTTCAGAAATCTTATCTTATCTAACTATTTCAATTCTGTGAAGGAAATAAGTTCAACTAAACAGAGAAGAGATTTATTTAATTTCCCACAGAATAAGACTGACAATTCTCCAAAGTTTGCTAGTTGTATATATTTCATTCTTCCTCATATTAATCAAATAGTATTTAGCATTGACAATTGCATGTTGTACATTTTTTGAATTATATAATTCGAAGTCAAATTGATTAATTTTTATATCAGGAAAGAAATGACTGTAAAAACTCAAATTGCATGTGTGTTAAGTGATGGATTTATAAGCTATAGGGGCACTATATCCAAAAGCAGTTAAGAAAATTTTATTTTCATGTTCCCCCCTCAAGTTTATATCACTGAAAATTATTCTGTTAGTTCAGATCACATCTGTCATTCTTCTCCTTCTTACTTACTTATTCATTTGGTGGAGAGAGTCACACTCAGTGGTAACCAAGGTTTAGTTCTAGCTGTGTGTTCTGGGATCATTCCTAGGTAGGATCAGGGGACCATATGTGGTGCTGGGGAAATAGGGATGGAATCCTGATTGACTGCATGCAAGACAAGCATCCCACTTACTATAGTATCCTTCCAAAAGGTTAGCATCACATCTGAATCCTAACTCAATCATTGGATATTGTTTTGTTGGCTGTTCTGTAACATCTACATAAACCTAGGTGGTTATTGATGCTCAGAATAAAGCTGACCCCCAAAGGAATACAAACCAGTTTACTATACTGCAATATTATTTCCTGTTTCTATTCAAGAGAGATAGTTTGAAATTATAATTTGTTCAGCTTCTTAAAAAATTTATTCTCCTTTTATAATGTTTTTGCAGTCTTTCCTTTCTCCCTCCACATGCACTTTGGGGAACCATTTTACAAAATTCAGCAAAAAAAAAAAAGGTTTGCATGGTTGTATCTGGATTGCTGTCTTCATTATCAAGTCAAATACATTTTTTTCTTCCTGTTTTTTTTAAAGCAACAGAGCTGTAATTGTTCATATTCTTGTGAAATATTTAAGCAATTCATAGCCAATTTATCAATGACCACCCTGCTACAGGCACCCCAGTCTAAAAAAATATACCAACTCACTGGTGTTTATACAGTCTCTAAAAGACTCTTGCAGGGGGCTAAAAGTCATAGGCATTGTTAAAAAGGTATACTGGAACGCCTGCCAGAGATGGTGGAGAGATGTTTGCCTTCTAGCCCAACACATCATTAAGGACACAATTGTTATTTAATGTGGCACAATCATCTTTCTACTCCTCATGAAATCCACTTAAGTAATTACCTTCTTAGCTCATTGGCTCTGTGAGCTGCCTGGTTAGAAAGGGTTATATCTAAAGAAGTATTTTTTAAAAGAACTCAAACAATTGCCCCCCTTAAGATGTCTTTTACTTATTAACATATTCAAAATGAAGATACCCCCCTCCCCGCCTCCACCACTCTATCTCTGAAAGAGTGAGCAAATTCCAAGCTTAGTAAAAGCTCGGGTACCTTAGCAGGATTTCAAAAGAATAAGAACACATTAGCCAAAGTGTCTTCTTCTGTCAGCCATTCTTAAGAAACAGCTGATCGCTGCAAAATTCCAGGCTCTTTGTATTTTCACTTTGACATCTGTTTTAGCCAATCAATTTTTCATTAAAGTAAAAAAAAAAAAGCTGCTTTAAAATTTGCCCTGGCTTTTTCTTTTTTTAAGAAAAGAAAATTTATGAAGGGAAACATTCTTTTACCAAACTCAATGTAAGCTTACCCGGCTGTATTTTAGTAAGTGGCATCATTTTAAACACTCACTTCGAATAATATAGATATTAAGATAGAAGGTTTAAAAGAAACCAGAGAACTTACTTTCAGAGCACATTTGCACATCTTTCAAACAGATTTTTTTTATTATTATGACGTGTCCAAGAGGAGCTTGCAGGGAGACTTAGCATGCATTAAAAAGAGCATTATTGAAGTGCAGAATCAAAATTACTTGAAAACACACATCTGCGTTTCCAACTTTAAGCTTGCTTTCAAAAGGCACGGTACAATCAATGTTTACTATAAATACAGCGAGGTAAGTCTGAAATACCTCTGTCTTATTTAGTAGCTCTGTGTTTGAGCCTCTTTGTTTGAACAGAAGTGTCAGCTGTATTTTACTTTATTATATAAAAAAGTTTCAGAATTTAATTAAGGGTCAAGTACCAGCAGTAGATAAATGCAACAGCTAAAGCATATTTCTGATCACTCTGAAGTCTGCAATCATGAAAATTATTATCATTGAGTAAAACTGGTCTCAATGATGGTTTCTGGTCTCAATGATGGGAGATGGATTTTGTGTTACTCAGCCATTATTTACATAATAATGGGTTCCAGTTTTCATCAGCACCTTTTGTTTGTACAGTGCTTACTGCTACAGTAAATTGTCAAAATGTCATTCCTCTCCAATCAGCTAGAAAATATCAACAGTAAACAAGGCACAGGAAGAAATTCTCTGATTAGAAGTGAGGCAGAGGAAGAGCAGAGCTGACGTCTCTGAGCTCAGGGGAAACGTTTCATTCTGGTGTCTCTAAGAATACAACCATACAATTTAGGAAAATGGGTTCTCTCTCCGGTCCCCTCCAGCAGCCCCTTTAATGACCATTTAACCATGCTGCAACAAGGTCCCTCGAAAACCTGAGGAGTGTCACTAGGCATTAACGGATTTCCATACAAATTTTCTGTTTCTTCTCACCACTCTGTTCTCTCTTACTAGGGATGAGCCTCACCTGTTTTTTTTTTTTTTTTTTTTTTTTTTACCTTTTTCTCTTTTCCTTCCCTGGTACATACAGAGGATTAAACAAGCACTGCTCATGCTTCCTGCTCGATGATAGGTCCATGACCTCATCCAAGGCACAGACAGAGACAAGCAAAGGGAAGGAAGTAGAAGTTTATTGGGAGGCGCTCCTCTGTGGAATCGATGAACCTTGGGTGAAGCTAGGGTAGAGTTAGGGTAGAGTTCTGGGAGAGACTAAGGGGATTTTTAAGTTGTCTTGGGTGGGAAAAGGGAACCAAGACTAGCGGAACCGGTGTGCTTTGCCTGGCTCCTGTTATCTGCACGGGTGTCTATGGTGAGGAAGCATGGAATGCAGCCTGGTGGCCTCCTGGCTTCAGATGGACCATAAGTCCTGTCTCTGGTGCTGGGGGCTTGGTGATCTCTGGTTCCAGGAATGTGGCTGTCTCATTAGGGGTCATCATTTTGTCCCAGTCACCATTTTGTCCAAGCAAACCTTATACTCAGTTCTCTGACTACTGGCTCCTGGGGTTGCCGAGAATAAAGAAGGCATGGAGGGGAACTTGGCCTCTGCCCATACGACCATCAACTCAGGTAGTCATCAGCTGACTAGAGTCTGGAACTACCCTTGTTCCAGACTCCAGAGAGACAACTCCCAGGACTGCTACCAGAAGTTAAGGACTCAAGACATCTGACTCTGACTCCAGATCTATACAGCTTGCCTTAGCTTTTGTTTGTTTGTTTGTCTTTAACAATCATTTTATTTTGTTTTAGTTTTTCTTTTTTAAAAATTTTTATCAGAGAATCACTGTGATGTACAGTTATAAACTTATGAACTTTTGTGTTTGCATTTCACTCATATAGTGATCATTCACCCATCCCTCCACCAGTGCCCATTCACCTCCACCAATGATCCTAGTATCCCTCTCACATTAGCTTTATATTAGTCATCCCTTCAACTTTGAATCCAGGCATGTGGATAGAGACTCTGGAAAGCTAGTAACAGTACCTAGGGCATGTAACCCTAAATACCCAACTCTAAATTTCCTTCATCTTCTTGATCTGCACCTCCAGTCAATTTAAACAAAAATAAGATCTGTGAATTTAGTGTTTCTTCTCCTCAATAAAAACTTCCCAGGACCAGAAAAGGATGAGGATGAATTAATGTGGTCTATACCTTATAACCATTATAGTTACAGAGTGTATTAAAATTAAAGATTTCACATTGTGTTTGAAATAAAAAATGAGTATAGTGGCATTCTGCCAAGAGTCCCAGAAACCACTCTTGTGTGGAATTGAAACATTTGGCTCATATAATACTTAATTTATTTTTATGAAATGGCAAGTTACATAAATGTATGTTTAAAACAGAAGGGCACAACATTTTGGGGTAACTTACTTTGTATTCTGGATTATATAGCTACATACAGTCAGGACATATCTAAATAGAACCCAAGCTAATAAACTTTCCCAAAATGATTTTTTTTCTTTTTAAAGCTACACTTTCCCTGAGTCTTTCAAAGAGTGAACATGTAGCTACCTTGCTCCAGGAAAGGCTGATTGTACCTTCTTTTGGAAATGAAACGAGGTGTGTTTGTGTGTGTGTGTGTGTGTGTGTGTGTCTGTTTAATCTATTGAAATGAAATGTTGACATCACCGAATATTTTATAGAGCTTTCAAATATCTTACTGTTCACCTTATTTTGCTTGGCTACTTTAATTTTTTTCCCCACTTCTTCTTTTTGAAAATACATTGTCCAAACCCTTATGATTAAGAAGCTTGGCTGTATGAAAGGCACTCTGATACTGAGGTGGTGCATTCGTAAACAGGGACACCAAGACACTGGGCAGCACCGGAAAAATAGGGCTGATCAGCAGTAATTACACGGACACCTCATGCAGTACAGGGAATTAATTCCTAGGACTTTGGGCCGAATGGAGAGGTTGATGTTTTAGGTTGTGAATGCATCAGTGCCTGAGCCCATTACCAGTTTAAACGGAGATGGGAATTTACTGTATATATATTTGGTTGGGAATGTGGAGCGGTGTGCAGAAAATGAGAAAGTAATTCAGGATGCTAAAGTAGCTATGATTCGGATTTTGATGAAGGCTTTATACCTTCCCATTCTAAATCACGTCTCTAATCTAGAAATAAAAGAACAGGTTTAGGCAACCACTGACTTGAAAAGAAGTCTTAGTGAGGTCAGTGCACTACTCAAGTGGGGGATGGGTTTCCAGGCAAGACAGGAGGAAAGGAAGTACAGAGAAACAGAGAGCAGGAGATGTTGGGTAGGGGTTGGAGAAACAGCTAAAAAGGCAACTAGTTAGCAGCTGGCACTATGACCTTTAACTGCATCCATGGTAACTGGGCTAAAGATGGAGTTCCATTTTATTATTCTCACACCCACAATGTTAAGCCTGTGAATCCCATTGCAATGTAATAGCTGAAATCAGAAGGCAGATCTGTGTTCATTGGACTAATGCCGATACCCTCTTAGCTAATGAGCACAATAAACATTTTCAAGCCAGGAAACTATTGCAAGTGGAAATATAATACCATACAGAAATAAATACCCGAACACAAAGGGATGGTCAGTTAAGCCAATCTTTCATGTGTATTTTCATATTTTAACATTCAAAGCCAATTGTCTTTTAGGAAAAGAATGAAAAAATCTCTGTAAAAGTTGTTGCATATATACAAAGCTTATTTGGAATGAATGAGAAATACGAAGTTATGTATTCTAGACTTAATGACTATTATTGCCTCCTCTACTATTTTCCTTAATGAATCTTATTTTTTGTAAACATGTGTTTCGTTGGATATGACTCCAATACACTTTGTGCTTTTCCCCTGACTATATATGCACTGTGCTTTCTGCTAAGTCAAAATTAGTGCAAAAGCAACCCCCGTTTTTGTGCTAACACAGATGAAAATTTTTTTTATAACATTGCCTCCCCCTGCCATTCAATCCAAAGTTTCTAAAGAACTGAGGGGAATCTGTGTTGTTGTCATAGACCATACAGTCAGCAAGGATGCATAGATCACACTTGTTTCTTTTGAAGTTCCAGAAAAGCAACAAGGAAAGGAGAAAGTGCCTTAAATGCTTCTCTGAATGAGCACCCAGAGACTCTGAAGGAAAACATAGAGATTTGACTTTAGATGAAGATAACAACTGAATCTGAATTCCTTGGTGTCAGAAGCAGTTAATTTCTGACTTAAACACATGGTTAAAATATTATATAATTTTTTAACTCTATGTAAGTTTTAGTTTCTGTTCTCCCAATGATTCTTTCTATAAATTATTCTTTTCATAAAAGTTTCAACATGTCAAACTTTAGCTACAAGAATGTGGTTCTGATATGAAAAGCTCCATGAATGATCCTTGAAACTTATATTATTTGTTTCAATAGGCACACATTTATAAAACTATGGAGGTGTTTGAAGTTCCATAGGAATACCTATGATCTCCCTCTACCCCCAAACTTCCATAAAATTTTTCCTAGGCAGTCCAAGAATACTTATTTTGGTTGAATGGCTTTTTGAGCAAAGATGAGTGCTTAATAACTTTCCTTATCAGGAACAATAAATGTTTTTCTAATGGAGTAATGCCAGGTATTCTTTGTAAGAAAAACCCTGAACTATCTTGCTGAAAGAAACTGCTTGTTCTGGGTGTTGTAAAGGTCAGGGAGAAAATAATTTGGGTGCTTCTTATTTTTTAAAACAATGTCACTTTTATCATTATCAGAGAATTTGGGGGATTTGAAAAAAATGCAAGACAAAGGAAGTAAGAACTCTGAGCCCTGAATAGTCAAACCTGTTTATTTGACTTTTATAAAAGGGCAGGATGTGTCTCTATCTGTTTAATAAAAGATGTTCTATCAATTTAGACAATTATACCAAAGATTAAGAATGTCATGAAGCTGATGAAATCTCCTAGGTAACATTAAAAAATAATATGCTTTTAGATCACATCATATATTAAATGACAACTGCCAATTTTTTTAAAGGAGTACTCAAAATTCTTTCCTGAATGACAATTTGAAGCTAAAATACTTTGTTCTTAACAGTTAGCTACATTGACATGACACTTTTACTTCTTACTGAAGAAACTTGAAGATAAGAGCTTTTTGTTTATTCAGAAAAAGGTAGAGAGCAAGATATAGTATTTTATGGTATCTTTACACTTTTGATTAGTTACAGATAAAAAGATACATATATATATATATTTTGTTAGTAAGTCAATGGGTTTAAAATATGGAAGGACCAGAGAGATAGTACAGTGGGTAAGTTGATTGCCTTATAAGCATCTAACCCTAGTTAGATTTCCAAGCCTACTAATGGGTTCCCTTAGGACAAAGCCAGGAATAAGCCCTGCCTTATGTGGCTCAAACTGCCCTTTTCTCCCCCCCCAAATCAAAATGTGAATTGCATTTAAATATTTACATTAAATATTTAAATATTGATGGTAAATATTTAAACTTTTATTTTATTGGTGCTTGAGATGTTTTTTCTCATTAGCATAGGAAAAACTATATTAATCTTTATTTTTTTAAAAAGCTATAATATTCCCATGGCACAGTTTAGAAGATAAGCCTATCTTGATCTTTGCTGGACCCAGCTCTGTGGAGGAATAACGGTAAGACCAAATATAGATGATTGAATGCAGTTCTCTTTCATGAGACTGTTTGCTTAGCCTGCATAGTGCCATTCATTTGTTTTTAAACACTGTATAGAGGACCAGAGCCATGAGCAATATGGGAGCTATAGAAATATCTAAAATCAATAAATCACTTTTAAATAAACCATTTGTTGTAGTCTGGGTCTGGAGTGATAGCATAGCGGGTAGGGCTTTCACCTTGGATGTGGCTGACCTGGGTTCGATTCTTCTGCCCCTCTCAGAGAGCCCGGCAGGCAACTGAGAGTATCTTGCCAACACGGCAGAGCCTGGCAAGCTCCCGGTGGCGTATTCGATATGCCAAAAACAGTAACAACAAGTCTCGCATGGAGATGTTACTGGTGCCAGCCCGAGCAAATCTATGAGCAACAAGATGACAGTGACAGTGACAGTTGTAGTCTGAGTATAGGACAGGTCAGAGTTCCCATAGTCCTCTTAGTCTCTTAGCCACCTGGATCCTGACCCCTCAACAGGGTCAATTTCTCTCTCCTCTTTTGGCATCAATGTTGATCAGCCCTACTGATCACCAAGTAACCAAGCTGACCTAGAATTCATGCATGATGATAAGTTCTAGAGGACTAGGAAAGAAGGGGTAATCACGTACTGGTTTACTGGTTTTCTCTGAGCAACTCTGTGGCTGCCATCAAACCCACATTTTGGGTGCTTGCCATTTAAAGGTCAGTTATTCCCAGATGTGATAAAAGTTTTATTCAATGTTCCCAGCCTGAGATGATGGATGTCTCGTCTCAAAAGTACACTAAGTATACTTGGTCACAAGAAGGGGTTTTCATCAAGAAAGAGAACAGGGAAACACAGTTATTACACTAGTGGGCTGGAGACTGCTGGTGCCACGGTGGTCAATGAATTCTGTCATGGGCTGATCCTCTGAAGCCCACTTCTGAAGTAATTGCTAATAACAATTTCTGATTAAGGTTACCATCCTCTCATCCTGTATGAAAAGATACAGAGGGGATTATCAATACTTTCAATCTACCCGTGGAGAGAGGTTTTCTGGTTTCTAATAGTGAATTTAATTCTTATTTCTTTGGGTCGGCTTCACCACTTCCCCTCACAGGGTTTTGCATTATTCTTCCCTTGTCTACACCTGGCTTGAGCTTCACCTCCACTATCTCCTTCTGCTTCATGGCCCAGTTTCAGGAATTAGCTCTCTGCCTTTCCAGACAAAGATCCGAGTTCTCTGGCTTGTTTGGGACAGAGTGCACCTTACCCATTCTTATGTTGATAATTCTGGGCCCAGGTACAACATCTGTTTATCCATATGCTTGATGGGAAACTAACAACTGTGATCTCCGGGGGAGGCTATGGAAAGTCCCCCGCGGATCTCTCCCTTTTGCCACCTGCATTTGGTGGGCTCAAGCTGCTTGCCCACCGGGGGCAGCCCAGACCATGGGCAGATGAAAGAGGAAACAAGGACCAAGCTGGTTGATGATCAGTTGCCGTTTATTCCATTCTCCCCACGCGCCTGTTCCAGTCTCACACTGACCCTCATTCCCATCTCCTTCTGTCTCTCCCGCTCATGCTCCTCTCTCTCTCCCTCTCACTCCCTCTTACAGCTGCATCTCTCATCTCTCCACGCGCCTGTTCCTGCATTCTTCCACTTCATTCTTCTCCCTTTGTCCCCCTTGCTAGTCTCTCCGCACTCCATCTTGCTGCCCTGGTCTCTCTCTCTCTCTCTCTCTCTCTCTCTCATTTGTCACCAACTCCCCAGCACTGAGGGTAGCACATCAACATATCAAAAGCCCTTCCTGATTGCCTGCCCATCAGGCTCAAGGGAGGAAATACCACCTAGGAGTGTTCCTTTTCTCCTTCCTTAGTCCAATAACTTAATTAACATCTTAATTTAATTTCTTAATAATAGTTATTTTGTATGGGCTCAGTGAAAAGATACATTAAGCTTGTAGAGTGGCTCTCCTCAGGACATCTCGCCACGCCACAGACTCAGACTATAGTGCTCAGGCCAGATTAACCTTTCCTAACCCTAGCAGGGTCTGAATCTTGTTATTACTTTTTGGATCATGACAGAATTTACCCATGACCATGCTCTTAACTTATAGTTAAGTATTATGGCACTTTGGCCAGGCCTATTTTGTTGACACGGTAGCTCACTGCTTGCCCTGGGTCATCCAGTCCCTTGCCGGGACCTTGCTTTTGGGATGCTGGTAAGTAAGGGCAACTGAGGCTTAGGTAGAGAGAACAGATGTCCAGGAGGTAATATTATCTGGAGTCAATTAACTCCCAAGTTACAAAAGCATAGCATTAACTTCCTGTATCCATACAAAAAGGACATTGTTCTGAATTAACTATGCAAAGGACTTAAGGAGAAGAGAAAAACAATATTTACCAGTCAACAGAGCACAAAGAAAGAAGTTACAAATAAACACAGAGGAATGGGAGCACTGTGATGAGAGCAACCCAATAAATTTAAGCTCCCTGCGGCAAGGCAGAAAGGACAAACCAATGTTATCCTACAATCATCCTTAACAGAAAACTCTACAATCGCAGTACGAAGAAATCAAGCTCTGTCTGAGCATGTCATACTACTATTGTGTTCAATCTTTATAACAATTATATGAAGAAATGGATTTTGGCAGGTTTACTAAATTAAAACAGTTATAGAGAAAGTAACACTTTTAGTTGAGCTATAAGTTTCAATAATACCCACTCTGAGGATATAAATTTGAGTTTGGTTTGTATTTATTTTTTTCATACATATACTAAGGTCAAAGAATATTTAACCAGTACTACTATTTGAGGAATTCTTTTCTGATTTTCTTATGAAGATCCAAGAATGTTTATCAACTTGATTGTGTGTGTGTGATGAGAGGGGGTCAGAAAGAGAGACAGAGAGACAGAAAGAGAGAGAGACGGGGTCTAACCCATTGAATACACTTCAAGATTTATGGCCTTTGTCATGGACTCACACTCTGCTCCTTTAATACTAGCAGCTAATTTTGTTAAACTTGTCCTTTAATTGCCATTTTATGCCATTATCTAGGCCCTGACAAATCTGTGAATGGCTAGATGCCGCGCTCATGTGCCCCAAGGCATGGGTCTTAGTGGACCAACTGACAACTTTGAGTGTAATTTTTTAGCAAAAATATTCTTGTAAGGTAACTTCAATGAAGGGAAATGTGAAAAAATAATGATAATGTTCAGTTGAAGTACTACAAGCTACTGAGAGTATCCCGCCCACATGGACAGAGCCTGGCAAACTACCCGTGGTGTATTCGATATGCCAAAATTAGTAACAATAGGTATCATTCCCCTGAAAGAGCCTCCAATCATTGGAAAAGATAAGTAAGGAGAGGTTGCTAAAATCTCAGGGCTGGGAAGAATAGAGATGTTACTAGTGCCTGCTTGAGTAAATCGATGAACAACAGGATGACCATGATACCGTGATACAGTTGAAGTAGGGCATTGTTTTATCATCATTCTTATTTATACATTTACCACTCTTCAAAGGGAAACATTAAGATATATTAAATTTTTTTTACTCAATACATCAAAATATATTAAAAGAAAGAGAAAAAACAAAGGCATATTTGACTTTGCAAAAACATCCAACTTAATTTTAAAACTATTCCTAACCTCATGCTATTAAGAATTTAGGAACCTCTATAGCCATGCTCCTGTCTATACATATTAGGAGGGCTAGATGGTAGTTTGTACAAAGTAGACAGGAAACCAGAACAGGAAATCTCTCTGATAAGATCAGTGAAAGGATTAGTTTTGATTCCAGAAAAATCTCCAATTACTTGCTGAATCCTGATGAAGTGAGAGAAGATATAGTATCACAGAAATCTTGTAGAAAGAAGACAGGTAAAAGACCAAAACAGGGGCTGGAGTGATAGCACAGCGGGTAGGGCATTTGCCTTGCATGAGGCTGACCCGGGTTTGATTCCCAGCATCCCATACGGTCCCCCGAGCACCGCCAGGAGTAATTCCTGAGTGTATGAGCCAGGAGTAACCCCTGTGCATCGCCAGGTGTAACCCAAAAAGAAAAAAAAAGACCAAAACAAACCAAAAAACACCAACTACAGCAAAACACCACAAAAAAAAACCATTTTTGTAAATGCACATATTCTCAAATCTCTGTATGGCAACAAGAAAAATAAAAGCAACATGTTTCAAATGTGCCGCACTAATAATGGAGCACTTGAGGATGAAAAAGCAAATGACTTCTATCCAGAAGTAAACATCCTAAGTCACAAAATTGGATTATAGGGTAATTTCTACATTATTATTTGAATGAGATAGCTCAAATAAGATTGTAGTATTCTGGAGGATGAGGGGAAATCACACAAGATCTTGTGTGGATGTGCCGTAGTTCCTTTATCCATTCATCTGTTGTTGGGCACTCAGGCTGTTTCCAGATTCACTCTATGGTGAATAGAGCTGCAATGAATATAGGAGTGCAGATGGTGTTTCTGCTGTGTGTTTTTGAGTCCCCAGGATATTTTTCCAGAAGTGGTATTGCTGGGTCAAATGGGATCTTGATTTCTAATTTTATGAGAAATATCCTTATGGTTTTCCAAAAAGATGGGCCAGTTGGCATTCCCACAAACAATGAAGGAGAGCCCTTTCTCCCCACATCCATACAAGTATTGGTTGTTCTTGTTCTTTTGGATGTATGCCAGTCTCTGCGGTGTGAGATGATATCCCATTGTTGTTTTGATTTGCATGTCTCTGATTATGTGGTGAAGAGTAATTTTTATGTGCCTTTTGGCGATTCAAATTTCTTCTTTAAGAAAGTTTCTGTTCATTTCATCGCCCCATTTTCTGATGGCATTGGATATTTCCTTCTTGTAGAGTTCAACCAGTACCTTGTATATCTTTCATATTGACCCTTATCAGAAAGGTATTGGGTGAATATCCTTTCCCATTCTGTAGGCTGTCTTTGTATGTTGGCCATTGTTTCTTTTGCAGTGCAGAAGCTTCTTAGTTTAAGATGGTCCCATTTGTTTATCTTTGCTTCAACTTCTTGGTCAATGACATTTTATCTCTGAAGAGACTTTTAGCTTCACTATCGTGGAGTGTTTTGCTGACCTTTATTTCAATGTACCTTATGGTCTGATGTTGAGGTCTTTAATCCATTTTGATCCAACTTTTGTGCATGGTGTTGGATAGAGGTCTGAGTTCCCCCTGCCCCTTTTTTTTCATGTAGCTGTCCAGTTTTGCAAGCACCACTTGTTAAAGAGGCTCTCCTTACTCCACTTCATATTTCTTGCTCCCTTATCAAAGATGAAATTATCATATATTTGAGGGTGTGTGCAAGGATATACAACCCTATTCCATTGGTCTGTGGATCTGTTTTTATTCTAATACCATGCTGTTTTAATTATTACCACTTTGTAATACAGTTTGAAGTTGGGGAAGGTGATGCCTCCCATCTTCCCCCCCCCCCTCAAAGAATTGTTTTAGTTATTCGTGGGGGCTTATTTTTCCACATGAATTTCAGGATTTCTTGATCAATTTCTTTGAAAAATGCCATGGGTATCCTTATGGGGATCACATTGAATCTGTGTAATGATTCAGGGAGTATTGCTATTTTGACAATGTTAATTCTCCCAACCCAGTAGCAGCGGTTCTGTTTCCATTTCCCGGTGTTTCCTTTTATTTCTTGAAATACCTTTTTGTAATTTTCTTTGTACAGGTCCTTTACTTCCTTAGTTAAGCTGATTCTGAGGAACTTGATTTTCTGAACATGAATGCGAACAGGACTGTTTTTTCATATCATTTCCTTCTCTTTTATTATTTACATATAGGAAAGCGATTGACTTTAGGGTATTGATTTTGTAGCCTGAGACTTATTATTCAAGACTGTTGTATCTAGGAGGCTCTTGGTAGATGCTTTAGTGTTCTCTAAGTATAGTATCATATCATCTGCAAATACTGAGAGATCGTTTTTTTTCTTTTTTATCTGGATGCCCTTAATAATCTTTTCTTCCCTAACTGCTATGACAAGTACTTTCAGTAATATATTGAATAGAAATGGCAAGAGTGAGCATTCCCTTAGAGGGAAGGCTTTTAGTTTTTCTCCATTGAGAATAATGCTTGCCTTAGGTTTGTGGTAGATGACTTTGACTATATTGAGGAAAGTTCTTTCAATGTCCATTTTGATGAGAGTTTTCATCATAAAAGGGTGCTGAATTTTTTCAAATGCTTTTCCTTCATCTATTGATATGATCATATAGTTTTTATCTTTTCTTTTATTGATATGTTGGATTAAATTGGTTGAATTGAGAATGTTAAACCACCCTTGCATCCCCGGGATGAATCTCACTTGGTCATAATGTATGATCTTTTTGACTAGTTGTTGGATTCTATTTGCTAATAATTTGTTGAGGATATTTGCATCCATTTTCATCAGAGATATCAGCCTGTAGAGTGTGTGTGTGTGTGTGTGTGTGTGTGTGTGTGTGTGTGGTCTCTGTAGCTTTTGGTGTTTGGGTGATATTTGCCTCATAGAAACTGTTGGGAGTGTTTCTGTTTCTGTTTCTTCCATTTCTTGTAAAAGCTTTAAAATAACTAGCAATAGGTCCTCTTTAGTGTTTGGAAAAATTCACTAGTGAACCCATCTGGACCTGGGCTTTTGTTTTTGGTTTTTTTTTTTTTTGGCTTTTTGGGTCACACCCGGCGATGCACAGGGGTCACTCCTGGCTCTGCACTCAGGAATTACCTCTGGCGGTGCTCAGGGGACCATATGGGATGCTGGGAATAGAACCTGGGTCGGCCGCATGCAAGGCAAACGCCCTCCCCTCTGTGCTATCGCTCCAGCCCTGGGCTTTTGTTTTTGGAAAGACTTTTTTTTCACGTGGAAGTAGTTTATTCCAGAGGCATAGAAAGCACTGGTAGGAGAGTGAGTTAAGGCAGGAAAGGAAAATAATAGCATATGTATGTTAGTTATCTTTCAGGTCACTCACACTTCATACAGTTGGGGAGATTCCTGAGCCAGTATAGAACATGTGTCAGGGAAGATTTGAATGCTGCTTCAATTTCCTTGGTAATGATAGGTCTATTCAGGTACTACAAATCTTCTTGGTTCAGCCTTGGGAGGTTATAGGAATCCTGGAATTTATCCATTTCTTCTAGGTTCTCTTGTTTCATGATATACAGACTTCCAAAATAATCTCTGATGATCTTTTGAATTTCTTTGTTATTTGTTGTGATGTCCCCCCCTTTAATCACTGATTCAGTTTATTAGGGCTCTGTCTCTGTCTCTGTCTCTGTCTCTCTCTCTCTCTCTCTCTCTCTTTTTATGAGTCTTGCTAGTGGTTAATCAATCTTTGCTATTTTTTCAAAGAACCAGCTCCTTGTTCCATTGACCTTTGCAGCTTGTTGATTTCTGCTCTAAGTTTTTTTTAATCGAATCACTCTGAGATACAATTACAAGCTTTCATGTTTGAACTAAAATCATACCATGATCACCTATCCCTCCACCAGTGCACATTTTGCATCACCAATGTCCCTAGTGTAAGCCCCCCACCTAACCCTCCCCCTGCCTCCTTGGCAGACAATTTTCCCCATACTCTCCCTCTACTTTTGGGCATTATAGTTTGCAATACAAATACTGAGAGGTTATCATGTTTGGTCCTCTATCTACTTTCAGCACACATCTCCCATCCTGATCGATCCCTCCAACCATCATTGTCTTAGTGATCCTTCCTCTATTCTAGGTAACTACTCCCCCAGCTCATGAGGCAGATTTCCAACTATGGAGAAATCTTCCTGGCCCTTGTGTCTACTGTCCTTGGGTGTCAGCCTCATATTATGTTATTTTATATCTCACAAATGAGTGCAGTCATTCTGTCTGTCCCTCTTTTTTTGACTCATTTCACTTAACATGATACTTTCCATGTCTATCAACTTATAAGCAAATTTTATGACTTAATTTCTCCTAACAGCTGCATAGTAGTCCACTGTGTAGATGTACCAAAGTTTCTTTCTTTCTTTTTTTTTTAATAAAAATTTTATTTTATTAAATCACCGTGTGGAAGATTACAATGCTTTCAGGCTTAGGTCTCAGTTATACAATGCTGAAACAACCATCCCTTCACCAGTGCCCATATACCACCACCAAAAAAAAACCCACACAGTACACCTCCCATCCCGCCCCCCCACCCCCTACCTTGTAACTGATAAGTTTCATTTTACATTCTGTTTACTTTGGTTACATTCAATATTTCAACACATACCTCACTATTGTTGTTAGGAGTACCCCACTAGATTCAGACCTACTGTGAAGACAAATAAGGTCGCGCAGCCGCAGTAGCGGCTGCGCAGTTTTGAATTTCTGTACTTTAACACAAAGTCCAGGGAGATTTCTTCCAGATATTGGATCATTGCAGGCTTGAAAACCCAATCTGTGGTTGTCTTAATATGGCAGACACCGCGCCCTTCATCCCCGGAGAGAAAGAGGCGAGAGAGAGAGAGAAATACCTTTCCCCTCCTGAGCGGGCACGAGGCCGAGGCTTAGTTCTCAGGCTGGGGACATTCTGCGAGTTGTTGCCCACGCCGAAAGAGGTTTTGCTGGGTCTGGGTTCATGCTTGTGCAGCTGTGGAGAGGCCGCGCACGCGTGCGGCCCCCAGGATCACATCTCGGCGGTGGGAGCGATGTACCAAAGTTTCTTTAACCAGTTGTCTGTTCTCTGATGCTTGCGTTGTTTCCAGATTCTGGT
Source organism: Sorex araneus (assembly GCF_027595985.1). Lineage (NCBI taxonomy): Eukaryota > Metazoa > Chordata > Mammalia > Eulipotyphla > Soricidae > Sorex > Sorex araneus. The sequence goes on along the minus strand of NC_073313.1, from coordinate 310,833,083 downwards.
TATTGTGAACAGTGCTTCTGCTCTAAGTATATATTAACTGACACTCTTACCTCTAAGTAAACTATAATTTTATCTTGCATACATAGTAATAATACTTACTACATAAAAGTTTTATCTTGACTTGCACCCATAAATTGTTACATAATCTCTATAAAGGTTTTAATAATTAATAAATTCATTGATCATTTTTTGTTGTTGCTTGCCATGTGTTTCATTTTTGTAATTATCATTTAGAAAGAGTAGAGCATTAATGGCAAGTGATTTGGGAGGTGGGGAGTGGTCAATTGAAGAACAATTAAATAACTTTTTTAACTTTATAAAAGTCCCTGGAATTTAGTTTTTTTGATTTACTAAATTATATCAAAATAACTTCTACTTATTCTGTCAAAATTCTCTGTTCATTTCCTTTTCTGGCGAGTTGAATTAGTGTACCTATGATGTCTGGTATAGGAGGCACTAGTGTCATGTGTCTACTTACTTTTAAGGTTATTTTTTTAAAGTAGTATAATAAAAATTCATTGTTTTAGGGAATTTGTCACATTTCAAATGGTCAATTGCAGTCTGTGGCTAAGACATTGTTTAAAAGATATAGATAAAACATTTCCATCATTATTGGACTGAGCTGCACTAGAATCTTAATTTGAAAGTGGATGGATACATTTTATATTTTAATTAAGTTATTAACTTACTTTCCCTCTAGAGTTAAAATACTTTATTGCTATTAATTACTAGATGGGCACTCTATTTCTGCCAGTATAGATTAAAATAATAAATGGTATTATTAACTTTCAATAATGTTGATGCCTTGGGGTTTTGTTTTTGCTTTCATTTTCATTGATCTCAATAATTTTCTTTATCTCAATACTGATGTTTGAGATCTTTAAATATAAGTTAAGAGTGATAGAATTTGAAATTGCAGTTAATTAAGCAGACATATCTACATGAAATAAATGGTAAAGCAGTTTGGTATATTAGCAATACTATAAATAGCCACATAAGTGCAGAAACAAAGAAATCACACAAAAAGTTCCTAACCAATTTATTTGTGTGTGTGTTGTTTGGGGGCCACACCTGGCTGTGTTCAGAGTTTACTTCTGGCTCTTTGCTCAGGGATCATTCCTAATATGCTCTGGAGACCATATGCAGTGCTAGGGCTTAAACCCTGGTCAATTGATCAAAATGTTTAAACTAAAGAAGCTCTGAGATGTACCAAAGTTTCTTTAACCAGTCATCTGTTCTCAGACACTTGGGTTTTTTCCAGATTCTGGCTATTGTAAACAGTGCCACGATGAACATATAAGTGCAGATGTCATTTTGACTATACCTTTTTGTTTCTCCGGGATATATCCCCAGAAGTGGTATTGCTGGATCAAATGGAAGCTCAATTTCTAATATTTTCAGAAGCGCCCATATTGTTTTCCAAAAGGGCTGAACCAGTCGGCATTCCCACCAGCAGTGTAGAAGGGTCTCTTTCTCCCCACATCCTCTCCAACAGCGGTTGCTTTTATCCTTTTGGATGTGTGCCAGTCTCTGTGGTGTGAGGTGGTATCTCATGGTTGTTTTGATCTGCATCTCCCTGATGATTAGTGATATACAGCATTTTTGGTACATTTATACAATGGAATACTATGCAGCTGTTAGAAAAAAAATGAAGTCTTGAACTTTGCATATAAGTGGATCAACATGAAAATTATCATGCTAAGTGAAAAGAGTCAGAAAGAGAGAGACAAACATAGAAAAATTGCGCTCATCTGTGGAATATAAAATAACAGAGTAGGAGACTAATACCCAGAAATAATAGAAATGAGTTCCAGGAGGTTGGCTCAATGGCTTGGAAGCTGGTCTCACATGCTGGGGAAAAAGGCAGCTCAGATAGAGAAGGGAACACCAAGTAAAATGTGGTTGGAGATCCCGCGCAGGAAGGAAGATGCATGCTGAAAGTAGACTAGAATCTGAACACAATGGCCACTGAATACCCCTATTGCAAACCACAACACCCAATTGGAGAGAGAGAACAAATGGGAATACCCTGCCGCAGAGGCATGGTGGGGTGGGGGGAGATGGGATTGAGGGGTGGGAGGGATACTGGGTTTATTGGTGGTGGAGAATGGACACTGGTGGAGGGATGGGTTCGTGAACATTGTATGAGGGAAAAACAAGCACGAAAATGTGTAAATCTGTAACCTCATGGTGATTCACTAATTAAAGAATTAATGCATTTAAAAAAAGGAAGCTCTGAGAATTATTTCCAATAGAAGTGAATTACAAAGAATGGTGAAGAATGTTCGTTCTCCAGGCTAAAGAAAAATGAAAACAGATTAACCTCAGATTATGATACATACATACTTATTTTCATCTCTGAATTTATTTTTAAAGAGGAACTACTTATGCAAAAGCAATTAATCTGATGAGGCCCTGCTAGTGGTGTTATAGTCAGTATAATAACAAAAAGGGAGGTATATGAATCTTTTGCAAGATTCTCTTTGGGAGAAGGGGCACATCTGCTGGTGCTTAGGGCTTACTCTTGGCTCAGTGCTCAGGGGTCATTCTTGGAAGTGCTTGGTGAACCCATTGTGGTGCCAGGGATTGAATATGACCAACTGCATATAAGAAACTGTCTCACTCCCTATACTCTATCTGCCCCTTTAATACGATTTTTGTATTTTATTTCAATAAGCATAATATTGTAGCACTTCGTCCCATTGTTCACTGATTTGCTCCAGCAGGCACCAGTAACATCTCCATTGTAAGACTTGTTACTGTCTCTGACATATCGAATACACTACAGGTAGCTTGCCAGGCTCTGCCGCGCAAGCTACTCTCGGTAGCTTGCTAGGCTCTCTGAGAGGGACAGAGGAATCGAACCCGGGTTGGCTGTGTGCAAGGCAAATGCACTACCCACTGTTCTATTGCTCCAGCATAATATTAATTTAAGATAAATTGTTAAAAGCACAAAGTACGCATTGCAATTTCTAAATCATCCACTATAAAATGCAAGAAAGCATATATAATTTGCTAATGTAAGAATAAGAATGAAATACTAAAACTATTTGATATTTTCAAAATAATGTTATAAAGGAAAAGAAGAGAATCAAAATGAGAGAAGATAAATATAAAACAAATAACATGGCAAAATTATGCAACCATATTTATGACTTCAATAAGTACAAGTGCATAAAACACTATAATAAAATATTCAGGATTGTAGTACTGGATAAAAAGATCAATACCTAGTAAACATTGTTTATGAGAGATACATTTTAAATGTAAAGATCCAAATAGATTTAAAGTGAAAAAATTTAGCAAAGATGTCCTGTGCAATCACTAATTATTAAAAAAAAACCACTGAACTTTCTATATTAATATCAAAGAAGCTAAGAGAAGGAGAATTTTTGATATATAGAAACATTTCACCACCATAAGTAAGGGTTCACTAAACTTAGATGATGTAATTATTATGTACCTATTACTAATATATTAATGAATACAATGTATACACTATTAATATACATATTAATATGCATTAATAATAAAAATTAATGTGAATGTAATATAATTATATACCTACTAGAATTTAGGGCTGGAGAAATAGCACAGTGGGTAGGGCATTTTCCTTGCACCTGGCTGACCCGGGTTTAATTCCTCTGCCCCTCTCGGAGATCCAGGCAAGTTACTAAGAGTATCTCGCCCGCATGGCAGAGCCTGAGAAACTACCCGTGGTGTATTTGATATGCCAAAAACAGTAACAATAAGTCTCACAATGGAGACCTTACTGGTGCCCGCTCGAGCAAATCAATGAGCAACGGAATGACAGTGATACAGTGATACCTACAAGAATTAAAAAATAAAACCTTCAAGAGAGGAAAATTATATATTCACAATAGAAAATATAGCATTTCTTTCTTAGTAAATAATAGAACAATGCAAACAATCAGTTGTTTGAAGAACTGGAAATTTTTTCTTTTTTATTGAATCATCATGAAATACAGTTACAAAGTTTGAGTTTCAGTCAAACAATGATTGAACACCCATCCCTCCACAAGTGCATATTTCCACCACAAATATTCTCAATATATCTCCCCAGCTCACTCCTTCCTTTGCCTCTATGACAGACAATTTCCCCCATAATCTCTTTCTACTTTGAGGCATTATGTTTTGCAATATAGATACTGAGAGGCTATCACGTTTGGTCCTTTATCAACTTTTAGTATACATCTTCCATCCCAAATGATTCCTCCAACCATCATTGACTTAGTGATACCTTCTCTATCCCAGCTGCCTTCTCCCCATGTTCATGAAGCAGGCTTCCAACTATGGAGCAATATTCCTGGCCCTTGTATCTACTGTCCTTGGGTGTTAGTCTCATATTATGTTATTTTATATTCCACAAATGAGTACAGACATTTTCTGTCTGTCTCTCTCTTTCTGACTCATTCCAATTAGCATGATACTCTGAATGGCCATCCACTTAATAAGCAAATTTCATAACTTCATCTTTCCTAACAGTTGCATAGTATTCCACCGTATAGATGTACCAAAGTTTCTTAAACCAGTTGTCTGTTCTCGGGCACTTGGGTTGTTTCCAGATTCTGGCTATTGTGAACAGTGCTGCAATGAACGTACAGGTGCAGATGTCAGTTCTACGGTGCTTTTTGGCACCCTTGGGATATATTCCTAGAAGTGGTATTATGGGGTCATATTGAAGCTCAGTTTCTAGTTTTCAAAGGAATGCCCATATTGTTTTCTAAAATGGCTGGACCAGTCGGCATTCCCACCATCAATGAAAGAGAGTACCTTTATCCCCACATCATGCCAACACTGGTTAGAACTAGAAATTTTAAGTTATAAAAGATGTTAAATGGACCATCAACAACCTTTACTTAATTGACTGACCATAATACTCAAAATCTGCAGAATACATGGTTTGTTTCTCATTCACATGGATTTCACCATAGTTCTTATCCTGGACCATAAAAGAAATATAAAATCTCAACAATATGATATCTTATAAATATTTTATCTGAAAAGAAATAAAATGAAATTTAAATGCAGGCTTTAACTTCTTCAAAATCCTGTTTTACAATTTTTTATAGAGTGTGACATTTAGAGTTCTCTAAAGCATTTTACACTTCTATAAAGAAATTTACAATGACCTTAATGAAGAGTCTCTTGTCCCCGCACCTGACTATCTTCACTGAGGCCCCTGAGAGGGTGTGGGTTGAGTTTTCCTCCCTGCCCTGAGCAGAGCAAAGACCTCCAGAACCCAGCCACAGCCATGCTCAAGGCCCCTCTCCACACATTCGGATGAGCCTCATGCATAAAGAAACCAGAAGAGGAACCCAGGTGTGTGAGACCTGGGGCTGAGATCTCTAAGCCTGCTCAGATCAGGACTGGGACTCTTCCGCCTAGATCCCCCATTTTCCAGTAGCTAGGCAGTCACACCTAGAAACTGCCCCCCCCCCCGTTGTGTAATCCCATCAACGGCCAACATTCAGAGACTATAAACCAAGCTCCTGGAAGCGTGTGACATCTTAGAGCCTACTTCTCCCTCTCGGTGAACCTGGCAACCTACTGACAGTTACCTGCCCACATGAGAGAGCCTCAAAGCTCCCCATGGAGTATTCATATGCCAAAACCAGTAATAATGATGGGTCTTATTCCCCTGACCCTGAAAGAGCCTCCAATGTGGCACCATTGGGAAGGATGAGTGAAGAGAGCATTCTAAAATCTCAGGACTGGGACGGATGGAGATGTTACTGAGACTGCTCGAGAAAATCGACGATCAATGGGATGATGATGATGATGATGATGATGATGATGATGATGATGATGATGATGACCTTAACTTGGGTCTTCAACATACAAATATTAGAAACAGAAGATTATGTTATACAAGGTGTCAGTAGACAAAATAGTTTAATATAGATTCACTGGATAGAAGGGTGCGGTATTGATATTATGTTCAAGGAAACATCATTAACAGTACTGTAAATCACAGAACCTCAATTAATATAAAAGTTAAAGTTAACTGAAAAAGAAAACAGTGTTCAAAGGTATTATGATCAAGTTGTGTCAATAATTCCTATTTATACTTGTGCATGTCCATTTGTGTGGATTCAGTGTGGATCTTTACATACATATATATATACACATATACATATATATGATATGCCTACAATTGGATAAGAATATAAAGTCTCAATTTTTAAAAGTAATTGTTAGTATGCTTCATAAATTTTGGCATAGATTTTACAAAGTCCTTTACAAAAGAATATTGCTTGAAAGTACTGATTTATAAAACTAAAATGTATCTAGCACAATTGTATTGATAATTCAATAAAACTATTTTAGTCTATTATATAGTATCATTTTTATAGGAATGAGCTCATAATATATGACTTAACAACAAATTAAAATTATAAAATAACTGATAGGTTTTTCTCATTTCATAAAAATTACATGTGTGTGCCTATATAGTAAAAACAAAATATTAATATCAGAAAATATTTATATTTTCTCCACTAATTGTTATCTTTAATTTCTTTAATAGGTTTTAAAGCTTATAATATGATGCTTTCTTTTCAAGACTGTGGCCTAATTATGTTCTAAATATTAAAACTAGGATTCAATGATTATTTTTATGTTTCACTGTTTTCATATAGAGTATCTAATCTATTTCTTACAAAAGTAAATATTTTCATTGTATAGGTGAGGAAAGAGACATACGGAGTGATTTGCTCAAGTGAATCTTGGTGGCATGTGGCTTAGCTGGGATTTTATTCCATGAAGAATGGGTCTAAAATGGCTATTCTTTGTCCATATACCACTAAGTCACCCAAACTCATTTCTATCAGTGAACAGGTAAAGCAAACAAGAAGAAAATTGCTCAGTAACAAGATCAACCTTTCAGTAGAGCCCTGAAGTAAAGTAAATGCCAAGAGCTGAGTCTAGCACAGATATCTGTTGGGTGTCAGTTCTTTACATTTGTGAAAACTTATACACAGAGAAGTTTTCTTCTGTTTATAAGAGATCCACAGGCATTTCAGACAGGTGAGGAGTAAAGACTCCAGATTGGTGAACTACTGGAATTCTATGTGAATTTTTGGCTAGAAAGGAAAAAGGCAGTACTCGTCATAAGACAAAGAATTCCCCGAATCATTTTTCTCTGTGTCACTAGCCTGCTAGCTACAACGTCCCTAAAGACATGGAAGGCTAAGAAAGGGTTCTTCGTGAAAGATGAAGATGGAGAGGTAAAGACACAGGGCAAAATCAAGCATTTCAGGGATGACCCTGCAAGTCAAAATTCAAAGGGCACTGCAGAACTCTAGGTTAGAGGCAGGCTAAAGAGACATAAGGAGAGTGGTAGAGACTTTGCTGCATTCACTAGTTATTACTATTATAATTGAAATTTTTCTTATACACATCTTGATGTGGATTCATATTTAGGTCTATGTGTTTTCTCCTCCTTCCTCAAATTTTCCTCCCAGATCTTTCCAGAAGTATCCTGCAGGAGCTGATGCCTGTAGATTGGAGGATGGTAGTCCACTGGAAGTGAGTGAAACACCTTTATTTATTCATGTAGCTATAGGTATCTCTATTTCCCCATGCCCAGTTAAAAATATTTCCTTTACTAGGACAACCGTATGGAGCAAGAAGAAACCAAAAGAGCTTGCATTTCTCAAATTTTGTTTGAAACAGTCTTATATTTCTGCCAACCCACGAAAATGTTTTTGATGGTGTCACTCTCAATTATTATATGTTTAATAAAGAAAAATATGTGCTCTTTAAAAGGCATTGCTACCTCTGGAAAATATTTTGTTAACTAAAAGTCCTTACAATTTTTAACAATTAGTGGCATGTTTGGTTAATGTAAAAAGATAGTTTAATGTTTCTTCTCTTTTAAATAAATACCTCCACATTATGGATAATTTTTACTACTATTTTTGAGGAATAGGAAGCAGTTTATTCTCACTTAGAAACAAATGGGAATAGTGTAAATATATGCTATATAATTAGTAGAAATGAACAAAAAACAAATAAAAGATGATGATCTGAAGGCAGAAGAAAACCCAAACTGAAAAACCAAAAATCAAAAACAATAAATGACATGAGCTTTGTCATATATGTACATAGATAGATAGAAAGATAGATAGATAGATAGATAGATAGATAGATAGATAGATAGATAGATAGTAATAGTCTGTGGGGAATATTTTAAGTGGTTAGTACATATTTGTTCTTTGACCTTGTGACCAACTCCCCAATTTTACCAGATGTTTTACTGGTCCTTTTTTGAGGAAGCCTCCTGTGAATAACCCATTTTGTACCACTTAGTACTCCACAGAATCTATAAATAACTTTTTAACTTAGGAAAGAGATAGCCCAATGGTCCCCTACATGATTAATGTTGAATTTTGAATAAAAAGTAGTTAAAATAGCACTTTTGGTTTCAGTTGTAAAAAAAAAAAAACAACCAAGAGACAAATCACAGAAGAGGGAAAAGCAGATGTTTTTCTGATAATCGGATTTCTTAGAAAATTGACTATAAATTCAGAAAGATAATTGTTAACACTGGATTATATAATCAACATGATTTAGCTGATTATCTACAAAGTCATTAAAAAGTGTTAGAAGAATCAAATATATATTGTATATCAAGCAGGAACATATCCTTTTGTACAACTTAATTAGCAAAGTTAAAATTAAGAAGAGATTCCTGTGTGTTTAGATAAAACAATTTTTTATGAGGGCCCTTCAATAAAACATTTAATAATGAAGTAAAATCTTTGCTATTTAAGGTATTGCTTTAAAATATTTTCCATGAAGAATATAGTCATTCAATACAAAATATTTCTGCTGTTCAAGAAAAATACTGAATATTGTTCCTGCCATACTTATATATGATAATCAACTATTGTATACTTATAACCATTGCTTTGTAGCCATGTAATATTATCTTACTATACAGAAACTAGAGTATATTCTACATACATTTGTTAAACATCTACCATAGTCAGCAATTTTTCTAGGATTTGTGGGAGGAGTAATGAATCTATTTACATGAACCTCATATTTGGAGCCACACAGGCAATAAACAAGGAAATTATTTCATAATTAAGATATTTGATGTTAATAGCTATGTAATAATCATTGCAATCAATTTTAGAACATTCCCCTCCCCCCACCTCCTAAAGCTCTGTATTCATAAGCAGACATCTCTGGCTCCTGCTGTCCTTACTCTACCACTATCCTCTTTTCTACCACAGACAAACTCTAGTTTAGTTTCAGTCTTCATAGATTTACCAGTCCTGAGCATTTCCTAAAACTGGAATGATAGACTTTGGACTTTGGTGACTGCTTTCTTTCACTTAAGGCATTTAAAAAGTATATACATGTTGTAGCATGTACTGATGCTTCTTTTTGTTGCTGAAAACATATCCCATTACATAGATTTTATCTGTTAATATGCATTAACAGACATTTGTATTCTTTCCAGTTTGGAACCATTAGGAATAATTCTCTGAATACTATGCCCAGTTTTTATGTGGACATGGGGTTTAGCAATGATGTCTTTGACTGTGTTTTTTTCATTGGGGTTACTTCCCTGTGGTTCTGGTACTCCAATGATTCTTATGTTGTTCCTCTTGAAGTCATACCCCAGGGCTCTGATTCGCTCTATAGCCATTTTGAGGTCTTTGGCCATGATTTGTTGTTGTCTATAAGCTTTCTGCAGCTCATCTTCCAGGTCGCTGATTCTGTCTTCAGCTGTAGTCATTCTACTGTTGAGGGCATCTAGTGAGATTTTTATTTCATCTACTGATTCCTTTATTTGTGAGACTTCCATTCGTAGGTTTGAAATTTCTGCTCTCATTTCTTCCTGGATTTTCTTGGTAGACCGTTCCAGCGCTTCATTCATCTCCTCCCTTAATTTATTGGATGTCTGTTCCATATTTGCTTGGAGTAGGTCGACTCTCTTCCAGATTTCCTCTCTGAATTGTTTATCTGAGAGGTCATAGATGTGAGTAGCCTCTGTTGATGTTTCTGGTATCCTTTCTTCCCCCTCTCTTCCCGGAGGGGATTTTTGCTGCTTCTTCATATTGTTATGGAAGTATAGAGTTGGAGCTTTGTAGTTATTTATTCCTGTTACTTCTTGTGGAAAGAAGTGGCTCCGATTGTGCTAAACTTCCCTTATTCACTGACAGCTTTTATAGTGTCAAACTAAGCTAATGGCTATTTTGTGTAAGTGTTTGAGATTGCAAAAGTGAATTTTCAAAGAAATACACAGTACCGATTGAGCTGAGGTAACAAAGAATAACTGTGGCCACGTTAGCGTTGGCCGCTCTGACAGCAGGCCACGCCCACTTTGAGACCACGCCCACTAAGACACAGGCCACGCCCCCAGTGTCTTCCTGTTGAGGGGGGGCCAGGAGGGCGTGACCGAGGGATGGTCCTCGTACCTGATGGACGGGCGCAGTTACAAAGTCGGTTCGGGAGATGGGGTGCGCGGGGCGTGCGGGGAGCGGCTTCAGGATGGACATGGGGTTTAATTTCCTTTGCATCTTGGAATGGAATTTCTAGATCGTTAAGTAACTGTTTTTTTTTAAAATCTTTTGAGGAACTGACAAACTCTTTCCAAAGTTTTTAGGTTGTATTATGTTTTTACCAATGTTTCCATTTCTCCACATTCTCTCCAACACAATTATCTATCTTTATAGTCATGCTCTTTGGCTTGAAGTAGTATTTCACTGTGGTTTCTTTCTGCATTTCTGATGACAATACGGTTGAACGTTTTATCATATACTTATTGATAATTTATGTAACTTCTCTGGAGAGACTTTAAATCAGATTCTTTGCCCATTTGTTGGGGCAGGATGGGGAAAGCAGTTGAGACTTACCCACAGATGCTGAAAGTTTACTCCTAGCTTTGTTCTCTGTGGATCATAAGTAGTTCAAGAAATTAAATTGGGTTTGCACCATGAAAGACAAGTGTCTTAACCCCTGGAATATCTTTTAGATAGCTTCTTTTGATTTTTAAATAGAGGACACACTCATTGATGCTAGGGACAGGGAGGGAAAGGGCCACTGGCAGTTTGGGGTTGGACTGGAGGTATGTCTGGAGATGTGGTGATGAGGATCAGGTTCAAGGGCAACACATATGTCAAGCATGCACTCTAACAATTGAGTTATCTTCCTGTATGTCAAGCATGTACTCTACCAATTGACCTGGCCACCTTTGCCAGTTTTTCAATTTTTGTTTGTCTTTTGTTAATGAATGATAAAATTACTTATATTATTCGGATTTTAGATATATCTTTTACCATATATATGGCTTGCAACTGTTGCCACACTCCAGACCACTTTCGGGATGCTTGGGCCAAGCCTCACGCATGAGTGAAGTCCCACAGAATCAGGTAATACGGAACTTTGTGATCTTAAACTATAGGCTCAACGGGACCCAAGACCAAATATCCTCTGCCTGCTCCACCAATCTCCGGCGACCCAGGGGTCAAACTCATAAGACTCACCCTGCCAGGGCCAGATAAATTCCTCATAGAGTGACTTCCACTACCCAATTGCCGCCACGCTCCAGGCCGCTTTCCGGACTTCAAGGCCACAAAGTGGCCGTGCATCACATCATAAACACTTCCTACTCATCTTCCATCATTACCACACCATATTTGATGGGGTTGAAATATGGTGTGAACCATCAGAATATCTATAATAGTGATTAGAGGCCGCCCTAAAAGCCTCTATCCCTCTTGGAGAGCCTGGCAAGCTACCGAGAGTATCCCACCCGCATGGCAGAGCCTGGCAAGCTACCCATGCCATATTTGATGTGCCAAAAACAGTAACAACATGCTTCAATAAACAAAAATAAATTAATATGAAATGCCATATAAATAAACAAAAAATATTTTTAAAAATGTGCATCATATTAATTGATTCAGAGAAGGCTTTTGGGAAAATTCAACAATTCATGGCAAAATCCCTCAACAAAATGGAACAGACAGAACGTTCCTCAAAATAGTTTATTTATTTATTTTTATTGAATCACTGTGAGATAGTTACAAAGCCTTCATATTTGAATATTAATCATACAATGATCAAACACCTACCCCTCCACTAGTGCACACTGTCCACCACAAATGTCCCCAGTATATTCCCCTGCCCAATCCTCCCCCTGCCTTTATGACAGACAGTTTACCCTATACTCTCTCTCTACTTTGAGGCATTATGGTTTGCAATATAGATACTGAGAGGCTATCACGTTTGCTCCTTTATCTACTTTCAGCACACATCTCCCATCCCAAATGATTCTTCCAACATCATTGACTTAGTGATCCCTTCTCTATCCCAGCTGCCTTTTCCCCATGCTCATGAAGCAGGCTTCCAACTATGAAGCAATATTCCTGGCCCTTGTATCTACTGTCCTTGAGTGTTAGTCTCATATTATGTTATTTTATATTCCACAAATGAGTGGTCATTCTCTGTCTGTCCCTCTCTTTCTGACTCACTTCACTTAGCCTGATACTCTGCATGACCATCCACTTAAAGCAAATTTCATGACTTTATCTTTCCTAACAGCTGCATAGTATTCCATCATGTAGATGTACCAAAGTTTCTTAAACCAGTTGTCTGTTCTTGGGCACTTGGATTGTCTCCAGATTCTGGCTATTGTGAATAGTGCTGCAATGAACATACAGATGCAGATGTCAGTTCTACTGTGCTATTTGGCACCCTTGGGATATATTCCCAGAAGTGGTATTGTGGGGTCATAAGGAAGCTCAATTTCTAGCTTTTGAAAGAATGCCCATATTGTTTTCCAAAAAGGCTGGACCAGTTGGCATTGCCACCAACAGTGAAAGAGCACACACAAACAGATAAATCAAATCGAACACCTGGAAATTAAACAGTTCATTAGTGAACAATGAGTGGCTTAGAAAGGAAATCAAAGAGGAAATCAAAAGATTCCTGGAAACAAATGAAAATGAAGACATGAGCTACCAGAACTTATGGGACATGGCAAATGTCGTGTTAAGAGGAAGCTCTACAAGCATTCCTCAGGAAAGAAGAGCAAGCCCACATAAGTAACCTAACTTCACAGCTTAAGAACTTGGAGAATGACCAACAAAAGGAGCCCAACCCAGGCAGGAGGAAGGAAATAATAGAACTTAAAGCAGAAATTATCGAGATGGAAGTCCTAAATTCAATCCAAAAGATCAATAAAACCAAGAGCTGGTTCTTTGAGAAAATAAACAAGATCAATTAAAAAAAAACACTAGCAAGACTCACAAATAAAGGGAGAGAGAAAAAGCTCGAATAAACCAAATATGAAATGAAAAGGGGGGCATCACAACAGAAACTACAGAAATTCAAAGGATCCTAAGAGATTACTTTGAGAAACTTTATATCACAAAACAAGAAAACCTCAAGAAAATTAATAAATTCCTGGATTCCTATATCCTCCTGAGGCTGAACCACGAAGACCTGGAGTACCTGAACAGACCTATCAGCATTCATAAAATTGAAAGGGTAATGAAGTCTCCCCCAAAATAAAAGTCTTGGCCTAGATCAATTCACTAGTGATTTCTTCCAAATCCTTAAAGAGTACTTACTCCCAATCCTTTTGAAGCTTTTCCAGGAAATTGAAAAATCAAAAAAGTTTTGACCATTACAGCAAACTCATAGTATACAGCATAATCAGTGGCAAGAGTGCTTATCATAAAATGGTGTCAGAGAACACAAATCAAAAACATAAGTGAGATATCACCTCATAAAACTGGCATATATTAAAACAAAAAAAAATAAACACACAGAAACACACTCTGGTTTAGCTGGCTTTTAACTGGTGTTTTCAGAAGTTTGGTAAAAAATCAATCCTTGTTCACTGTCGGTGGGGATGTTGTCTAGTCCATTCTCTGTGAAAGCCAATATGGAGATTTCTCCAAAAGTAGAACAGAGGATCTATTCCCAAAATAAAGAAACGCTAGTTCTAAACCATACATGCACACTTATGTTCATTATAAAATTTTATAAATTAGTGAGGATATGAAAGGTATTGAAATATTCAGCAACAGATGAGTGAGTAAATAAGTTGTTATATACATAAGGTTATTTGCTCTAAAGAGAAACCAGACCTGGAGGATTAGCACAGTGGGTAGGGAATTTGCCTTCACCCGGCTGACCTGGGTTCGATTCCTCCTTCCATCTTGGAGAACTTGGCAAGCTACCGAAAGTATTCGTCCACACAGCAGAGCCTGGCAAGCTACCCGTGGCATATTCTAAATACCAAATACAGTAACAATGAGTCTCACAAAGGAGACATTACTGGTGCCCACTTGAGCAAATCAGTGAACAATGGGATGACAGTGCTACAGTGCTAAACACATGATGGAAAATTATACAGTCACAAAAAAACTGCAGTTCTCTCCACTTTGCGTTGAACAGGAAGGGATCATGGTTGGTAAAGTAAGGCAGAAGCAGGGCAAATACTGTGTGATATCACTGTTTGTGGTGTATAGAGAAACAAAACAAATTTTGGTGTACTATTATTTGATAATAAAAGTGGGATCTGGATTACAAAACTGAGCTTTCCAGATTCTGGGGTGGGAAACAACAGGTGGCCCAGAAATAATGTAAAGAAATAGGTGGAGGGTTAGGGAATGTTTATGGTGGTAAAGTGAGATAACAGCATCCATCAAAATTGTCAATAAACACACAGTTTGGGGTGTGGAAGGAGAAAGATACCAGAGGTGATATAAATACTGGGGTGGAAAGTCATGGGCAGTTCCATGGTGAAGGATATAGTAACTTTATCCATCAGTATAATAATATTTAACACTATTGTAACTATATACTAAAAAATAAGAAAACAAAAATAAACTATTCTTGCAACATCCCTTTGCTGTAAATAAAGTAAAATTATCTATAACTTTCAGGAAAGCTATATTGCAAACTGACCCATGTAAGAATATAAATATAACTAATTTAAACAGCATAAGGATTATGAAAAGATACAAGGTGATAAATGGGAAGAGAGACCATGCAATTTTTTAAAAATCTTTTTTCTCTTTTTTGGGGGTGGGGTGCACACTAGGCTTATTCTTGACTGTTATCAGAGGTCACTCGTGGCAGACTTGATGACCATATGAGGTTCTGGGGACTGAAATCCAGTAAGCCACATAAAAGGCAAGCACCACAATCAAACTGTACTATCTTTCCAGACCCTAAAGTATTATTTCTATACTGAGTCATCAAAAAGGTGATACTTGAGAGAAACCCAAGAAAAGTGTGGAAGCAAATCTTGGATGTGCCTGTCAGAAGAGCATTCCTAGGGAGGAAACCACACGCACACCTAAGCCCTTTGAGGTGAGACTATGTCAGGTCTGTCTGAGGAACAACAAAGATAATGTCATTACAACTGTGAGACAAGGGATGCACTTAAGAGAATTGAGAGGCACTGAGAACCTGTGGCACTATGAGGGGCTCATGTACCAAGACAGAAACTTTTTTTTCATTTATTTTATTTTTTATTTTTTTATTTATTTTATTTTTAATTTATTTTATTTTGTTGAATCACCGTGAGATAGTTACAAGCTTTCATGTTGCTAGTAACAGAAATCTGGTCACTCGATCCCTGTATTCAAAATCTTCTACAGTCTTCTCATCTCAAATGATGTTAAAAATCAAAGTTTCTATCTTTTCTTTTATTGATATAATAGAAACTTTGGTTTCTAACATTGTTTGAGATGAGAAGACTGCAGAAAATTTTGAATAGAGGGATCGGATGACCAGATTTCTCTGTTAGTAGCGGCACCCTGGTGTGGTATGGAGAATAGTAGGAAATCAATTTAGAAGCATTTTGGTCCAGAGAACCATGAAGGCTTGATTCATGGTGGTAGGTAGTGTTGGAGACAGTCTGAGTCATATTTAAAAGATAGGACTATTATACAAGAAGTGGATTAAAAAGAGAAATGCTAAAGATCTTTTGAGGTGTTTGGGTCAGCACAACTGGAAGCATAAATTGTCATTGACTATGTATGGTGGAGAATATAGGATTTGTTTATTTTATGCAAAAGGTAGAGTTCAGTCTGGCACATATTGTGATTCAGAAGCTTTTTAGATAGCCATTTGAAAATGGGCCAATGTGGCTCAATTCTGAACCTATGAGGGAACTGATCTAGAGTCAGGGATTTGAAATGCTCAGCACAAAGTTGATGTTTTCAGTCTTGGAACTAGGTGAAGTTCCTTAGGGAGTGAAGGTGACAGTGAGAAGGAGCATAACAAATTATTTCTTATGGGTTTTCACGTGAGAAAAAAAAGTGGTGGACCCACTTGGAAGTGAAAAAAGGAAAGAGAATTGGAGAAGGAGCCAGCTGGAAAAGATGCGACCAGTAAACTAGCAGAATGTAGAGAAAGTAAGACTAAATTATTTAGTATCAGTAAATAATTTACTGACTAAGGCATCCCCATATTCCAACAGTTTATTGAGGGCTAAGTCAGTGAATAATAGAGAGCTCAGTCTAGCATTTGTACGGATAACTTAAAAATAGCAGAGGCTGATTATAAGTGATGTGCATCTATCATTGCAGAGGACTGGACTGCATTGGAAAGTAAGTTAACTAAGTAGTGTAATAAAGAGAGGATTCCTATTACATTCTACATCTTTAACCAAACCAAACCGTACACGTTTGGTCTGCTTCTTATGAGATTAGGAGAATATGAGTGATCCAGATAGGGCAGTGTGGGGCGAAGAAGTGAGTTTGGGGATGCATAGAGTTTACATATATTTTTTGTTTATTCACTGACTTCAAAAGCCTGATGGAATTAGATTTCAGAGAATTTCCACTTAGTCAAATATACACAGTACTTATAGTGTACTAGACTCAGTCTCAGTTAGATGTTTTTTAATACTTTTCAAAATGCTAAGACTTTTATTTACTTAATTTCATTTCTTTGTGTGTTTGGGTCACACTGGATGTTTTCAATACTTAATCTAGGCTTTGAACTTAGGTAGCCTCTGGGGACCATATGAGATGATGGGGATTCAACCTGGGTAACTGTACTATATCACTGGCTCCCCCAAATCCTAAGATTTTTTCATGTTAATGTGGTATTGTCCTAATTCTATGACAAACTATAAAGATTTTAATATTAATGACACATATTTGTTATTAGCTGGCAAGTATTTCTTATTAAAGAAGTTGCAGAATATGATCTAATTGCTATGTTTTAGGAGACTCTCAATTTGAATTAGGAATAAACTGGCTTCTATTGTGTATTGGTTACTCATGCTTGTGAATGATTAATGTTCTTAGGAAGCAAATATATTTGGTTGATAAAATAAATCTTATAAATACTTCAGCTACATTGTTTCTATTATGTTTATGAAAAACGTACTAGTCCCTGACGTTCAATTTGCTCTCAATGGAATGAACATCTCTGAATGCAGCAGCTATGTGTACCTGGGTCAAGAACTCGCTGTTTCAAGTTCAAAACACATTTTTTTTTCCTCCTTCCCATGCCACCAAGTTCATACCTGTTTAAAAGTCCCATAATATGGCGGACACCATGCCGCTTCTTCCCACAAAGGGAAGAAAAACCAAGGAAGGATATTTCCCCTCCTCAGCCGGCATGTGGCAAAAGCTTAGTTCACAGTCTGGGGACATGGCTGTAACACTTGCTGGGACCAGAAGTAATGTAACTGGCCTCTGGATCTTGGTCGTTCAGCAGCAAAGCAGAATCTCGGCTGAGCGCGAGCCGGTATGGGCCCCAGCTCGAGCCGCCGAGATTCTACCCGGGTAGCCATGCTTTTGCACGGCCACTTTGATGCTGAACGACCAAGATCCAGAGACCAGCTACATTACTTCTGGTCCCAGCAAGTGCTTGCAGCCATGTCTCCAGACTGTGAACTAAGCTTTTGCTCCATGCTGCCCCAGGAAGGGAAATGATGCAATTTCCAACATAAATCTCCCTGAACTTAATTACTAAAATACAGAAATCGTAAACCGTGTGGCCGCTACTGTGGCCGCGTAACTCCATATCTCTTCATTCTCATCAATGGAAAACTAATCAAATGCTTCCTTGTCAGTAGGGCCGTATTTTTGGGGGGTAAACTCCAACAAGAATAGTGAGTTATGTGTTGAAACTCCAACATCAATAGTGAGTTTTGTGTTGAAATATGGAATGTAATCAAGGTAAAGAGAAAATGAAGTGAAAGTTGTCAGTTATGCAGGCGGGGGTGGGGGTGGGAGGTATACTGGGGTTTTTTTGGTGGTGGAATATGGGCACTGGTGAAGGGATGGGTGTTTGAGCATTGTATAACTGAGACATAAGCCTGAGAACTTTGTAACTTTCCACATAGTGATTCAATAAAATAAATTTTAAAAAAAGAACTCAATAAGACAAACGACTTGGTGCCAGAACTGTGCAGGAGAAAGAGAGCAGTGTGGAACGCCTTCAAGAGCATGGAAAAAGTGGTTAAGAGGATGAAGAACCTTTGACTCCAGGCACAGTTTTTTGACTCCACTGTTCTTCCTGCACTAACATACACCTCAAAGACCTGGGCCCTATGAAAACAGGATGAGAAAGCTATTTGGGTATCCCAAAGAGGAATAGAAAGAGCTAAGCTAGGTGTATCATGTTTCACTCAAGTGCAAGACTGAATGCTGAGTTCCTACCTCCGTCAACGGTCAAGAATCAGGGAAGATTTGAGCTGAAAGTAGATTATAGATTGAAGTTCTATTGCAAACTATAACACCCAAAAGGAGAGAGAACAAAGGGGAATGCCCTGCCACACAGGCAGGGTGGGGTTGTGGGGGATGGGGTGGGGGTGGTGAGAGGGATACTAGGATCATTGGTGGAGGTGAATGGGCACTGGTGGAGGGATGGGTAAACGATCACTGTATGAGTAAAATGCAAACACAAAAGTTCATAAGTTTGTAACTGTACATCACAGTGATTCTCTAATAAAAAATTTTAAAAAATAAATAAATTTAATTTTTATTTTTTATTTTTTTCATTTGGACTTTATTAATAAATTTAATTTTTAAAAAATATCCTCCCCCCAAAAAAGAATCAGGGACCCTATCTTGTTTGCTAAGGTGCTGAAAATCAGATGGGCGGGACAGGTAATGCGATTCAGAGATGACCACTAGACTAGAGCTGTTACCGATTGGATTCCATGGGGCGTCAAAAGACTGTGTGGCTGCTCACCAACGAAATGGTCAGACTTCTTCGTTAAAACCCTGAATGAACGGTTTGAGGCTCTTCCTGTTACTGGAGTGAGCAGATATCATTGGGCTATACTAGCACTCGACAGGGACCAATGGAGACTTTACTGGTGCCTGCTCGAGCAAATCGAGGATCAACAGGATGACAAGTGATACAAGTGATACATTGTTTCTATTAAATATAAAGTTTGTATAATAGAAATTTTTCTGAGACATTTTCTGCATATGTATTTTATGATATATATTTATCATTATACATGCATGTATTATTCCATGAAAATAAAACCAATTTTCAGTACCTTTCATTTTTGAACCAAAACAATACTACATGTGAGAAGCATTTGATTTGCAACTCCATTGAAGCATGACCTAATTCCTTAAGGGATGGGCACTTACTGAACTATCCCAACATCATAACTGGTTTATATCTTAGTTATAAGCATCGTCACATTTTATTTCAATAAATGCTTACAAGTCTATCCTTTGTGTTGTTGAGCTTCTTCCTAAAGCTGGGGGCCAATGAGTTTCCATTTCACAATTCCTAGAGTTTAATGGTTTTTGGGATATGGGAGACATATTCAATAGATACCAACAAATGACCGTATGTTACCATACCCTTTTAGCATATAGAAATGCTTTATCTGAATGTCTCCTGCAGAATTAGAACAATTACAATAATAATAATAAAAGCCCAGCTTCCCTCCTGAACTTCAATAAAGAAGAACTTCATACTTCAAGGTCCATCTGGGTTACTCTTCTATTGCCTATATGGAATCCTAAGTAACTTAATAAAGACACTAAGCAAAGTTACCAGAGTCCAGATAAAGAATGAACAAATTGAGTCCTTTTTACAAATTTAAAATAAGTTTACCACCAGAACCAAATCTTTTCTGATTTTTAAGGTGAAAGTCTAATTTTATAAAGTAATATGATTGACTTCTAGACACTCTATACAAGCCTATGCATTTTATACAAGTCTATACACTCTAACACTCTATAAAAGTCTGGGCATACAGATGATATTTATTTTCCCAACTCTTCCAGGTCCAATAAACATTGTGGATGGTGGTCTTAAGTTGTAAAACTCCCTTGCACTATAAAGGACAAACAGGTAGGTCTTCGCAGACTATACCTACTATTTATATACACAGACATAGTTTCCTATGATGTCACTCACATCATCAGCATTTTAGAGTCCCCTTTTAGTGTAAGAGAAAATACTTTAGCAACCTTTCTCAATGGATCACATGGCTAGTAGAATATCCCTCTGGCCTTGGATTTCTCCATTGCTTTTAGGGAATTGGGGAATTCTCTAGCAGCCATGGTTAAGGGTGACTTTAGCAATTGGAAACAATGAGCAAGCAGCAAATTGTTGTCAGGGGAAATCTACACAGAAGGTAGCTTAAATTGATGGCTTCTATGGAGGTCATGGGAATTTCAAACCAAAATTGCCTGTGATTTTGCTTGACCATCTAAATTTATGGAAGAGCTATGATGCCCAGAGAATGCCTATACCCCACATCAGTGTTAGAATGTTGGAACCAAGAAACCCTACACCAACAATTGCTTCAAAAGAATAAGAAAAATAAAATAAAAAGGTGTGTAAGGCGCTTCTGGATTCAGTCATCTGTTCTTTGAGACTTGGTGGGAAGGTTAAATAGTGTAATTTGCCACTATGTGGATAGATCCAGAGAGTATCATGTTGAGTCAAGTCAGCCGGAAGGATAAGAATGGATACAGAATTATCTCTCTTATGTGTGGGATATAAATAAACAAAGGGTCAAAGACAACAACACCTGTGAAGTTGTCTATAAAACTGAGCTTGGTGTGACAGAGAGATGGTGGGATGTTTGAGTTTGGGACCCTGAGACAATGTGGAGGGAGGCTGACACTCTGGGGTGGGTGTAGAGTTGTATGCATGAAATGTATGCACGGAATCCTATCAATGACAGTGCTATGAATTACAGTGATTAAAATAAAACAGAAGATAAAGGGCTACTCCAGGAATTTTGCAAAGACCTGGAATTTGATCCCTGGCACTGTGTGGCCAACCAGAACTTCTAGGTGTGGTCTTAGTGGTCTCTGAGCTTCAAGCCAGTTCTTGGTTCCACAGAGCCTGAGCAACATTGAGCCATAAGTGGGGCCAAACTTTTAACTTTAAAATGCAAAATTTTCACTTTAAAATGCTCATTTTCTAGTAGCAATAACTTCAATTACTCTGTAGAAATAACACAAAGCATGTGAGAATAAGACAACAAATTTGGAGCAGTCTCAATGGGATTTATTCCACTGAATATTCTTATTTTGAAGTGAAGTAAGAAATTGGTTTAAGAGTCCATGAGGTACATTGAAGAAAAGGTCAGCAAAACCCTCTGCGACATTGGACATTGAAGCTAAAGGTATCTAGGGCGAAATGCCATTAACAAGGCAAGTGGAGATAGAGATAAACAAATGGGACCATCTTAAACTATAAAGCTTTTGCATCTCAAAAGAAACAGTGAGCAGAATATAAAAACAGTCTACAGAATGTGAAAGATATTCCCCCATGCCCCTCTGACAAGGGTTAATATCAAGGATATACAAGGCACTGGTTGAACTCTACAGGAAAAAAAATATCCAATTCCATCAGAAAATGGGGCAATGAAACATGGGGCAAAAGAACAGAAACTTTCTCATGAAGAAATCTGAATGACCAAAATGGCACATAAAAAAATGCTCTCCATCACTAATCATCAGAGAGATGCAGGTAAAAACAACAATGAGATATCATCTCACAGTACAGAGATGGGCACACATTCAAAAGAACAAAAATAACCAGTGTTGGCGTGGATGTGGGGAGAAAGGGATGCTCCTTCACTACTGGTGTGAATGCCTACTGGTCCATATTTTTGGAAAACAATTTGGATGTTTCTTGAAAAACTAAAAATTGAGCTCCCATTTGACCCAGCAATACTACTTCTAGGAATTTGTCCTGGAGATGCAAAAAAGTACATTAGAAATGACATCTGCTCTTGTATGTTTATTGCAGAACTGTTTACTGTTTACAATGGCCAGAATCTGGAAAGAAAACCTGAATGCCCGAGAACAGATGACTAGTTAAAGAAACTTTGGTATATCTACACAATGGAATACTATGCAGTTATTAGAAAAGATGAAACTATGAAATTTTCGTATAAGTGGATCAACATGGAAAGTATCATGCTAAGTGAAATGAGTCGGAAAGAGAGGGACAGACATAGAATGACTGCACTCATTTGTGGAATATAAAATAACATAATAGGAGAATAACATCTAAGGATAATAGAGATAAGGAGCAGGAGGATTGCTCTAGGGCCTGGAAGCTGATCTCATGTGCTGGGGGAAAAGGCAGGTGGGATGGAGAAGAGACCGCTAAATAAATGATGGTTGGAAGGATCGCCCGGGATGGTGTATACGTGGTGAAAGTAGACTATGGACCAAACATGATGGCTGCTTAGTGCCTATATCGCAAGGTATAACACCCAAAATGAGAGAGAGTAAGAAGGGATGTGTCTGCCAGAGAAGCAGGGGGTGGAAAGTGGTCGGGGGGAGGGGCACCAGGAACATTGGTGGTGGAGAATGGGCACTGGTGGAGGGATGAGTACTCGAACATTGTTTGATTGAAATGTAATCATGAAAGCTTGTAAGTCTGTAACTGTATCTCACGGTGATTCATTAAAATTTAAAAAATACTAAAAAATGAAATTGGTTTAATAATGGCATCACTAAAGCTTTCTCTATAAATTTAAATACATGAACATCCTCACAAAACAAAACACAATTTTTATTTACAAAACATACATTGTTCTCATGGGAGAGACTCTGTTAACATAATCTTATCTTAACCTTCTAATCTGTATCTCACTTGTATTTATCCAAAAACACCCTCTGGATGATATTGACTTTTTTTATAATTTCAAAGTGGAATTTGCTAACTAACTACCTGTGAAATAAATATATTCAGATCATCAACATATTAATAAAGTGAGGGGAATTAAATTCTATAAGAAAACTTAAAATCATGTACCTATTATTATTTTGCTTGTGTCATTCAAATATTTTCTTTGTACACAGAAATTCAGTTATGCATTAGGGTTGGTAAATATGAAACATATAGGGAATATTAATTTCCTCCAGCTTTGAAATGTACCCAAATTTGTCTCAGAGTTTCTCAAACATACATGTTTGGGGCTGGAGCGATAGTATAGCCGGTAGGGTATATGCCTTGCGTGCGGCCGATCAGGTGTTGATCTCTGGTATCCCATATGGTCCCCCAAGCACCGCCAAGAGTAATCCCTGAGTGCAGAGCCAGGAGAAACCCCTGAGCATCACTGGATGTGACCCCAAAAGAAAAAAAAACATCTTTATCTTTACATCTCTTAGAAAGCAACTGCGCAGCAATATATAGATTATTTGATTGCTCTTATTGGCACCCTCAGTTTTCTGAGATAAAATCAGAGGAATCCAAAATAAAATAAGTCAACTGGACCCATGTTTCCTGATGATAAGACACTGCATAAAATCTCCCTCTTCACTGTGAGACTATCAAAGATCAGGTCAGAGATCACAAGGAAATACCTTTGGGAAGTAAACTTTTCTATGCAATAGTGAACAGTACCTACCACTCAGTGGAGTCAAAGAGATAGCCCTCTCACCCCAAAGTAAATAGGAATTCAAGTCCTTAACCATTATTATTGGCAAAGTTCCAGGATGATTGACATAATCTGTTCCCTTGGAAGAACTATAAAGAAATGTCATTTCCAAAACTAAGCAACTCAAATCTCCCTGGTCAGGGAATGGATGGCAGAAGGACCTCACTGAATAGCAAGGGATCCTGATGGTCATTTATCTCAATAAGATGATGCAGCAAACATAAGTGATGGCAAAAAGAAAATTGAAAATAGGACATAAAAGGACTTACTGTTCAGATAACCAAGCTTCTGTAAGCACAAACCAGAGAGAAAGAAAGAAAATTCCTTTTTGCACTATGCCCTGTTTCCTATTATAGCTTATTTTTAGAGGCAGGAAAGAGAATGATATTTATTTTTGTGATTCACTTAATATTCTAAAAGTTGAGAGAAGCATTCTCCTGAACCTCTGCAGCAGGAATAGGGTTTGACTCTGTTACCAGCACAGCTGATCTCTGCCCCTGCTGATTACTCCTTCCTGCCTAGAACATTCTATGGAAGAGGGAGAAAGTTCAATTAAGTAGCTTTATGATGAACAATCTCAGCATATTGACAACTTTTCATCCTGTCTTACTAAATAGCAGTAAAAAAAAAGGCAGCTTTCAGAGATGGCGTTTGGTCACTGCAGAGTCTAGGATCAGCGTTGTTGATCCTAGAGATGAACTTTGTTCTCTGCATGCTAACTGCATTGTGTCAACAGAAGCAATTACTGCTAGAAAAAAAAAGCTAGAAATACTATAACAAATTATTTGTATTTGAACCCATAGAAGGAAGCTTTTAGAAAATGTGATATGTTGGAACTGGAGTGACAGTACAGTGGCTAGGACACTTGTCTTGCATGTGACCGACCCAGGTTCTGTCTCCAGCACTCCATATAGTCGCCCATGCACCACCAGGAATGATCCTGACCACAGAGCCAGGAGTAAGCCCTGAGTATAGCCAGATGGGCCTCCAAAAGAGAAAATAAAATTAGATTTTTTCTTAAATTATTATGAAACAGGTGGTGATTGTTAAACAGTATACAAAACTTCAAGCATACTTGGGGGTGCTTCAATTCCCTTAAATTTCCTTGAGATATATTCTATTTAATTTTACCTCACTATAATAGATTTTAAGACATTCAGGGCAGTCAATAAGTCATATGTTTATATAAGGTTTGTCCTGGACTCTTAAAAGCAGTAAAAGCAGTATTACTACAACTATGGTAGAGAAATTTAGCAATGTAAAGAACTATATTGCTGGAAAAGGCTTACTAGTTATCCGACAGTTCCAAAGTCCTAATTTCAAGACACCTTCTTCTCATTTACATTTACACTCTTCGAAATGTCAGGTGAAATTTCTTGTGATCCACAGGTACATAGCAAATTGTTCTAAAACTTAATCTTTCAAGTAATAATTCTATTATGCTCATAGTTTCTGTGGTTCAGGAAGTGAGAGTGGAGACAAAGACTACTTGTCTTTACTTTATGCTGTCCAGGTCTCAGCTGGAAGGACTTAAAAACAATTTGGTTATAATTCCTTACATTATATTTTATGTTGTATGAGGAGAGGGTAAGGGGCAAGTGGTACTTAGGAGAGCAGCAGCTCCAGTAGTGATTCTCAGACAACTGGGCATATGGTTCAGTGTGAGGGCTGAGATGGGATATTGCTTGGGTCCTGCAGAATTGCCAGGCATAACCATGTCTTGAATTTCAATGGACATTTCACATTCTATTTTACATACAACAATAGGTAAATATATATTCTGGCCACATTGTGCTCCTTTCAGTGTGAAAGTTAAAGGGAAGACTACTGAAATATGAAACTGAAATATCATGGAGTTTTATTGCTTGTGGAGAATTTACCATTATTTCCTGATTTTAAAATGGAATTGTCAAACATTTGGCTGAATTGCCATTGCATTGGGGATGCAAACATGGAGAGACTGAGGCTGAGTTCTGAGTTAGAAGCATGAAACTGGAATAACTCAATGGGAATTAGGGGAAAGAATGTGTGACCTTCCATCTTTGAACTCAGATCCTTTCTGTGTAGCTAGTAATACCATTGGGGCTTCTAAGATTATTTTTTCAAGGATTGAAAAAGATATAATTTGAAAAGACTATAGCAGTTCCCTGAAAGAAGAGAGGAATGCAGAGAATTTTTAGAGCAGTGGAACTATTCTATATGATGCTATGAGAGTTTGATACTCTGTTACATAGTTAGCAAAACTATTGGATGCATATAAAAATAAATCCTAATGCAAACTTTGGACTTTGGGTAATTATGTATCAGAGCAGAATATTACTGATTGCAAGAAAGTAACACTCTGTGTGGGAGACCTTGACAGTGAGGGTGGATATGAATGTGGAGCCGAGAGCCTAAATGATGTCTCCTTGTCTTCTGATTAATTTTTCTGAGAATTTGAAACTACCCTAAGAAATGAGGGTTGTTTTTCATTGAAAAAAATCAGGTGAATTTACTTAAAGATATAATTTAGAAAACAACAGTTTGTACCCAACCCAGGAGGTTTCTTTGAAGAACCATATTTCTTATCAGTCCCTTTGCATGAGGATGTGTGAATAATTTCTGCATGTATATCCCTGTTAAGAAGAGACTGAAGATTCAGCCATCTGAGCAAAGACCATAATTTCCCTCTCGGGTGGACAGTTTCAGAGAAGGACATAGTGAAGTGGCAGTAGAAATGATTGGCTGTCAAGAAAAGTCAGAGAGAGTAGTGTGCAATGTAAAGAGATGCTCATGTTTAAAGCTAACTTGGCCATTCCTCAGTTTGACTTAGGCTGAAAAGTCTCCATATGGAAGCCTGGTTTGGGGGATCCCATTTTTTACAGATGGAACAAATTAGGCCAAGTTCTGAAGAGAGCATCAGAAATGATAAAAGGTTTATAAAATGTGACCCAGGAGAAAAAGTTAAGAGAACTGGACATATTCAATCTAAGGAAAAGAAGACCTGAGGGAGACATAATAACTATTTTACTCCTACATAAAGGGATATTATAAAGAGGATGGGGACCAATTATTCTCATTAGTTGGTGGGGACAAAACAGGAAGTAATAGGCTTATACTGCAGTGGGGCAGATTTAGGTTAAATATCGGGATGAGCTTTAACACTATCAGAAGTTAGAGATGACGAGGGAAGGTTTATGTAGGATTGTCTTCCTTAGAGATTCTGAAATTGAATTTAATGTGTGATTAATTGGGATGGGTTTGGAATTTTTAAATCAAGTGCTCTCTAATATATGTAGTTTTGCGTGTCTTTTAAAATTCTTTTCCCACTTGGAAGAAGGATTTGGGGATCAGTTTGAATGGGAATAGATACATATATGTCTAAAGATTTTCTGTTCTACTTCTTTACATTATAGTGTCAAGAGAAGAAACACTATTCTTAAATGAGCGTCAAAATACGTTTATTACATCTGTTATTAGAGAGTGCACAGTGTACTATTTCATAATTCGTGAAATGTACAACTTCCATCAAACTTTGAAATGTTTTACAGAAACATAACATTCAATAATGTCTAAACAAGTATGTGACAAGAACATTGAAACATGCTTTATGTAAGGAATAAAATAATATTACTGGTAGGTTCTCAAAGTCTCCTCCCTCTGTCTCTCTACATCTGTCTCTCTCTTCCTCTTTCTCTTTCTCTCTCTCCCTCTCTCTCCTTTCTTTCTCTCTCTCCCTCCTCTCTCCCTCTTCTCTCTCTCTCTCCATCTCCCCCCCACCTCTCTCTCTCACTCTCTCATTTCCTGGTTTCAATCAGGCTTTAGAAAACCCTTGGCACCGGAACCAAGGAATGCACAACCCCAAATACTCACCCCCTACTGTGGCTTATTGGAATTTTATCTGCCTAAAGATTGGGCAAGTTTACCTCATTATTTCTCCACTCTCTTATTGGTCACAAAGTTTGTAGCCCTTGATACATCTTTTCATGGAACCATTAAGTGAAACAGCCAGTAATGAGAGTCTTCATAATGACTCATTTAGTTCCTTCCACTGGAAGCGATGCATATTACTTCTGCAACACTTCACCTACTCCATTCAAGAATCCAGCAGCCCTGGTTAGCTACGATTACAAACTTTAAGTTCTCTTGAAACCACTAGTATTACAAAATGTCCTTAAACTTCCCATAATCTTGATTTTTTTAAATAAAATTCAACCTATTGTTTTTTGTGAAAGCAGGGAATGGTTTTAGAAATTTCTATTGGTCTTTATATATTTATTCCAAAGTCCTTAAGCTGCCAATTATTAACTAAAATACAACAAATGGTAAAAACTTACAAAATTTTAGTACTTGACAATGCACTATGTTGAAAAATATCTTGGTGATAATATAAGATTTCAAAATAATTCAGATTTTCAAAATTAATTATTTAAATAAAGCTTTTGTGCATAATGTTGATACTACATATTAAGGCTTTTGTGACCTGTTTAATAGCATAAATCACCACTCAGGCCTGATAGGTGACCAACAGCATTGCAGCAGCACTAAGAAGAGGTGCCTTATCCAGAGAAGTGCTCTTGTAGGAACATAATCCAGGAGACAATCCTTATATATTTTGCAGTTGTGTATTATTATTTATGTTTCACATTGTTTTTAATACATACATTTTCGTGAAATTAACTAATAAATAAATTAAGAACTAAATCCTTAAGCATAAATTGGGGTCAGGATTTTTCAGATCATCTTTGAACTTCTTTTCCTTCCAGAGAGATGATTCAGTTTCTTTTATCACTTAGAGTCCATCTTTCCCATTTTAGGCTCCATCACTACCCTCAACCTCAAAGGCAAACCTCTGGGAGTTGAAGGGAGTAAACCCCACAATCAGAATTCTTGGAAAAAGGCAAAGTTGTGTGTCTCTAACAAGAACACAAACTGTAAGCAGTGTATGCAGTGAGTATGAAATGGGATGTGCTTCCTTTTTTAGGGAGGGAGGTTGTTTTTTGTTTGTTTGTTTTGTTTGCTTTTTTGGGTCACACTCGGCAATGCTCAGGGGCTACTCCTGCCTCTACACTCAGGAATTACTCTTGGTGGTTCTCGGGGGACCATATGGGATACTGGGAATTAAACTGGGGTCGGTCGCATGCAAGACAAATGCCCCATCCACTGTGCTATCACTCCAGCCCCACGGGCTGTACTTCCTTAAGAAGGATCTCAGACATCAATCTTTAGACTTCTTGAGATAACTTATCATGAGGAAGGAAAGGGAAGACAGTGCAGAAGGCACTTGCCTCTCCACTCAAGCTTTTTTGACCCCGTATTGCATATGGTCACACCTGGACCCTTTCAGGAAGGGTCCCTGAGCACAGATCCTTTAATAAGTCCCAAGCAGAGGCAACTGTGACCCCCCAAAAGCCAACAAAGTAAAACACTGCATCTTAGGTTAGGAAGACAGCAGGCGATGCTGTCTTCGGGTTTATTAGGGTATGGGGCCAACCCTATCATGTGAAGGATGCCAGCAGACAGACGATGGGTAGTGACCATCTGGATTATTATCCTGACTCTCTTGACAAAGCTGTGGCCCCACAGCTTTGACCTCATCCTCCATCCTCCATGTCATGAAAGAAAAGCTCCCGAGACACTGAATAGAAGGCAGCAGCACAGATCGCTGACACTGGGGTTTTAATAGAGGCGGCAGAATGCAAAGGTTGCTCTGGCAGCATCTTCTGCCACTAAGTGAGTTGCACCTGCTGCAAAGTATAGATGTTCAGGGTTAGTTTTCCCTGAGTAGGGTGGACACGCTGAGTGACAGGGACTTTTTCATTCTTAAGTCATGTCTAGTAGACCAGCACCAGCTTCAGGCACTGCCATACTGCTGCTCGGCTCTGCTCAGCTTTTCTAAATTAATCATTAGACTGCCTGCAATAGACTAGAAATTCAGACATGGTCTCAAGAACATTATTTGGGCATACAAATAAAATTATATGGGGCTAGAGAGACAGTACAGGGATTTAGGCACTTACTTTGCATCTGAAGGTCCCAGTTATGTCCCTGGCACCACATCAAATTCTCTCAGCATTCCAGGGCAATCCCTGAGCTCAGAACCAAAAGAAAGCCCTTAGCACCACAGGATGTGGCTCCCAAACAAGCAAAAACAACCTCCCGCAAAGTAAATTCAATGTTTCTGCATTTCTGCTTCATAAACTTGACCAAGTCCCAAATCCAAATGTTACCTGGGAATTAGAACTTGTGTCTGTCCCTTATTCTCAAGATGTCAAGTTAACATTTTAAAAAGCAAACTGAACTGGGACCAGAGCAATAGTACAGTGGGTGGGGCATTTGACTTGCATAGAAATAGGTGTAAGCCCTGAGCATCATTGGGTGTTGACCCCAAAACTCAAAAGATTAAAAAAAAGAAAGAAAGAAAACTGAACTTTTAAGGTCTCCGTTACTAGAACCTTATTGACTCTAGGGGCTGGAGCCATAGTACAGTGGGTAGGATAGGGCGCTTGATTTGAAGGCCACTTGGATCTCCAGCATCCCATAATCTCTGACTTGAAATTATGTACAAAGTTCAAACTCCTTCAGATTTTCCTCTTGATTTTGTTTTCACCTTTGAAGACTTAGACCTTTATTTTTTATATGCAATCAAAGTTTAACTACAGCCATTTGTAAGATAAGAGCATAAAGACTAAAATAAAAGGCAATCACAATTTCTTACTTAAGAAACATTAAATTTGCCAAATGTATTTAGGAATTTCATGCTTGGTACTCTTTATTTGTAACAGTTTCTGCCTGAATTGAAATTTTCCCCCTCAGTCATCTCAAGAGTGACTTAAACATTTCAGAGTTAGGTGCCATCTTCTTCATGTTTTCTGTGGTGCCTGATCACTGGACATAGCATTTCAATATGTTGTGAACATTTGTTTGACATGCTATCACTCTCCACCAGAGAATGTCAAGCTGTTTCAAGTTAAGGACTGACTTACATATGTTATATCCTGGCGCTTAGTATCATGCTTTCTCATCAATTGTATGCAAACAGTTTTGTTTGTTGACTTGTTTGGGGAGATTTGTGGGTCACACTAAGTGCTCAGGATTTATTCCTGGCTTGGTGCTCAGGGATTACTGCTGGCAGTGGTCAAGGGATCATATGTGGTTCTGGGAATCAAACTGCAGCTAGCCACAGGCAAGGCAAGAGACCTAGCCTCTGAACTCTCTATCATCACACTCACAAATTTTTTGATACATGACTAATGAATCATTTTCTTAGTCACTACAGAGAATGTTCAACTCACGTCCATTCTTTTCCTGTACATTCTGGTGGTACACAGAAAAAAGTTTCACTTAATAGTTCTGGGTGAAGAAACATTTGCTTCTATTTAGCCCTTCTTCCAGTCTTATTTAAGTTAGTTTTCTTCAACATGGATTTTCAGTATATAATACTCAGTTAATTATTACTTTAATTGGTAAATTATTTTTCTTTATTTGATTCTATCCAGAGTTTAGTTTGAATCATTATCCAGTGCTTATTTCTTTCTTATCTCGTATTTTTAACACTTAGAGGAAGGATTGTGCATATGTGTATAATGGGATGGTGGAGTATGGATTAAGGAGTGCTGCTAAGTTATGGAAGCCTCAGTCTTTTTATGGTCTTTGGATCTCTGAGAAATTTTCTGCAAAATTTTGATCCTCTGTGTCCATCTACATCCTGGTTTGTATACTTTCCATAGCAACCGTCTTTACTATTGAAGCTCTTTTTCAGCTATGCTTACTCTCAAGATAATTTCACCTTTCTGTGCATGGGTTTCAGTATTTGAAAATACTCATTGATGCCTACAATTGTGGCTTACACATTTGGACCACCTTGGTTTAAGTCATCTTAGCTTGCTAACTGAAGTGCATGATTTGATTCCTTAAAATCCCAGAAAGACATGTTTCAAAAAGAGAAAAAAAGGAATTCTTGGCTCTTAATGCTCAGACTTTGCCCACAATACTGCTTCCTTCAGGGAAGCACTGAGCTTCCATGCGTCCGATTTGTTGATTATAAATAGCATAGAGGTTAAGAGGGTAGGCATAAGGTGCATGAGTTAGTTTTAGGTGCAGAATTGGGTGTGCCTTCAACACAGATATTCAGAGCTCTTGGATATCCAACTTTTGAAAGAGACAAAGACTATTGTGTACTTATGGCTTATTTCCCTCTAAGAGAAAATCTTAGTAAGCATTTTGACACATGGACTAAGTGTCTGTGTAGCAGCTGGAACGACACAATGGACCCTAATAGCTTTTTCAGGTTTTTTCATATTACTTGCACACTGTAATTCCTCTTTCCCCAAAAGATTTGCTTACAAATACCCTGGGAAATGTTTAGATTTGGACATTTATTAAGAAAACTATAAGAACCAGAAAAATGTAAGGATCTATCATTTAAAGTAGATGTTTTATTCTTCATACATGTTTATCCCTCTGAAAATTCAAATGCTACATATATGAGGTTACTTTCAAATTCAATAATGAAAATATCTATGGCACAAAGTTCTCAGCTCAGAAGTCTGTTTTTTAATGTCTGATCTGCTGGTTCCCCCTGTGAGGATTGCAGAGAGTGGCTACATGAATGTGAGTATGTGTGAATTAACACATCAGCATACGAAGCTCAGAGAAAAACACACTCCCCAGATGTGCTTTTGTGGTTTGTAAGTTTGTAAATGCAATAGATATAAAACAATGACTCCCTCAATTCTTCTTGAGTTTTTATTGGTTTATTTGACATGTTTGGGGCCGAAGTATATGAAAAACAGGTAGGAAATTGTGCATAAATGTTTATTGTTTATAAATAGATTGTAAATTGAGCATGCCATTTCTGCATCAGCCGTGATACAAATGCTTGATGTTAAAACAAGTAATTGTTTTTGTCGCTTTGTTCATACCATTTCTTTGCTTTCAGTACTGGGAGTAGGAGATACAGAGGGTGAGGGGAAAATGCCTCATGTGAAATTAGAGAACTGCAATGTTTGGATGGCAACTTTCTTCTCCAGCAAATTCTTGTAAGAAGCCAGAAGAACATGACTTTAAATAGATCCATAAAAAAGAATTTTAAAAAATAAGTCTTTTTTTGTTCTTCTATGGCAAAATAACAACTTCAGTTTGTATTTCAAGATGCATATTTGCTATGTTAGTTGTAAAAGACTTAAAAGTGAAGTTGAAATCAATTTCAGATGGATTATCTGTGTGATATAAACATGTGGGCATGAAATGTATAGAGAATACATATGGCAGGCCCCATCTGATATAAACAAGTGGGGCTGAGAAATATACATACATGTCGTGATTGATTTGTTAACTGTGATGGAAATGGAGCTGAAAGCCCATTTTCAGGCCTGACCTACAATAAGCAAATGCATATAAATACACAATAAAACAAGATAACACAAGAATAACACAAATTAAAACAATTATGACAACTTCTAGTCATCATGAGGTATTGTTTCAGTTCCATCTTAAAACAGGCACGGGGCTTCCAATTGTTCTTCAATTGACTGGTAACTGATTCCACATTTCTAGAGCCTTGACACAAAGGCGTTTTTGTCCCTCCTTTGTATTCACTGAGGACATGTGAATTCCAGAGCCTCAGAAGGGAAGTAATATGTGACTCTTTGTTTGACTAGAGCAGGTTGAAGTGGTGCCTACTAACAAGATGCTCTCTTGGTTTCATTATTGAAAATATGCATTTCATATTTCTCTTACCAAATTCAAAAGGCAAAAGTCCATCAGATACTTAGATTAGAATTCTAAATTACTGTGCTGAAGTCTTTAGGCCAATAAATCTCAAATAGTTTTTCCTTTCAAACGCACCTTCCCTTATTTGGTGGTACAATTGAATTGAACAGGATGTATACTGTCTGTCTGTCTGTCATCCCATTGCTCATCGATTTGCTTGAGTGGGCACTGGTAACATCTCCATTGTGAGACTTGTTACTGTTTTTGGTATATAGAATATGCCACAGGTAGTTTGCCAGGTTCTGCTGTGAGGGCTCGATACTCTAGGTAGCTTGCCGGGCTCTCCTAGAAGGGCGGAGGAATCGAACACTGGTCAGCCACCTGAAAGGCGAATGCCCTACCACTGTGCCATCGCTCCAGCTGAGGATGTATACTACCATATCTATGTTCACTATAACAGAGGATGATCAGATGTCCGTACTTTCATGACACAGAATTATCTTGCTCAATTGGATGAGTGACTAATGAGTCTTAAGAAATTTTACTGTCACAGCGCGAAGGTGCCAGTACTTTCTACTTAATGTATTTCCATCTCTGTTTTTGTGTGCATATTCCTTCCCTGTGAATTAGTCCTATTTGCACTATTATTTAAGACGTGGTTATTAACCCCTGCTGTATAAAGTTCCACAGACACCACGAGGCATGTAGCGTTGTTTTCTCCCCTTTTTTCTCCTAGTAGTACAGACTTCTGCCTTGATCTTCATTCTTTGACCTCACCACCCCAGATTACATTAGGGATTTTTCATGGATTCATTTTTTTTCCACCAGACTGTGGATTTTGGTAGGAACAGCACCTATAAGTTAAGCTGACAATGTATTTCCTAATCAGATTGCTATCTGCCTAAAATATTCTTCACCAATTAGTGAAAGGTGCATACTATTTTAGAATCTACACTTTTTTGCTTATATGAACACCTTGAATTACAATATTTCTTAGATGTTAAGAGATCATCATAGTAAAAGGAAAAATCACCACTCAGCAGCTATAATGACTGGAGCAATAACACAGCCAATAGGGCATTTGCCTTGCATGTGGCAGACCTGGGTTCGATTCCTCTGTCCCTCTCGGAGAGCCCGGCAAGCTACAGAGATCCCGCCTACACAGAAGAGCCTGGCAAGCTACCTGTGTTGTATTTGATATGCCAAAAATGGTAACAGCAAGTCTCACAATGGAGACATTACTGGTGCCCGCTCGAGCAAACTGATGAACACTGGGATAACAGTGCTACAGTGCTATTAAATATAAAATAACCTTGTGTTCAAATTTGCATATTGTCTGACTTGGCCTAATCTAGTAAAATTCATGTCTGATATAATATGCAAATGATATTTTTCTCTTCAAAGTCTTCCTGTCCCTGTGATTCTGCTGGTTACCTCCCATTGCTTTCTGGCATCTGTGTACTTCTCTCCCCAGGAGAAAATAAATCTACATTTTTTTTATCCATTTTTGATTCAAATTGTTTGAGTGGTTGTTTCGAATTTTCCATATATTTGTGAAGCTTTGATTGGATGTTAATGTCAAAACAGTCTTGAGTGTAACTTTTCTTTATCATGACTTTAGCTCATTTTTGACTCAAAGAGAATTTGTATTTTAATTTGACTTTAATTTCAGACATGGCTCAATCATTTCTTTTGAAACCCATAACATTCCAATACAGCCATACAGGAAGACATTCTTTCTGACTGTAACTCAAAGTCAGACTGATCAGTCCTTTGACACTTCTCTGCTCATCTATAATGTAGGGATGGGTACTGTCTTGGCCTGACTACCAAATAAGGTCCTCAAAATCACCTACTCTAGTCCTGGGACCAGATATATAACATGGTCATCCTGTCAGTTGCCTATAGTATGTTTGTATTGTATGGTCCACAAATGAGGAAATAAAAATCCAAGTGGTCCTTGGCAGAAAAGAGAGTTCCTACCTTTGCCATAGTATATGTTGATCACATGGTCAATGAGTAAGAAAAGTTACAGCAGTCTCTTCTCTACTATACATGTGTGTGTTTCTCAATGCCTCGAATCAACATATATCATAAAAAAAAACATGTTCCTCAAGAGTCCCATGAATTCTCTGAAACTGTTTTCCTCTTGTCTAGCCAATCAAGAGAATTTACAATGATGATTGTAAATTCTCCTCTGATACAACAAGTCTCTGTATGCAATTTATATCTAAGCATGGACAATGGCAAAAACTCACAGAATCTGATTGAGTGAATATGATTCTCACATTGAGAATTTTACATTTATTTCCAAGATGGGGAATTATATATTATACACTAATATAATATATATACATGGTGTAAGACAATTGGTAGCAGACTATATATAGGTTAAAGATGGTCAGATTATTAGGCAATATGCACATCAATTGTATTAATTATCTCCCAACTGACTTTTCAATTTCATTAATTATTTTTTTAATTGAATCGTAGTAAGATATACAATTACAAAGTTGTTCATGATTGGATTTCAGTCATATCGTGTTACACCATCCTTCCCTTCACAATGTACATTTTCCACAATGTCCCCAGATTCCCTCCCACCTACCCCCCTTCCCACCTTGGTTTCTTCTCTATCCTAACAGCCTTCTATCCTAACACCTGCAGCAGTTTACAAACATTGACCAGTCTTCCTGCCTCCCGTTTTCCCTAGCCTTGGATATTAGTCTCATACTAATTTTGGATATTTCCATCCCTCTCAGAGAGCCAGGCAAGCTACTAAGAGTATCCTGCTTGCACGGCAGAGCCTGAAAAGCTACCCGTGGCATATTAGATATGCCAAAAACAGTAACAAGTCTCACAATGGAGACGTTACTGATACCCACTTGAGCAAGTTGATGAACAATGGGGTAAGAGTGCTACAGTGTTACTATTTTTTGATAGCCACTTTATTTTTGGATATCAAAAAATCCACAGCAGTCATTCTATATCTGTCTCATTCCTTCTGACTCATTTCACTCGGCATGATACTCTCCAGGTCCATTCATTTGTAAGCAAATTTCATGACTTCAGTTTTCCTAAAAGCTCAGTGGCAATACTCTCTAAGCATTATACAGATTCAATGCAGTTCCTATAAGGATACCCATGGCATTTTTCAAAGAAATGGACAAAACATTCTGGAAATTCGTATGGGACAATAACCCCCCACACACAAATAGATAGTGCAATACTTGGGAAAAAGAAGATGGGAGAAATTACCTTCTCCAATTTCAAACTGTACTACAAAGCAGTAGTAATTAAAACAGCCTGGTATTGGAATACTGACTGGCCAATTTTAAATGGCACCTTCTGAAGATATTTTGCCTCCCTCAATTCTACCAGGAGGGAAGATGCATTTAATGTGAAGTCCTGGAAAAATGAATAAATTAATCTCTATGAAGATCAACTGTGTCTAGATTCAACTGGAATTAATTCTCTGACTATAAGCAGATGTAGTGACAAGTTGAATCAGGGGAACTACAGACAAATTTCTCAGAACATATATTTAACATAAGGCAGGGAATGTAGGAGTGGAAACTAGACGTTGAGAGTCAGGGCTGAAGACAGCATAATTCATCAAGCTGAGTAAACATGTTCCTCTCTCAGAGGTTGGATTATTATGAAGGTGTGGTAAGCAGAGAGGATCACAATCAGGGTTTCTAGGGCTGTGAAAGTGGATTGACACACACTGCCACACACCTGGTCAAAAGGTTGATTATTTCAGAATACTTCAACTCACGACAGAAAGTTGAAGGACTAAACATTTTACTTTGCAGAAAGGGTAAAATATTAATTATTTATAAAAAACTTTTATCATCATGTATTCAAAGGAATACCTTAGTCAGTATTCTAAGGAAAGTATAAGTCTTCTTATAGACTTATAGACTATAAGTTATAAGACTTATAACTTATAATTAAAGTCTTCTCAAATTCTTCCTTTACTTTGATATCGAATAGAAGAGCAGGATGCAGGAATTAAAACAAAGGAACTGTGAAATATTTTCCAACAGAATTTACACCTTTGGATAAAAGCACCTTAGATCTTTGGAAAAACGATAGCAAGAGAGTCAAATGTAAATGATGGGGGGAAGTTGACACTGGTGGTGGGATTGTTAATGGAACACTGTATGTCTAAAACCCAACTATAAATAGATTTATAAGTCATGGTGCCTTAATAGGTAAAATTTGGGGGGAAAGCTGTAAATGATGATAAAGAAAGAAACTCTAAAAGAAACAGAAGAGAAATGAGTAAGTCAAGCAGAGGAAGAAGGCAGGTGAGGATGTCATTTTAGAGGGTGAAAGACTCAGACAGAGTCCAGGAAGAGTTCCAGAGTTTCAAATTAATTTCAGGAGGATTCCTGACTTCAGGTAATGGAGACATTTGACATTGGTCAGTGATGTCAGCAGCCCGAACCCAGTTTCCTAAAGAGATGTGGGATGCAAGGATGATCATCAAAACATACAGAAGAACTGTTGGGATTTTTCAATCACCACATCTGAAGAGATCAGGGAACCTCACTGAGGCAGGAGAAAAAGTTTCTCCACAAACTTCCAACCAATGAACATTTGCATGTAACTTAGTGTAACAGTTTGCAGTCAGATGTATGCACGCTCTTGCCTCTGAATTTATCACTCTATGTAGAAATTTGAGGAAAGGGGTTTATAAATGTTCACATGTGAAAAACTCAATTTTTATATTTGCAAATTGAAATTGTTGACTACTCCTCTTGTGAGATAAATGTCATGTGGAGCATGCATAATGTTCAGCTCAGTATCTGCACACAGTGAGTCTACAGTACAATGACAGTTAGAAATTTCATGCTTAGATAGTCATTATTGACTAATTATTTAATTAGAAAGAATAAGAATAGCAATGTAAGAAAAAAATACAAATAAAATATAGCAGAAAATTTCATAGCATTGAATTTAGAACATTTTTAATTATTAAATACCATTGACCAAACAAATAGAAGTAAAGATAAACAAAATGGGGCTACATCAAAGCAAGAAGTTACAGCATAGCAAAAAGAAATAATAACCAGAACAAGAATATGCAAGCAAAGTGGGGAAAAATATTTACCCACCACTTATATGATAGGATGTTAATATTCTATATAAATATATATGCATATTACTTATAAAACTTAAGAAAAATCAACCTCATCAAAAATTACACAGATGTGATGAATGATATATACTCAAAGATATACAGATAATCAATAAGTATAGTAAAAAATGCTCTGCATCACTTGTCATCAAGAAAATGCAACTGAAAGAGTTTGAGACACCTCCTTACACCAGTGAGACTAAAACTCATCTACATAATGAAAACAAGCAATGTTGGTATGGAGGGTAAAGAAAACCTCATTCACCATTGGTGGGAGAGTTGACTAGTTCAACCTCTTTGGGAAATAAAATGGATACTTCTCAAAAAACTGAAAATTTTGCATTCTTATGACTAGCAATTCTATATTAAGGGCCCAAACTTTAATGGGAAAACACATCTGAATTCTTATATTCATTAATGCTCTATTTACAATAGATAGAATATGAAAACAACCCAAGATCTACTGAGTTCAAAACTGTAAAATATCCAAGAACAGATGACTATCCAAGAACAGATACATACATATATATGTAAATATATATGTATATATGTGTGTATATAAATATGTATATGTAGTCTATAAAAGAGTACTATTTTTGTATAAGAAAAAAGGAACTCATGAAATTTATTGCTACATGGATAGAACTTTTTGCTTTGATGAGGATATCACGTTGAGTGAAGTCAGCTAAAAGTAGAGAGAGAGAGATACAGAATGATCTTTCTCCTATGTGGAGTATAAAGAAACCTAGTAGGAGAATAACAAATGGTTGAAGGTAACAGAATCTGTGAACTAGTTCATAGAACTGTGATTTCTATGGTGGGGAGAAATGGGGTGAGAGTGTGAGGTAGAGCTAAGGAGGGCTTCTGAGACCATGCTGGAAGGAATCAGATGCTCTGGTGGAGGATGTGCTGTTCAAAAATTGTGTGCATGAAAAACTATTGTTAACAGCATTGAAAACCATGGTACCTAAAAAAAATCATCCTGATACTTGAGAGCAAACAGATAGTTTGGCATATTGAATTTAAATACCTCAGACTTTTAAAAATCTGAATCACTCAGGGAACCAATTTAACTTTCTGCCTTAGTCTTGTTTTGCTTGGAAAATACAAACACTACTAACATTATGATTCTTTCATTTTAGAAATCACAGAACTTCTCTGGGCCAAGGTTTCTCATCTATAAATAAGATGCTTTGACAAAACGATCTCTGAGTTTCCTTCCAAAGTTTACTATGCTTCTATTACTTTGTGTATGCTATTTTAGAATGAATTAATCACAGAAAAATAAACTTTGAGTTATACTGATGGCTTCAAACTTCTAACCCTTACAATTCAGAAACATTAGACTGAAACAATAAATTAGACTTCACTTAGAACTAAGAAGATAGAAACACAAACTAATCTGTTAAGCTTTTTTAAAAAAATATATTTTGATTGCAATGTGTGAGATGAGGCAACAGTTTTCTTTAAAAGAGATTTTAAAAAGGAGGGGTAGGGGAAGAAAGTGCTAAAAATATTTAACCACCTCTGAAGACAATATGTAGACCAGAGGAAATAGTGTATGTTACTTATGCCAGGACTATGGAGAAAACTGGCAGAATGATAAAACTATTTACAACAGATATATTGTAAACACTTAACTATTGAAATTTTTTGAGCTATCAGAGACACTGCTTTTGTAAAATATATAAGCAAAGTACTCAGACCAAGATCCTTTTAAACTAAATAACAGACCAGAAAATGATATCTGATCATTTAAAATATTCTAAAAAATTGATGGGCTGATGATAGTGCAGGGGCTAATGTGTCTGTCTAGCACAAGCTAACTCCTGTTAGATCCCCAGAGTCACATAGGGTACTCTGAGCATCACCAGGAGCTATTGCTGACCACAGAACCAGAAGAACGTCCTGAGAATCACTAGGTGTGACCCCCCCTCTAAAAATACTTTTGAAGAAATATGCTGAGTTACATATAAGAATTTAATTGACGTGACTTATGGATATCATTCTTCTTTCTACTATGAAACTCAATATTTTAGATGACAGTTCATTTAAAAAATTCTTGAAAGTATATGAAGTTAATGATAAATTCTTCAAGGCTTTATATCTTAGTCTTAAAAGCCTGAAGATTGGGGCCAGAGTACTTTCAGTGCACGTAACCCAAGCCTGGGTTCAATCCTCAGGGCCACATATGGACCCCCTCAGAAATAATTCTGGCATGCAGAGCTAGGAATAAGCCCTGAGCACTTCCATGTGTGGCCCAAAAACAAACAAACTAGAACAATCTATCTACATTAAGAATAGTAATGGCATTTTATAGGTTGTTCTTAATTTTATTGATGACAAGAA
The DNA here is from genome assembly GCF_027595985.1 of Sorex araneus. Lineage (NCBI taxonomy): Eukaryota > Metazoa > Chordata > Mammalia > Eulipotyphla > Soricidae > Sorex > Sorex araneus. The sequence goes on along the minus strand of NC_073313.1, from coordinate 310,791,993 downwards.
ATAAATTTTAAATAATAAATTTCTGAACTTGAAAATGTAAAACTATCAAAAGGATAAAAATGGAACAGCATTTTTATATACTCCCTCATAGTTTTCCTTCCACCAAATTAATTTCACAATCTCAAGGGCCAGTTATATAGTGAAGGAGTCTCTCTGAGCATGAATGTTAGTTTCTACCACATATCTCTTAAAATGAAAAGAAATACAAAACCAAGAATATTATGGGAAAGAATAAAGATTATGGGGACACCTGGCTGTACTCAGAGAACCTTCAAAACTTGAACTGAAGTTGCACCCCTCACCATTGTGTTATCTCCCTGGCCCTAGTAGCAGTATTTTAAATGGAGATCAGACATTGCTTCATCTAGTAACAGAGCAGTAGGTTTGACAGAGATTCCTTTATGCTTGATACAGGACCTCTATTCCCACCACAGGGTCAGAAGTGTGTCTTAAAGTCATCTATTGATATAATTGAAATAGAATATCTGGCTTCACAATTTCTAAAAGAAACAAGATCAAATAAATTATAGTTTACACTGACATAAAGAGTAGCATGAAAATAAAAAAGAAAATATCATCACAGCAAAAGAAACCCAAGCATAACATTGTAAAGTAATTGACAAAATGAGTTAAAGTTTCCTGTTAATATTAGAGCACTTTTATGGGCAAATATTGTATGACAAAATTAAAGAAAATTAAGAATACAATTAAAAGCTAACTTTTTCATCATCAAAGAGGATAATGCTCAGAAAGGCTTATTATACAGAGAATTACATAACATCTGACTCTATAAATGAATTTTGGAAACATGTGACACAACTGATAGAAAATGAACAGAAATGATGTAACGTATCAGAGACAAAATTCTTAATAAATATATGTTGACTAAATAATGAAGCCAATTTAATATTGTTTATTATTAAATAGATACAAACTTATACCACACACATTCTAAGTGTCTATAGACAATAAATTGATTATTTTACATATACTACAACTTCAAGATAATCCACAGACTTATCTTTTTTCACATATTCTGGCACCAGTACAATAAAACTAGAAGGTTATATCCAAAATTAAAATAAAAAAGAACATATTAAAATGCCTCCAAAGGAGCAAAAGATTCATGTCTGTTGCATATAAAAATAGTTAAAAGTCACTTTTGTAAAAATACTGTGTTGCCACAGTCCTAATTAGATACAAATTTGTAGCATAAAATGCTTTATCCAAGGCATTTGTAATAAAACTGCATTTCAACTAGAAAGTGTAAAATAATACAAAGTAGTCATTCATACTGAGTTAGAGAAAGAATAAACCAAGAATAAAAGAAAATAGATCTAGTGCCACCAACTTATTCTTGATAACTAAGCCTGAGACTACTTTTCAAGAAAAATATTATCTTACAACTCATTTAGTCATTTTTGGGGGATTCAGTCATTTTGGGGGATGGATCTACCAAGTGTAGCTCAGGAGTTCTATTACCCCTTATAGCAATTCTTAATCAACTGGGAGGGCAGTTCAATGCAAGGCCTGCAATGCATTTCCAATCCTGTTCTGCTGGGCATTTTCTAACTCACTCTGGCAGGTGTTGGAGGGACCATATGATGTCAGGGATTGAACCAGAATAGGCCACATGCAAAGGAAGTACCTTAACCCCTGTATGATCAATCTTTCTGATTCTTCTATCTAGTCTTTTTAAGAAAAAAAAAGCATTGAGATCCATCAATGCTACAGCACATGATGAGTACACAGAAGACCCTGAGCTCCATCTCTGGCACCTCCCCAAACACCATGGAAAAGCTCACACACTGCTAAGGTGCTCCAGGACCTCTGAATACCACCCAACCAAGCAGTGCTGCATTGTCAGACGAGGTAGAGAATCATCATCTCTGGGGCCAGAGAGATAATTTAAGGACTAACCCTAGCTGGTGATTCCCAGCACCCCTTATGTCCGCCAAACCCCAGAGTGATCTCTGAGAACAAAAATTAGAAGTAAGCCCTGAGAGCTTAGAAGTGTGGCACCCCTTCCCAAAACAAACAAACAAACAAACAAACAAACAAACAAAACCTCAAACAAACAGAAAAACCGAAACTAGAAACTAATCATTAGGCCTACACCTCTGAACAGAGAAGTGATTATAGTGGACCTGGAATGTCCCATAACCTACTAGGAATTGCCCCTATTTAAAAAATGAAAAAAGAAAAGAAAAAGAAATGAAAAAATAATTCAGGAACATCTTGTAGTTCAGGTTGGAAGTAAACTACAAACATGAAAAATACTGCATGCCAGTTTGCATTGCTTTGCACTTAATTAAATCACTAATTCTCCTAGTGTTTCAGAATAGAACTTTTGTGAAATGCCTCAATAGGTCAGGACTTCTTTCATTATTTTGCTATTTCTAAATTTTCTTAGCCATTATTGTCCTTGTTTGGTTTTTGTTTGGGGGACACACTTAGTAGTATTCATGGCTTACTCCTGGACCTGGCTCAGGGATTACTCATGGTGAGCTTGGGGAACCCCCAGAGGAAAATTCCAAGGGGGCCAGGAATTGAACTCTGGTTGGATATCTGCAAGGCAAGTGCCCTGCCTGCTACACTACCTCTCCAGGCTCCTTTTATTGTTTATTTAAAAAAATATATATAAGAGGTACAGTTAAAAACTTCATTATAATCATAGTAACTGCAATTTGATTTGGGGAGTATTAAGTAAATTGCAAACATTTACTCTGTTAATTAAAATCATAGTATATCCCACTGCTTCCTTGCTCTGTAGTATTTTCAGTACTGGGGATTAAACTCAAGACCACAATATACATTTTTTTTAATTATCTTTATGGCTTTCTCTTGTTAGCTAAAAATTTCAGGAAAGGCTTAATATCAATGCTAAAAACAAGTATGCTGCTTTTCATATTTTGCTGTGATGACTGATTTTAATACCATTTTTGAGTGTGGGGTTTTTTTTTGACAGAAGAGTGGCATATAATTTGACTTTACTGTGAGATTTAAAGATTGTGCTCTAGAAGAGCAACCACTAAGATACAAAGTGATATATTTACAAATTCTATAAATAAGTCAAGATATATCCTAAAAAGTTTTCTAGTAGCCCACAGGAAGATATGAAAATGGAAAAAAATGGAGAAGACATAATACCAGAGTATTTCAAAATTAGGCCTACTTTCTCAGTAGCGATCTTAAACATAAGCAGTCTGCATGTAAAATACTCAAGTTGATAAAATATATTTATAAAGGTTCCAACTGTAACAGTACCAACTGGGAAGATAGTTGAGTACTCCAGAGTATATATGTTTGCATGTGGAGGGACACACATAGAATCCTAGCTCCAAAAGGTCCCTGAGCACCAATAAGTATTAACCTGGAGGCCCGTGTGAGCACTGTTAGGTGGTTGAGCACTGTAAGACCTGAGTAGCTCCATATCCTCTAGCCCCAGTATTGAACAAATATCACCACGAGTGGTCCCCAGGCACCCTGAGCCTGCTTTCGAGGCATCTCACCAAACAAAAACAAAATGGAAGAAAAGGTGGGTCCACAACATATTTTAACTGAAAGCAAAGGAAAGAAAAAGCATTACTAAGTAAACAATATTTTTAAAAAGCAAGAGTGACATATTAATGGACCATAAAACAGATGTTATTTTTCTAGAGATGAAAATGAACAAGGTATTTTTTTAGAGATGAAGAGCATAAACTCGTGATGCAAAGATCAATACACAGAGAAGAAAACACACCCGAAGAAGATAATGTTCCTAAAAATGTGTACGTACTAATTATATGAAGGCTCAAAATACATGAAGCAAAACTGACAGAGTTGAATGGGAAAACAGCCAAATCAACAATTACAGTTGCAGACTTCAACACCTTACTCTCATTAACTGAAGAACCTCTAGACAGAAAGCATTAACTTTATTATTTATAGAGAAAAATCTTGAGGAAACAGAAACACATAGCTGAGAACTAATACATAATTTCATAAAGATTTGGTATATAAGATCAATGTAAAATAAATTTTAGTTCTACAAATTAGTAAAACCTAAAGCATAGTATAATTTATAATTATACCACATAAAAAGAAAATAGTTTTACATCTAACATACTATATATAATATTTTAATGTGAAAATTACAAAGTGCTAATGAGGTGAATTTAAAAATATCTGGCTAAATGAGGAGATAATTAATCAGGCAATTTGACATAGTAAAAATATCAATTCTCCCCCAAATTGATCTTGTGTTATTTTTCTTATTTTAATGAATCACCGTAAGATACAGTTACAGACTTACAAACTTCCATGATCACGTTTCAGTCATACAATGATCGAGCACCCATCCTTCCACCAGCGCCCATTCTATACCACCAATGTTCCCAGTATCCCTCCCTCTACCTCCATCCCTTCCCTTCCCACTCCCTCTCTGGCAGGCACATTCCCTCTTATTCTCTCTCTCCTTTTGGGTGTCATGGTTTGCAATACAGGTACTAAGCAGCCAACATGTTTGGTCCATAGCCTACTTTTAGCACATATATCCCATCCGGAGCAAGCCCTCCAACCATCATTTACTTAGTGGTCCCTTCTCTATACAACCTTTTCCCCCAGCACATGAGATGAGACCAGCTTCCAAGTTGTGGAGTGATCCTTCAGCCCCTTATCTCTTAACCTTAGGTGTTAGTCTCCTATTATGTTACTACTCCAGAGATGCAAAAAAGAACAATAGAAATGACATCTGCACTTGCATGTTTATTGAAGCACTATGTATAATAGCCAGAATTTGGGAAAAAAACCGAGTGCCTGAGAACAGATGACTGATTAAAGAAACTTTGGTATATCTACACAATGGAATATTATGCAACTGTTAGAAAAGATAAAAAATGAAATGGACAAGGAGAGTATTATGGTAAATGAATCATAAAAAGAGGAACAAACATAGAATGACTCCACTCATTTGTGGAATATAAATGAACATGATCTTGTGTTTTAAGGTAATTCCTATCAAATTAAAAATGCTGATAAAAATCTCCCCAAATACTCATTTGTGCAATATAAAATAACATAATATGAGACTGACACCTAAGGACAGTAGAGACAGGGCCAGGAATATTGCCCCAGGAATATTGGAGGCCTGCCTCATGAGCTAGGGGAGAAGGAAGCTGGAATAGAGAAGGGGTCATTAAGTCAATGATGGTTGGAGTGATAGTTTGGTATGGGAGATGTGTGCTGAAAGTAGGTAAAGAACCAAACATGATGGCTTCTCAGTATCTGTATTGCAAATCATAATGCCCCAAAGTAGAGAGTATGGGAGAAATTGTCTGCCAGAGAGGCAGGGTGAGGGGTGGGATGTGAGGGATACTGGGGACATTGGTGGTGGAAAATGTGCAATGGTGGAGGGATGCATGTTTGATCATTGTATGACTTAAGCACGAAAACTTTGTAACTGTATCTTATGGTGATTCAATAAAAGATAAATCTCTGCAAAATATTTTGTAAAATAGAAAAATGTATTATGCTGTAAAAAGCACTGACCTCAAAATGATTAAAAACAATTCTAACAAATAATGAAGTGTGATGTCGCACGCTGTCTAAATTTAAGTTTCTCTATATAATATTTATAGTACTGGTGGTATGGGGTAATGGTGTAGGAGGACATGGGGGTAGTAGGTGGTACGGACATGTAAGAGTGGAACAGAACAGAGAACTCAGAGCTAGTCTTTTACAAATAGCTTAATTGATATTTGTCAAATGTGAAAAAGCAATTCAAAGAGAAAAAATAGTTTTTTCTACATATGGCTTTGAGGCACTTGGGCATCAAAAAGTAAAAAGGTGAAGCTTTACCTAATTTCCCACTATATGTGAAAATTAACTCCAAATAAACAACAAATTTAAACATGTCATTGTCACTGTCATCCCACTGCTCATATATTTGCTCAAGCGGGAACCAGTAATGTCTCCACTGTGAGACTTGTTGTTACTGTTTTTGGCATATTGAATACACCATGGGTAGCTTGCCAGGCTCTGCCATGCGGATAAGATACTCTCAGTAGCTTGCTGGGATCTCTGAGAGGGGCGGAGAAATCAAACCCTGGTTGGTCTCATGCAAGGTGAAGGTCCTACCCGCTCCAGCCCAAATTTAAACATAGTAAAAGTTTAATGCTTTTCAAAAGGAACTAAAGAGAAAATCTTCTGGGTCAATGACATAACAAAGAGTTCTCTTACAGTATATCAAAAATACAAATCATAGAAAGGAAAATTGGACAAATTGGACTTTGTCAAAAATGAAACTTTTTCTCTGCATAAACTATTTTAAGATAATGAAAAGACAAGCTACAGACTGATAGAAAATATTTGCAAACAAACAATCCAATTAGAAAATGGGCAAAAGACATGAATAGACATTTCACTGAAGATACACAGATGGCAAATAAGCACATGAAAAGATGTTCAATATCATTAGCCATTAGGGAAATGCAAATTGAAACCACAAGGAGATATAACTATACACCTAAAAGAATGGCTAAAATAAAAAATAGTAATATTGCCAAATGCCAGTGAGGATGCAGAGAAACTGGAAAACATATAATGCTAGTGGAAATGTAAAATGAAAGTGAGCATGGCAATTGATTACAAAACTAAACATATGCATACCATATGACCCAATGATCACACTCTTTTTTATTCTTTTTTCTTTTTTTTACATTTTAGGTTATGTTGTGCCTCTTACCCTGGAGAAATGAAAAATTTGGCTTCAGAAAAACAAGTACAAAAATATTCAAAGTACTTTTATTTATAATAACCCCAACTAAAAGCAACCTGTACAGTCTTTAATGGAAGAATGGTCAAGACAAAAATAAAACAAAACAATATAAGATTGCAGTATTTCCATGCCATGGCATATTTCTCAGCAATAAATTAGAACAAATTATACATATAGAATAAATGACCTGTGTCAATCCTAAGGGAATTATATTAAGATAAAATAAGTCTCAGAATAGTTCCATATTATATGATTCTATGTACTTATAATTTTTTTTAAATGAAAGAACAACAACAACACAGGAATTCGAAGAAAAAGAGAGCAGGTGAAAACTTATAGTGGTAAGTAATGGTGTCTGTAATAAGTAGCCAAAGATATCCGAACGTAGAATAGTTCTACATCTTGAGTGTGGTGGAGTTATATGAATCTATGTTCTTGATAAAATAAACACACATGAAAATATAAAATTGGTGAAATATGAATTAGGGCAATAAGTTTTCATCAACATAATTTCTTGAATGTGATATTGTAATTTAGTTATACAGGACATTAAGCTGGAAAAATTGGATATATTATTTTGTATTGTGCTTTCATATTTTCTCAAAATAAAAACAGGTTAAAATAGATTTTTGGGGTTATTTCTGGTAATCAAATAGCTTTTTTCTGTTGATTTAATATTAATAGATTTCCCATAATGAATCATCCATGGCATCCTAAAGAAAGTCCAATTGGGTATGACATATTAATTTTTCTCTGTACTTCTAAACTTGACTGATGTGATCCTCTATTAAGATTTATGATTCTATTTCGATATTCATAATTGATGTTAAAGTGTAGTTTTATTTTTGAGTGCTGTGTGAGCTTTGCAAATTACGTCAGAAGCTTTCTATCTTTCTTAATACTGTATTTTATTTTATGTGTCGTAGAACTTCTTTGGATTTTTGGAAAGAATTCACCTATTAACATTATTTGGAACTACAGTATTTCATGGAGTTAATTATTTGGAAATAATTTTAATTTACTTCATGATTTTGGTTTTATTTGGTCTTTTAACTTCTTCAATTTTGTCAATTTTCTTAAATTATCCAATATTTTCAATTTTTTCAATTTTATACTTTGCTTAGATTCTCCAATAGATTCAGATGTTTATGCCTTAAATTTGCACTTGATAGTAAATTATGATTTTTATATCTTAATATACCTTCTTACTTTCATCTAATCTTTAACTAACACTTATGTGCCTTGTTTTTACAGTTTCAGTTTTTGCATGGAGTTTTTAAAATTTACTGGAATCATTTTGATATATGTAGTAATTTAAGGTTTTAATTAGTTAGAAATTTAATACTACTGCTACTAGTAATACTACTAATATATGTAAAATATCACTGTTTGCTACAACAAATTATTATTGAAATAAAATATGGAATAAAATAAAAGTAATTATGAAGAATAAATAGAAGCCTTTCTGGAGAAAATAAAATTTATTTGATTTCTGACTGAAAAGACACTTTCTAGAGCACAAAGAAAAAAACAAAGCAATAAATACAGATACATTGTGCTGAACAAAGAAATTAAAATTTTCACCCTTAAAATGATTTGGTCACTTTTAACAAGTGGTTCTGTGGCAATTAGATGTCCTTACACTAAAAAGATGAATTCATTAAATAATTCCATCATGTAACAAAATTAACACAAAATATATCATCAACCTAAAGGTTGAACTTTAAACATACAGCCTCTAGAAGAAAACAAGAGAGAAAAATATATGCAAATTTTCCCTAGTCAAAGACTTTTGGACACATCAAAATTACTACTTAAAATATAAAAATAGAAAAATAAAACTTGATAAATTGAACTTCATCAAAATTTAAAAACTCCTTAGAAGACACTAATTAGTAAGCAAGACAATCTACATGTTGGAGAAAGGATATCTAGAAATTGTTTTATGACTGAAATATAATACACATGAAACTAAAACACATATCTGAAATATGTCATTTCGCACATCTGAAATATATATGAAATATATTATTCAGCATAAAGATACGATTTAAAATTAGTATGAAGAAGACTTAGTCCTTGAAAGTCTCTTTTTAAAGACTATGAATGAAAACATTATTCTCAGAGTGTTCTCTTATCTGACATGGAAACTGGCTGAATTATATTAAGAGGATTCTTAGGTTTCTGTTTCAAAAATATTAGAGTAAATTAGGTACCTCTGCTACAAATATCAAAATGTATATAATTTAGTGACTATTTTATTTTTTTTATTTATTTTTTTTTCTTTTTGGGTCACACCTGGCGATGCACAGGGATTACTCCTGGCTTGTACTCAGGAACCACCCCTGGCAGTGCTCAGGGGACCATATGGAATGCTGGGATTCCAACCCGGGTCGGCCACGTGCAAGGCAAACACCCTACCCACTGCGCTATCACTCCAGCCCCTTTAGTGACTATTTTAAATGAGTAACTCATCTCTAAAGTAGGAAGTCCTGGTGCGGTAGAGATTGCATAGGGTTAAGGTGCTTGTCATGCATGTGGTATATGTGGATTTGGTCTTCAGGACTGCATGTAGTCTTCTCAAGCACCACCACGAGAGACCCTAGAGCAGAGAGCTAGAAATATGCCTTGAACACCACTGAGTACGGCCCAAACCACCCAATCCCCAAATTATAAAATAAAATTATGAAGTGAAAAGTTCTCAGTTATATAGAAAACAATAAAATACTACCTCAGGTAGACTAAGCAAATATAACTAAATTGTTGACATAGAATTCTAGATACAAATAAAATATAACCTGAAATTAGGACTGAAATATGGACAATTTCACAGATTCAGCGTTAATTAATAGGTGTCATTGAAGACCTATTCCAGAAATAAAAAAAATAAATAAATCCTAATACAAGGAGAAAAAAACATGCAGATCAAAGCAATATTTTCATAGAATACAGTGAAAAGAAAAAAGAGATATTCAAATTGATTATAAAGCCATAAAGACTAAATTGTGGTTCCTACATCTGGGTAAACAGATTGCCCATAAGTATAATCAAAAGATCAAGAACAAGTGTGTGTGTGTGTGTGTGTGTTTGTGTGTGTGTGTTTGTGTGTTGGGCACATGATAGGTCAGTATAGCTCCTCAATGTAGAACTAAGATGACAAATAAGGGAAGAAGTAATAGATTTATCAAGAAATGCTTCAGAGACAACTGAGTGGAAGAAAATTTGTGAATACAAATTAGATCTCATAATATTTTCAAAAATATGTTCCCCACACATAAGTTCCTTTGGAGGGCAGGAGAGATCTCTCTGGTTCTCGGGAGGTTTGAGGTCGCTCATGGCAGTTCTCAATCAAGCAGGATAGTGGTTCAATGCAAGGGCCTCTGGATATCCTACAGCTTGAAACTTTTTGTTCTCAGGATTACTCAGACACTCCAGCAGAGCACTATGGTCTTTAGGGTTACATCAGGTGATGTATAGGAGATCATGTAGTGCTGGGGATTGAACGGAAATTGGCCTCATTTAACCCAAGCACTTGACCTCTGGACATGTTCCTTAAGTATGAAAAATGAAATGTTTTAGGATAAAATATAAGAACATACTTTTCATTTTTTAGTTTAAAATTTTTAAGTGACACAAAAGTCCATAATATAATAATATTAATTTCCTTGTAAAAATTTCCTAAAAACAAAATTAGATTAAAAAATTTTAAGTAGGGCTGGAGTGATAGCACAGCGGGTAGGGCGTTTGCCTTGCACGTGGCCGACCCGGGTTCTATTCCCAGCATCCCATATGGTCCCCTGAGCACCGCCAGGAGTAATTCCTGAGTGCAGAGCCAGGACTAACCCCTGTGCATCGCCGGGTGTGACCCAAAAAAGCAAAAAAAAAAAAATTAAGTAAATTGTATAATCATTAAGGAATTAACATCCACAACATATAATGAAAACTTTCACTGTATCACTGTCATCCATTGCTTATTGATTTGTTCAAGCAGGCACCAGTAACGTCTCCAGTGTGAGACTTGTTATTGTTTTTGGCATATCCAATATGCCATGGGTAGCTTGCCAGGCTCTGCCATGGGTGCAAGATACTCTCAGTACCTTGCTGGGCTCTCCGAGAGGGGTGGAGGAATCAAACTCGGTTTGGCCATGTGCAAGGCAAACGCCCTACCTGCTCTGCTATTGCTCCAGCCCAGTGAAAACCTTGAATTTTAAAAATTCTTACGATAACGCCAGTATTCACAGATAATTTATCTACAGGATAAATTAAGAAAGTATGGTGATATGATTGAGTAGATTAGGCTGAAATGAATTGCTATGCTGTCGTCTAGTTGGGACAGAATACATCTAAGGTTCATCGAAGCCTGGATATGGTCATTGTTCTGAGTACACCAGATTCTTGTAAGTAGAAATATCATCTCGGTGATATTTTATACATAAACCAACATGTAGGTTTTACCATGAGACAGAGGCAAAGGTTCTGTTTTTTTCTAATTTAAGAGATAACTACACTAAGACACAAGGAAGCTAAGAAAGTTGTGTAAAAACTTTCAATCTGTATAGAATCAGAATTAGGATTCAAACCCAAACTGTTGCCTTGTACTCCAGAATGTGGCCCTTTCATACTAATGAAAATGAGAATATACATTTTTAGGCAGATGTATATTTATACATATGTTTATAGTGTATATATGCATGCTTATTCTATGTGCATATTTATATATGTATATACAATGAGTTCATATAGAACTAGATGTACATGTGCATAAATGCACATATCTATTTCCATGTATATTCTATAAAAAGTAGTTTAAATTTTAAAAATAATTAGGACTCTTTCCAAGTTAAGACACATGCCCTTTAAAAATGCTATGCATTTTCTATTTGTAAAATGACTTAAAGTAACGGGGGGGGGGTTGTTCCAATGATCTAAAATTAATCTCTCAAAATATATCTATTATTTCAAAAGTGTTATTATTAAACAGGAATTAATAATAGTTTTGTTCTAAAAGGTAGATTTTGGATCTCAATAATTAAAGAGATAGTCTCTTTGTTAAGTAAGAGGTAAAATATTTGAAGGTTTTCTCTCACATATGTACTAGTGTATACAAACGACCTTGTATACTACACTGAAAATGTTCATATACACATAAAAACCGTTTCTCACATAGCAGCATTCATTTTTTTGCCCTTCTACCTAAAGGTAGCTCAGTTCCCAGCCCCACCTTCTGGATCATGGAAGTCTTGATCTCTGAATTTCTCTTCTTCAACTTGAGAAAGGATTGTCAAGTTCATTTTTGTTCAGAATTTAAATGCAGCTTTTACTTTGTTAAAGCTCACATATATTTGAATTATAATAGTCTTGTCTCTTATTTGTAGGATGAATGTCCTTTCTCCCTTTCTCCAAAAGATATAGGCCATTTAGGGAGCTGAAATATGGCATTTCTGTTGAATTCTGAAACAAGAGGGGTGTGTGTGTGTGTGTGTGTGTGTGTGTGTGTGTGTGTGTGTGTGTGTGTGTGCGCGCGCGCGCGTATCTGTCTGTCTGTGAATATCCTTGGAAAATAAAAAAAAAGATACCTGGGCCACACTTCTTCCCCTCTGGTAAACCGAAAGTCTGTATTTCTGGTCTAGGAGACTTGAATCTTGAGATCTAGTGAGCATGTCTCCGACGTCACATCGATATGCATTTCTCCATACCCACATGTAGGTTTTACCATGAGACAGAGGCAAAAATTAGCATCTTTACTTTCCAGCTCCAAAAATTAGCATCTTTACTTTTGTAGCTTTGGGATAGACTCAATGTAAACTAGAACTACTTCCTGCCGCAGGTTCAGAGGAGAGGGCAGGAAGCTCCTGAAATAAGGCTGGCTAAAGACATTGGGATCTTTCAAAGTAAAGAGACAAGCCAAACACTCATCCTTTAGCTCTCAACGTGAAAAGCTTTCATTCTTTCGAATCTCTTGGAGCACAATCTTGATTATATATTCTGCAGTTTGGGGGCGTTCTATTTGTGTACTCTAGAAAACAAAGCATGGAAAATAGCTAGGTGTCATTTCCATTCTTCCTACCCCACTCATGTGTAGAAAAACAGAAACAAAACATTGTAAGGATCTGGAATAATGGAAGAGCAATTGCCTTGCATGTGGCCAACCCAGATTCAGTTCCCAGCACCACATAAGTCAGGGTTAAGCCCTGAGAACCACCAGGCTTAGCCCTCAAAAATCAAACAAAAAATGACTGATATAGCACATTTATTAAGAAAGGGTTCCACAGTCAGAAAGAGGTAGATATGTATGCCATTTCATTTTTAAATGTTACACACACTGGAAAGGTAATCCAACCTTATCTTTTTCTGTGAAATTATATGTTAAAAGCTACCTCAAAGTATAGTTGGGAGAATTCATTGGGTCAGGGTATATTGAGTGCTTTGTGCATAGTAAATTCGCAATAATAATAAATGCCATTAACAAAATCAGAAAATCTCCCTTTCCATTATAAGATAAAACAGTAAAAATTTATATTTAATTATATATTCAGAAACCCTAAGAATGGAATATTATTAAAGTATAATCTACTTTTAGCCATCTTGTGATTAAAAAGAATTGGGCATATCTAGGGGATTAAAACTGATCTATACATAGCATCATATAAATACTCTAGATTTATAAAATTAAATCTTGTTAAACCATTAAAAAATACTAAAGAAGTTGCCAGCAATGAAGAATAGAATAGGTTTTTATCCACCCAAAACCAACATATTCTTAATTTAAGTCAATTTTAGCATTATAATCTGTATTAATTTATTTCTTATGAGAAATTGATATTTATTGTATTTCCTGTCTTTGTTCAAAACAGTTGAGATTTGCAAAATAAGAAATGTCCACTGAGGAGAAAAACAGTATAAAAAAAAGCCAAGGATCTAAATAATTAACCAATTAGGTAAATGAGTTTACTCACATTCCCAGATGAAGTATACCCTGGTTAAAGAAACTGTTATTCGTGGGAACGTATTGAACAAAGTTTTGGTCATTCAAATTCCTTTATAACTGACAAGTGTGAAGCACCGCGCCAATCTCTTCCCTAAAAAAAATAATCACATAAAAAGACAGGTAAAGGTGAAATTGATGTTCAACTAACAATTTTTTTTAAAGTGGAACTAAAAGAGATTTCTGTAGCTTGTTTGAAAAGCTACAACTTTCAGCTCTCTCTGCCAACAACCACAGCTGAAACTGACAAGGTCTGACATCTCCCCCTGCTTTCCCTGCTCCCATTTTCTATGAAAATACTGTAGACATTGGATCAGAAAAGACAGTGGAGCCTTAAAATAATCACTCTTTCAATTTGCCCCTTGTTAGTTTCCATAGGAAACAAAAGTGGGAACTGTAGCCGGCAGCAACTGTCTTGTTAGAACCCTCTCTTGTCGATTCAGCTGTGGCTGCTGGCTGAAATCTGAAAGTGGCATTTTTCAAAAGGGCCTTTGGCTTCTGAGTCTGTAGAGTTTTCACTCTGGAAAGCAATAAAAACTAACGGAAAAACGTGAAAATTACTTCCAACACCTAGTTTTCATAAACCTTAGAATACTATTTCTCATGCCAAGAACTTTTCATTTCTCTGCCTAGTAGTTTATGTAGGAGAACTGAAACCCATTTTAGAAAAGCAGAAAGATACATCAAAGATGAAACCGTGCATCTTTGGAAGGTTAAATCCTTGTTCTTGGATGTGTGCTACCTGAACTGTCAACTTTATTATGTCGAATTGCTTACATAAACATTCCATTGAGGGAGGAAGCTAAGTTTCCATCGGAATACCATCCTCGGTTCCTTCATATTTTATAAAGATTTTCCAAGTTGCAAGTGCTGGGCAGATTTCTACAGAAGAAAGGTGGAGAGGATTTACAGAAAACAGTCCACCACAGAATGTGTTTTGTTTTTAAATAGGTTTACTTGGGGGGAAATATGATTCAAAACTCCATAATTGAACAGAACTTCAAGTTTTAAAATAAAGAAGCCTCAAAATAATCACCATCATGTGTAGGATGATTTCACTGGGGAGAGACAGCATTTTGCAACCATTAACTACTATGCATTAGAATCGAGGAGAGTTGTAATTCTATCTTAGATAAAAGTTCCATGAAAATGTGTGAGGTTTGAAGACTGTCACACAAACAAATGTAACTCTAACACTTCTCTGCTTTGGTCATCAAATCTCTATTATGTTCCTGTATAAGGGGGTGTGGGGTGGAATTTCACTTTATTGAATAAAGGAGAAAGAGTGGAAAATATAAGGGGAAATAATTCACTCCACATATTTACACAATTTAAGTAGAGAGTTGTCCATCAGCTATTCGGCTAAACCAGAGTTATCCAATGCTGTGAAGCCTGTGCACTTTCGCTTTTTCTTTCATTTTCAACTGCAACGTCAACAGCAAGAACCTCAGCTAATGGATGTGGCTCTGATACATATTTGTAAGTTTTTGACATAGAATACCTTAGAATTCATGTTTTGCTTTATAGTTAACTTTTGAATCTTTGGATCTAAAAATCAGGTTCTTTAACTTATTTCCCACTCCCATCACCTGGGGGCATTAGTGCTCACAAATCTTGCCTCTGAAAAAATAGTCAAAGAAACCATGTTTTCATATCCTTTCAGATAGTTCTCTGTTAGATTTAAAAGTTTTTGAAAAATGAAAACACATTCAAAGCTCAGTGTTGGAGCAAAACTACTATTAGGATGGACATTTAAAAAAAACCCATAGTAATAATTACAGATTAAAAAAAAAACAAGGAAAATTTCTCTTCTTAAAGATGTCAGGAGTTAGGTTCATTTCAAGTAGTTTCTAAGTAATTTGTGTAAAAGTCAGATTGTAATAATGGAAGCACTGTTCGGTTTGCCTGCTCTTCCTTCATAGCTCATTAATGGCCTTGCCACAGGTTCTCGATGGTGTATCCATTAGGTGTGTACAATAATAGTAGTTTAATCCCACTACACTCAATTATGTATCTCCCTTTAACAATGTCTGCCTTCCTTCAATTCTTTCTCTCAAAATAATGTCTAATAAAATAAAATTTTCTAGCAGAGAGGATTAAAAGAAAATAAACCTCCTCTTTCTCAACATTAAAAATAGCAAATAGTAATTCTAATGCCAAAACAAACAAACAAACACACACACACAAAAAAACCCAGCCAGTGAGTGGGCCGAAATGGATAATGATGTACAGAGGGGGGTACTAGCCCTCGGCCTTTCTCCTATCATTAATAACACCACACCTGACAAACAAAAGAAACTGACCATTAGAACAAAGCTACATCAACACGCAACATTTTATAAACAACCCATTTTAGAACCTGAATCATTAAGCTGCATCTCTGTGGCCTCTTCAGAAAGGCTGTCTTAGAAAATAATGGATTGTCTGCAAACTTTTATCTCAACTATTGCCTCTAGAGTTGTGGTACTTAATGATTAAAATATGCTATTAATGGAACATGTGCTTCTGGAAAGAAAACGACTTTGGACATGGCACATGAAAATCAAGCGTTTAATATACTGAATATACTGTATACACATTACAAATGTATTTGCATCCACCTTCCAAATAGCAAGCTCCCCAACCCTCCCCTCCCCTCCTTTCCAGCTGCTCAATCTGCAAGAATGTGCAGAAGTAATTTATCTGAAATGGCCACTATTGTTCTTGATTCTGATTTGATTCCAAAAAAGCCAAATAATAGAAACGATTTTGAACATCTATTTTGTGCACCTGTTGTGCTGCATTATGATACTCTGTGATTTCCATTTACGTCACATCTCTTGACATGCCATTGATACACCATGTTGCTTTGCTCAACAAAAATCCAGGATGCTAGAAACTAATGTCATTCTTATTTTATTATCAAAGGGCGATGGAAATGCTCCTGAATGATTGCTTTGGAAGGAAACAGGAGCACATTCACAAACTACTCGCCAGAGTATATTTAAAAGTTAAATAGATTTCAAGTAGCTGAACAGCCTGGGGTGACCCAATAAAAACACAAGATAGTTATGCTGATCCCATTGCTAAAAAAAACCATAAAACAATAGGATTTGAGGATTCTCATTTCTTTCCTTTGTTACTTTCCCAAATTTTACAAAAAGTAATGTTTGCATTGAGAAGTCAGATAGATTTCCTGTTCCACTCTATATGTGAACTGGTTTCTTTGTTGCTCGACCTAAGAAAGTATAGGGTTTTTCATTTGCAGCTCCTCAAATGTGCAGCATCATTTTCGTTTTCATTTCAATATATTGGCCTGCAAACTTTCCAATATATCTATAAGAGAATCTTAGCTTCTCATACAAAGGCACTACATTTATATAGTTACACAGTAACTGAAATGAGTCTGTTGTGACGCAGTGAGGTTTAGAGGATGATATGTTCTGCATTGCCCCAGTGGACATATTTGTTTTGAAGCAATGAACTACTCTAAAGTGTAGCTGGAGTCAAATGATCATATTGCCATAATTTTATGGCACTGAGATTTTATTGTACCTGTTTAAAGTATCAAGGAGTTTGGTATGCTCCTTAAGTAGTACTAAAGAATTATAAGATGACTCCTTTAAAATATCTGAAGAGGTTGAAAATTGTTTGAGTCACAAAATTGTAGCAAGATAAAAGTCATTTAAGGCCCTCTATAGATCAGTCCTAATGCAGGACTCAATCTTTCCTTTAAAATCCTTCAGAGACTCCCAGGCTCTGAGTGAACTTTCAATTAAAGTGTAAACATAAACTTAGCAAAGTATTAGCTTTATTTGTAAACAGTCTCATTTTTTTTCCACATAGTTTGATTTTTTTTTTTTTGAGTTGAAATTTAGGCTTTTGGATGTAGAGCCAGACATCAGGCAAAGAAGTCAATCCATGAGCCTTTTCATAGGTACGGGGACGTAGGTAATTGCACAGAGACTCATGAATGACTTAATAGTGTGACGCCATCTTTAAATTCTGACCCATCTTTGAACAACGGGTCGCACATGTTCAAACAGTCTTTGAAAATGACACAGTCTTGAGGCTGTCTCTGATTTAAGATTTGGGCCACATACAAACTCTTACACAGCACTCTTATTGCGATGTTCCATATTATATCACTTTGTCATATACTTACTGCATCAAAAGAAATGCATGATAATTGTTGGACTTTTTTTGAAAGATAAGTTTCTAAACAAACAAACAAACAAACAAACAAAAAGGGGGCTGGAGCGATTACACAGGTATGCATTTGCCTTGCACGCAGCTGACCCAGGTTCGATTCCCAGCATTCCATATGGTTTCCTGAGCACCGCCAGGAGTGATTCCTGACTGCAGAGCCAGGAGTAACCCCTGAGCATCGCCAGGTGTGACCTCAAAAGCAAAAAAAAAACAAACAAAAAAAAAAGAAAGATAAGTTTCTGACTTGTGGATTTTTTCCACTTACATGTGCTGTTTTCCTCACTTCTGCCTTCGACTCACTAAATTAACAGGAGTTTGAGAAAAAGGGTAGGAATACAGAACTTGACTAAAGGAGTCTCTGAACTTTAGTGTTATTCATCTTTTCGCTCCTCTAGTTTTGAAATAGTAACCCCTTCCTACCCTGTCAATTGAAGAAGTGCATATTTTGGCTAAGTAAAGCAGGGTGCATGTTTTCAAGTAGCATAATGTGAGAACACTTGGTTTAGTTGCCAATTCACGATTATAACTGATTCTATGACTTTAAAAACGACACTACCTTGAATGCCTTTCTTTTATTATCTCACCTGCTTACTCTTCCTTAACCGAAGCAAACTGAGTGTAATGGAATTCTGAGGAATTCCTGGGACTTCACTAAACATGGATGCAGTCTTTCTCAAAGCATCTCTATAATTCTATCCTGTTTCAGAGACTACAATGACACATCTTGGGACATACCCCCACCCTGCAATCAAATGAACGTACTGATGGACATATTGAGAGCCAATCACTGCATCAATGCTTATATTTAAACCTCTGTTTTTCCAGCAGCTCTTCAGACATCTTGTACCATATTTTGGAAATTCTGAGTTTTGGGCATGGATAAAAACTAATGGAAGCAAGTAGGACTGGAGTATGTTAACATAGACTAGTCATTCAGAACATTTCTGTTAAAGTTTGGGAATGAGAAGTATTGGAGAAAGAGAGAGGCAGAGGGCAGAGAGAAAGAGAGACAGAGAGAGACAATGATTATTTTTCTAACATGGATAGGAGGATTATAAATGAAATAACAGAGAAATCAAAACTCCAACAGATTTACTGGAACATAAATTATGTCTTGAAAATCAGATTCTAAACACTCTTACCAATCTACCAGTGTGGGCAGAAAAAAAAAAAAGCATTAGAGTATCTCTACATCTACTCCCAAAGAGAACTTAGAATTCTTATGAGATATCAATATTCTACCCCTATTTGGAAGTCTACTTTAGTAAATATGTTGTAAAACACTTAACTGGTCAGAACTTGTGACAATCTATTATTATGACCACTTACTATAATGTGTGCATTTTGATGCAGTTTCAACTTTTCTTTCACCAGTCATCTAAATAAAACTAATATATAATTAAATTGTTTTTAGTAATATAAAAAATTTTTCTTTAAAACAAAAAGTAATGCACATGACAGTGCTTTGAAATCATATTTATATGTAAGGTATTATTTTATTAAAAGTAAAAATTAAGATATTTTAATTTTGTCTATATTATTTTTAAGGTAGGTTTTATTGACTCAAGTTTTTCATAAAAGTTGTTTTTACTGTGGTAAAAACCTTGTGATATTTCAGATGAGTAAGATTGCTCAGGTTCCATAATTTGATTGTTTTGATTCCAAGGTACACTAACTGCTGATTTTGAGTTCAGCTGTCAACATATTTTGTGACATTGGTCAAGAATAGAAGGAAGAAATGGTCATGGTGTTTCTAGACTTCCTTTCCAAATCAGCACATTCTTTAGAAGATGATGTCAATAGTGCACTGCAGGTTCTGGCAACCAGTCATCAGGCACATCCACAACACTTTCTCTGGTGTTGGGTGTGCCTAGTGGTTAGAGCATATTTGTCAAGTGCTCAGAAGCCTGACTTCATGACAGAACCAGTTCTCTCCAAATACCACACTGATTAGATAAGCATGACAAAAATCTATCTTAAATCATAAGTTGAAGGTGTAGAATGGAAATATTTAAATTTTGAAGCACATAGTTCCTCCATATAATTACAAGGTTCAGAAGACATTTTTCTCTTATAAGAAGAGAAAAAATATATACATATATACATTTTTTTCCTTGGGAAATGTTTATGTCATGTGTGAAAGCAGTTGGTAGGAGTGAGATGTTTTTATTGACTGATTTTGACTACAGATATTTTGTAATCAGCAAAACATGAAATGCATAAAAACAGAAATAATTCACTATGAGGAAGAAATGGGAAACTAAACAACTCAAATAATACTTAAGATGTAATTTTGAATTTTTTCTCTTAATGGTATCACTTTCTGCACATAAATTTATTGAAAGATAAATTGAAACCATACAATATATTTATTTTCTCTCACCCTACATTATCTTCTCTTAAAAACATGGATTATCTTTAAAATCATTGGCTACTTGAAAGAAAAAATTAAAATGAAGGAATAGTGGGTCTTTGCATATTATCTATGGATTAAGAGATTAATTAATAGAATCTTTCAGGCACAAGCTCTCTATACCCTCTCTTTCCATTTAGATTTATCTTCCTCTATATCATTACCACAAATGGGAAAATACTAGGTGCAATGGCTGACTTATATCATTTACATATCTATGAAAGTTCACTCAGTTCATATAATATAATATGTATACAATATATAATATATAAACATATATTTATAATATATCAGACATATGTAATATATAATTCAAATAATTTATATATAGTATTTATATAAATATTGATATAAATATATAAACAAAATACGTTATAAGTTTACAATTTTATAATATATATCTATATATAACATTCACAATTTTTATATTATATATCTATATATAAACCTCATGTCTCACTTCTTTCTGGAATTTGTGAGACAGGGCATGTTTACTTAAACCAGAATAGTGAGTTATTCTGATAAGGAGCTGATTTAATATTACATGGATAAGACATTCTTTCTTATCCTATTATAATTAAGACATTATATCTAAGAGTTAAATAATATTTCATTAGAATTAAAATATGACTGAATTTTTTCTAATGTTAATTTTCAGTAATATTGACTTTTAGAAAAGATCCTTTCTAAAGCTAAGATCAGGTACAAGATGGACTCCCAGTGAAGAAATAGATATACCCATATTTTTTTCTCATAGGATAACATTCCATTCATAACACCCCAGAGCATGGTGGAATGATTATCAGTTTCTAACACATCAGTTTTCTCAATCTCTTTTCTTTTTCTCTATCCTTTTCATTTTCTATCCCTTCATCTCTTTGTCTTGCAAAAATGCGAGGACATATGTCATGATAGCTCCATTTTAAAAATGTCATTTGTCTGATGGCTCCAATTTTTGCTTTGCCTTTTGTTTGTTAGCTTAGTTGGTTGTTTTGGTACCAGGTTCAGTGGGGCTTAGGAATTACTCCCAATATGGTACTCAGGAGTGGCTTTTGAAAGTGATTGGGTAATCTTGCAGTACTGCAGATGAAACTCAGCTCTGGCACGCCACATATATGCCCAGTCCCCTGAGCTATACCATTTTAGCCCTAGGATCCAATACAGGATCCAATAGTTACTTTATTGAAAAGTAGAGTGCCGTACAATACAAAAACTAGTTTCTAGGACTCCCAGAAAGCTTTCTCAGCTTCTGAGGCAGAAAATGAGTATATAGGAAATGGCTTTGTTGTCAATAGAAATGACCTTGTTTGAGTTTCTATCATAGCACCACAAAAGACTGCTCTGTATGAAGAGTAGAGACATTCAAGAGTTATTTCCCAATCACCAGGGCTAAGGTGGATCTGTGTGGGACAGATTGGGATAATTTTTTCTTCCCCTTTCTCCCCCAGGTCATGTGTAAGTTTGAATCTATAAAGGCAACCAAGGTGAACTCGAATATTCCACACAACAGGGTGGATCATTCACCACAGGGTATTTTTGATAGTGTTCTGTCCACCCTAATTTTAAACATCTAAGCAATGGGAGGCCAACCACTTCCCTTAGAAGATTACCCTACAGTCTAATAGACCTCAACATTAAGAAGATTTTCAATTGGTAATTGGTAATCAACCTAAATTTCCTTTTTCTTAATTTCATTCCATTACTCCAAACCCTCTCCCCTTGTTCCACCTAGCTCTTCACCCTCATTAGAGTTTACGCTTTCCAAATTTGCAGACAGCTAGTAAAAAAAAAACAACAAAATACCCTCAGTCATCGTTTAGTTCTTTGAATGATATGTAAATTACCATATATACTTTTATCCTTAAAATATTCTTTAATATTAAAAGATCCAGGTACCATTTTAATAAGAAAAAAGTCTATAAGTGAAAAGCACAGCAGTATGTAATGTACTGAAGGAGAATAAATACATTCTTAATGTGGGTGGACGATAATGGTATCACTAAATTCACCTTCCTTTGCCCTTTACACAGACAGACACAGGAGAAACCATTAAGGCAATTGTACCAAACCTTTCCTCCCAAAGTTATTTATTTTTATTTTTTTATAATCTATTCTTGCATGTCATGGAAAATATTTATTAATAGAATGTTTCTATCAATAATTTTGGAAAACTGTAGTATGAACAATTTGTGTTACTGCATCCTTTTATAAAATATTACAACATAGTAGTTATGTTAAAACCAAGGCTCAGTCAGTGAAACTAATTGCTCTTTTTTATATGTAGACCATATCACTGATTTGATTTACTGGTAAAGTCAAAAAACTTTTTAGGTAGCCAACCTTCAAAATAATACTATTTCTATATTAAGATTGCTAGTCATTTTCCTCCAATGTTTAAAACTCCCTCTCTGGTCCCTGTTAAAGAAATAATTAGATCCTTATTGTATGTAGAGTCCTACAGTAGTGACTTGGCTTTGCCTCTGTCCTTGAATACTGTGATTCTTCTTGATTCCTTGACTTTTATCTTAAATTTTAATCTAGTTTTCTGCTAGCATTCCTGATCCTTAATACATGCTTTCCATGAATAAACAAGTCAGTAAAGTTTTGCATTACTTCCAAATAACTTGGAAAGTTATTCTATTAACCACATCCTGCTAATCTCACAATATAAATTATTGATGTTTCTGAAGATAATTATATGTACTTATAGAAAACTTCTAGTTGGCATCATCAACATTCGTAGTCATAAAATTTAGTTAACTTTCAGCTTTAGTGTGTGAATCAAAGTACAAAACAAAGTAAAAATTCCCATCTCTAGAGATGATTATTTATACTCCAGAACTGATACTGTGGGCCTTACATCGATTTGGTGGTGTTCGGTCACACCTGTGGTGCTCAGAGCTTTTTTTCTGGGTCTGTGCTCAGCAATCATTCCCTCATTCCCTGAGGTGGTACTTAGGGCACTAACTGTATGCAGATCTGGGTTAAAACCAGGGTTTGCCACACGCAAGACAAGTGTCTTAACTCCAAGTATTTCTCTGGCCCTTCCCTGGATATTTTTAAAATTTATTTTCCACATATATTTTTGACAGCATACAAAAATAGTTAAGTGAGAAATAACAGAAATTAACTCTAAACTGAAGTTAACTCTTAAAAATTTGAAAAGGAATTAATTGTAGGCAGTGTTGTCTCAATATTTTGAGGCACTAAATATATAAGGAGTCAATCAGTTTTGTAGAGGAAAAAAGATAACGACCTTTGGGTTGTTCTCGAATGAGTAATCCATGCCTATGTAAAAGTCACTCTGAGACCCAGAAAATGAGTTTCCTTGCTTTAAGTTTCAAGTTGCCAGGAAAGAAAAACTAGCTTGAGCCCCTGTTGATCTTGGCTTATTGCACTGTCAGAAAATTGGACTCAAGATATTTACAGTATTTCTGGAAACTACTATGACAAATTTATACATAAGAAATGGTTAATCATTTGGAGCTAAGTTAAAGGGCTAATTATAGAAGTTGAATATAGATCTGATGTTACAACCAATACTTAGTCAGTGTTACTTTCCTTCATTTTCTGAGATTGGCACATGAACTACCTACCAGTTGTTTTGTTTTGTTTGAGGGCAACATCTGGTGATTCTCAGGAGTTACTCCTGGTTCTGCACTCAGAAATTACTCCTGCAGATACACAGAGGATCATGTGGGGTTCTGGGGATTGAATCACGGTTAGCCGTGTGTAAGGTAGGCACACTGCCCAATGTACTTATTGTTCACCTGTTCATGTCCTTATCAATAATTTTTTTGAGCCTTCATTTGGAACATCTTGTGAAAATCTAGAAGAAAATCTAGAATGTACATATTTTTTTTCCTTTACTGGGGTGAGGGGTGCATCTAGAAGCGCTCAGTGCTTACTCCTGGCTCTGTGCTTGAGGATCCACTTATAACACAGATTGGGGAACCTATGGTGTGTCAGACATCAAACTGGAGCTGGCTGCATGCAAGGCAATCTCATTACCTGCTGTATTATTGCTCTGGCAATGAAAATATAAGATCTTTCAAATGTAGGTAGATGCAAAATTTTAGTTATAGTACAACTTGTGTTTTAAAAATATAAGTTTTTAATTTATTTTTGGTTGCAACTCATGGATTATTTCTGTATCCTCAATCAGTAGTAGGTAAGAGTAAGGGAGAGAAAATAATTCAATTCCCAATCCGGTTGGAGCTATCAGGCCAGAAAGTTTAAGGCATGTTTTTCTCATGAGTTTCATTCTTTCATTTGTATAAAATAATTACTCTATTATGTATTTATTTCTTCTAACTTCTTCCTCTAAAATGAGAATCTGGTAAATGAGGAGGACTTGGTGCAAAACATGATTTCTACTGTAATTAATAATAACGTGGGGAATTTAAAATGTATATGGTACAGTTTGTTATCTTATAATTCTCTTTTCTCCTCTCCTGGCAACACTGTTGGTTTGGTTTTCAGATGTCTATTTGCATTGCTGGAAGCAGTTTGAAGGTACTGAACCCATGTCCTTCATTTTATTTGGACAGAATTACAGAATAAAGAACATATAGAAACATGGAGTTTCAGTTCAGCTCTCTCATCTAAGGGTACTTGTCATTTTCTTAAGCTGTCTCAGTTCCCAGATCATTTTCATTTCTGTTTTCAGACCTTTTAAATTCTGTGATACAACATTTATCTTCATGAATAATTAAGAATATCCAGAGAAACTCAACCACAGGGCCCTTGCAAAATCACAT
This sequence comes from Sorex araneus, assembly GCF_027595985.1. Taxonomy (NCBI): domain Eukaryota; kingdom Metazoa; phylum Chordata; class Mammalia; order Eulipotyphla; family Soricidae; genus Sorex; species Sorex araneus. Next base: position 310,766,887 of record NC_073313.1, on the reverse strand, counting down.
GAAATGGTAAATGGCCATTGTAATGTGGAGCAAGTCTATGCCAATTATACATTATTGTTGAGGTTAGACACAATAATTACACTAGCAACAATTGTATGGAGAATACCTGGTGTTGCATTTTAATACTCAAATCTTATTTGTTCTGGGCATTAAAATTTGCTGGATACTTTCGTAAGATTAAATAATATATGTCTACAGTCATTTTTATTTAAATGAAAGTCACAGTTTTATAATTTCTATGACCATCCTTTTGATTTGATGAGTAAAGCAAAAATTTTCCTTCCAGATATAATATTAGATATAAAAAAGTGCAAGAACTAAACTTTCCTGAATCTTTATGTAAAATATTGTTCTATGGAGTAGTTCCTAAATTTTCTAAGTCTTAGCCATAATTATAAATGTTCACAATTACTGATGAATTTTATAGAATTATAATGTCCTTTATTACTACATATCCATCTAATAACATTTTTATATTCATATTTATATTAACACAGTAGCTGGTCTTTCGATTAAATCAACATAATAATTTGTTGTTTTTTTATTTTTTCAAATCCAACGTAAGACTGAAAATCTCTTAAGACTTTTTAAAGTAGTAGCCCACCAGAATCTTGTACATATTTTGAACTAAATAATATTTATTATTCCTGTTATCTTATTACTATACATTCAGAAAGGTGAAAAATTTTCCATATAAATGTCATTTAAGAGATTTTTCTTCTTCGAATCTGTGCTTTATATATATATAAGTGTATATGTTAGTATATGCATATTAATGCAACCAGAAACTATACAGAGTAAAAATAAATTAACTCCCTTCTTTTTAATGCTTATGCTGACCTTTTCAGAGATTATTTTGATTTTCTTTTCTCTGCTTCTTGTGGCACTTCCCTGCGAAGATCTTCTTAGAAATCCTGGATCTTTTATATTGGGGGACTCTATATTGACTTCTCTAACATATTATGGAAGTCACTACTTTTGTATTTTGAATATGCACGTGATATGGATTCCCATGCCCAGGGAAATGAGGACCATAGGTTGAGAAACTGAGGTCTAACTCTCTTTCCTTCTTTCCAGGTGATAACTATTGGGTACAGTCCAGAAAAGCTCCTTAGGAGAAGAACTTCCTATTCTTTCCCACTGCACTCAATTAGATCATGTATTTTCCCATTCACTCATCAAGAAATATTGATATTGATATTTCTTGGGTATTTACTTCCCTAAGAATTAAGAATCAGCTAGAAATAGAAATTTTGACTTTGACCACAGTATATATAATGTGTCATTGTTCTGCTTCTCCATTATAGAAGACACTGGATGTGACATATGGAAGGCCAACATTAAGGTTGGCACAAACATTACCAAATAATAATATATGTGTAAAAAAAAGTAGTGCCAAGAGCTACCACTGTAGACATTGTCTTCAATTTTTCTTTCAATTTATTTTCCCAAGTGCTTGCAGGTACATTGACCTATTTTGTTTATGAAGCATATGAACTAAAACATGGAGGACATCAAGAATGGCAGCCACGGGGCTGGAGTGATAACACAGCAGGTAGGGCGTATGCCTTGCACGCGGCCGACCCAGGTTCGATTCCCAGCATTCCATATGGTCCCCCAAAGACTGCCAGGAGTAACTCCTGAATGCATGAGCCAGGAGTAACCTCTGTGCATCGATGGGTGTGACCCCAAAACAAAACAAAACAAAACAAAATGGCAACCACAGAGATAAGGAGGTACAGACTTGTATTAATGTAAAAACTCTTTCTTCATTAAAGTCATCTCCCCAAACGAGATAATAGGATGGTTCATGCAACAAAAATATTCCTGCAGGTAGTTTCACATAACTCATAAATTAATAGAATATCATAGGTGTTGCGTTTTTATTGCCAGAACTTTGGTGCATAGTACATGTATATACCAATTAAAACATAGTGTAGAATTTTGTCTGTTAGATATGTTAATTGATTTTTATCATCAATACAGGTTTGAGAATATTTTGATGACATAGTAAGTTTAGTTTCTCTCTATATGTACATACACAGTAATAATATAAACATACATGCCTACACATTTTATTTTTGTTTTTTTTGGGGGGGAGCTATACCTGGTGGTACTTAGGACTCTTGACTCTGAGCTTAGGGATCAGTACGATTATGCTCAGAGGATCATATGTGGTAATGGAGATTGAAATGGGGTTGGTCACTTTTAAGGCATGCGCCTTCCCCCCTGTGCTATCTCTGAGGCTGCCATGTCTACTTAGTTAATGTACAAATAAATCCTCTCTAGTATAGTGCCTTGTCGTTTAAAAACAAGATATTTATATGAAGTTTTAAAAAATTTGTTTCTTCCCTGATAAATAACTGTATTTTAAAAAAGAAAGATTATACAGCAGCATCGTAAAGCTTACTTTTTAAAACATTCACAGAGTAATCATAAAGTCAAATCGTGCCAATCAGTGGATCCCACAAGAAATTCTACAAATTACCTAAAAACCAAGTGTGAGTATTTTATTATAATCAGTTAAGTCATAAAACAACTAAGTGGCCCTCATAGCAAGGGCAGAGTAAAATGACTTACTCTTGGTCAATACTATAAATTATCCATCTGATAATCCAACCCAGGCCTATCCTTTCTAACATTGCCCTTTCCCTCTTTCTTGCATAGGGCTGTGCTTCTATTATCAAATTTTTTATGATACATTCATGCTACTATTTTTATACCATATTCCTTAACTTTTACTTTGTTCTTTAACCTGTTGTCCCTGACAAATCAACAGTGGGTGGGAGGGAGTAGTAAATTAGTAAAGCTTTTGAGGAAGCTTCTTTCCCATGTCTCTTGGCTAAAAGATGTAAAATAGTGAATAGCTCTCATCTACTGATCTCTAGAATGGTTCCACCATTTGGGATTTATAAAAGTGAATTTCTCACCCTCCACAATGTTATGCTATATATTTATTATTTCAAGTTCTGGGTGGATGGATGAGTGGGTGAGTGGCTGGGATTCCTGTGAAACTGATCTGTATTTTTTCCCCTACTCATCTATATCCTAGGTAGACTAACTTATGCTGGACCTAGAGAGAATTCTCTTAAGTGTTTTCTTCCCATAAGCAATTTATTTTTCATTTATATTATACCCATCTTTAACGGTTTGCTTTGCTGTCATCTAATTTAGATTAATGATATGCTAATATGTAAACCAGGGGAAAATTTCTTTCCCTCATGCTACTATATGAATGGGTCAGTGGCAATGCCAATTGCAAGAATAAATTTGGCTTGAAAACTTAGTCCTCATCACTGTCAGCCTCCCTAGCATTTCCCCATTGTATCTAAGGCTTCTTCTGAGAACATCACAGCAGGTCTTCCTCTGATTGCTAAAACATCCTCCAAAGGTGGAACAAGTGTATGAAGCACAATTGACATAATCTAGTCTTTAATGAGATGACTGCAGAGGAAGGTCAAAATTTAAAATGGAATCTTCCTTAGCAGCTCTTCAGAACAACAACACAATACATTTGACAAAATATACCAAGGTGGCAAAAACAGTTCAGTCCCAAAGAGAATCTTTATCTGTCCCCCCACCCACCCCTTACCTAAAATGGGCAATTGCTTTTCTGCCAAAGAGACTCAAAAGGGCCATGAAAACTAAAGTCCTTCAAAGCTGTTAAATGCATCTTCAAATTTATAATAAAATTCAGCATGACAAATCTTCCAGGAAAATCTCTGGAGCCTCCTAGCAGCACTAACACAATTTTTCTTTAAGTCAGTGTTTAAGTATTCAACACCTTGAGAGACAGGGAGAGCAAATGTGGGCCAGGAAAGCAAAGCCAAACAAAAACCAAAATAGAAAGGAAAAGCAACCACAACAAAGACAGTAGGGGGAAAAATGCAAACAGCCACGCAAGCTATTAAACATATGCCAAAGTAAACAATCGGTATGGGCTTGCCCTGCTTTGCCCTGCAGGTAGAGACAGGCAGCGATGGGAGCAAATGGAAGGGAGAGAGAAAGCAGAGTGGAGGAAGCTGCAGAGCTTGAGAGCGGGGCAGGCTGATTGTGAGCCTCAAGATACACCATCAGCCATGCAAAACAGGACATACCTTTCTGGCTTGCTGGTTCTGTCAGTTGAGACAAAGCAGTCCCATTCGCAGCGGGAGGCTAAATCAAAATGAAATTTTATTTAGTCTGCACTGTCCCCAGATTGGGTTTCAGAACGACTGCTTTAGGAGATAGCATGGATGTGGCTGATGCATGCTTTGCATATGAAACTGCAGTAGGAAAAGAAATCTACATAATCAAAAAAATCTGTGCTCTCTGTGTGTGACAAAAACCCTGGCCTCCAGTGATTTTACTGCAGTGTATGTTTTCAGGCAGGCCTTTTTGGGTGAAATGCATGTTTCAAATGTCTTATCTAGCAGTATCTACAAATAGTTAAAAAAAAATCCTCTGGGTAATAGAAATATATAGTTTCCTGGTTACAACTCTGAAAATTAATTGCAATTTGTTAAAGGTATTTATTAGCACATCCAAAAAAATTGCGTGAAGAAGCAAATTGAATTTGAAAACGTAAAGGGTTATTATTATTTTTTTCTGGGCAGGGAAGCTTCTTTTGACCATTACTATACTTTGAAATCTCCATCTAATAAATAGGAGGATTTAGTCTGATGCAATATCTGAGAACTGAGAGTCCCTCACTTTTCTTTGCAAGACCCTTAATTCATTCATATTTAGAGAATATTTGTTTTAAATTAGAAGGGAAAAATTCAAACTATACTTTTAAGTGTTGGCAATATTTTAAAAAATTTTTTTCAAGTCCCCGAAAGCGCTAGAAAGGGTTTGTAAGAAGTAAAGAAAGCATCTGAGGGAAATCCTTGAAAAATACATAAAATGTATCCACTGTGGCTCTGACCATGTTCTTTTCTTCCCACAGGTTTCTCATTGGCTTAGCCCAGGAAGAAGTGACAGGCAAGAGCTAAAAAAACAAGGGGCAGAATAGAACCTGTTGGTAAATCTATGTTATTTCTCAAAGAAATACTTATCCCAGCTTGATTTTGATAGATCAATTCCTTGGGGTCAAATGCTGCCAATCATTTGCTTTAGAGATTAAAAAAAAAAAGAAGAAGAAAAAGTTAAGAAATTGGGGGGTGGGGGGAATACCCAAACCTACCTGTGTAAAATGGTAGCAAAAAAGGCCAGAGAGCCTATCCCTCTGCAGAATGCTCTGCAAAATATAGACAGTCACCATGCTGCTGTGTGAAGTATTCCTAAGGGCTGGAGGAACTTGGGATCTGTCCGGCTCAGCTGAGTAGGTCGTCTCCACTCCACAACCCAGAGCAGCAGAAAAACTTCTCTCAAGAATGAGCCCCAAAGAGCTCAGACAAACAATGTGCTTGCACACGGTCTCAGCAGCGATTGCCAACTCGGAAACCATGGGCTGATGCCCCTTCGAGAAATAGGCAAGGCTGATTCTGGGGTTTAGTTGGGGACCTCATATTCTTAGAAAAGCTTCCCTCTGCTCTCGTTTGGGTTGGCGACCTGTCAGTCATAATATATACAAATGCAAAGGTCCCCTTAAATTGATCATTTTGCATTCACTATGATGGCATCGTGTTCCACTGTGCACGCCACTAGCATAATTAAAACCTAAAATCCAAAGAGAGCCTGCCTTTATTTCCTTTCCCCTCCAGAGCCTCTGCTTCCAGGTCTCCCTAGAACAAGGGCAGTGCCTTGGCTTCTCTGCTGCTTTCAGCCAACCCCCCCACCCCCACCCCGCTCGTTTTTTTTTTTTTGTTGCCTTGGCTTTCTGTTATATCTTAATTATTCAGCTAGTTATTAAGCAGGCATTTTGATGCATATTATTTTTAGAGACAGGACACCCCTTTTCCAAGGAATGGAAAGATGTGAATTCTTAGCAAATCCTATATCCCCCAAATTCAGTGCACCTGGCATTCACTTTCTACCTAATAAGCATCCGTGAATATGCAAATGTTCAGTGTCTCAGTAACCTCATTAATTTATTCCTCAGGCAATCATAGAATGTGAACCAGTTCTGTGCCTCTAGTGCTAGAAATGGTGCCGATCGGGGCTATGAGAGTCTGCTGAAAGCCTCGGCTGCATATTGAAATACTGTTTCATCTTTACTCTGTCCTTTGGCACGCTAATTCAAACAAAGACCCTTGACAGCAAAAAGCAAAAGTTAAAGAAAAAAAAAAGAAAAAAAGAAAAGAAATGCTGGAAGATAATAATAAAGTCTGCCCCTTCACCACCAAAAACAAAACAGAGGTGATTCTTGGTTTGAATAAAATCACGACAAAACACTTTTCACACTGCCCAACTTGTCTTATTTTGTTACTATTGCCGTGTGTGTATGTGTGTGTTGGAAGGAGGAGGGGGGGGGAGCAGAGAACGACCTCCTTTCCTTGCTGCTATGTAGTCAAGTCTTTCTCTTTGCCCACATTAAAAGCCCTGAATAATGTTTATAAAATGTTAGGGAATCCCGGTAGGTTTCCTATTTAACAAGCCATGTATGACAAATCACAGTGTAATGTACTACGTTCTTAATCTTTAATTAGAATGTGAATATCTGCTAGAGAACGCAGTTAACTTTGACACGTTAAATCTTCTGGTTAAAGTGCCTTACAGGAAGAGCAAAGATGAAGCACTGGAACAATCTCCTGCTTCTCTCCATTCACCCAGACAGTTGGGGGAAGGATGATAACATCTTGTAATACCTGCTCTGTAGTAATTAATCGCTGTGGTATTTAGGACCATTCAAGTAGACAAATATGACAGAGACAGGGACAATTAGGAACCTTGTTCAAGCTACATTAACTTTTCCAGCTATTACAACACGGCAGCTCAAGTTTGCTTGTAAAAGCTGCAGAGGGATTGCTATGCATTAGCCGTGCGATTATTAATGAAAGAAAGGGAGAATTGTGTTTATTGTAGTTTGAAAATTGCAAATAAATTTCAATTATCTGCTATGTCATTTTGTTAAACATGCATTCTGGAAATGACTTTGTACTCTAAATCATGAACTACTTAGAGCAAACTAATACCAGAAACCTTTAGGGAGATAGGAAGTCAATATTTTTGTTTAAGTGATTTTTTTTTTTTTTTGGTAAGTGAAATGGGAGATGGGAAAGACACTTGAATGAGTTTCAGGTAGCAAGCTCCGGGCATCCTGGCATTCAGTCAGCCTGTCATTTGCCAACAGGTCTTGAGTCAGATGTCCCATGCAGACATCAAGGCAATCAGAAACACCCAGTTATAAGAAACTAGAGAACCTCTCCTTCCATTGAGGACTCCCTTAAAAGATGTATAAGAAATCAATTATGATAAACGAATCATGTCTACCTTTTTGCAATAGCTGTTCTTTCCAAATAACAAAGCAATTGGAATGGGGTTGGGAGGGAAAAACCTAATAAAGTATTTTCTCAGCTGAAGAGGTGATGGAGTCAAGGTTTCTGGAGAATGGCTCCTGTCTATTTCCTTTCAGGAGGACCACTGCCAATCATTTTGAATGGCAAGTGAGATCAGAAATAAAATAAAGCAGCAAAAAACACTGGAATAGCACAAACGAGCACACTCAGTTTTCTACCCCTGTGTGTGGAAGTATTCATTTCTCAAAACAAGCCCCAGAATGGACCCGGAACAAGACTGCTCCTCAGCATGCTTGCACAAACCACGTGTTCAGGTACACTTTCAAAGGCTGATGAGAGGCACATCTTGGAGTCCCCCCAAATTCCAAGTTCAAACTTCTCATAGGCCCCACTAGCACTTTACCAGGGACCCTCCTAGGGCACAGTCCACTCCATTTATTATCCACCTTCCCTGATCATCAAGAACCAAATCTGCAAAAATAATTCTGGTGGATTCTGGGGTTGGGGGCCCCTGGAAATTGTCATCTGTAAATTAAAGAAAGACCAGCTTAGCATGACACAAATCTGCATCCCCACCCCAGAATCTGTTGTCACACACACACAAAAAAAAGCCGCTCAGTGCTCAGGAACAATCTCCCCTCTCAGCCGAGCAGCGATGATGTCAGCTTTCTGATTACAAACTGCTTATTTATGCTTCAACAGCTGCCAAGAGCAGCAAATAAGTGGCTAAAAGAGTGTCTAGACCAGGCTTTCAGGCCTCTATTGTCTGGAGGTTGTTACCTGGTTGACAGCGATGGGTCCAGCTGCGTGGCGTGAAAGGGAGCAGAGATGGCCAGCCGGTGATTGACAGAAGTGCCCGCTGGGTCAGCCCCAGTGCCCCCGTGTCATTATACCCCGGCTCCGAAGGGAAAGCCAGGGCCCTGCCTTGAGGTTGGAGGTGAAAGGAAATGTTGGAGGGTAATGAAAAAATCTTTTGACCAAATTTGTGATCATGAGCACTTCCCTAGGGGAAGCAAAGTGGGCGCAGAGTGGCCCCGAGTGGGCATCACCGGCGAAGGGAGAAGCCTGGCCATTTCTGAGACCTTGCGGTCCCTGGAGGCAGCGTGTTTGGGCAACATTCACTCTCTTTCCTTCTCTTTCTTTCTATCCCTCTGCAGTGGAATAGTTCATCCCAAGCAAATGCATTTGCAGTGACCTCTTCCATCCACCTCTCTGGTAGTCTGATGAGGGTTTCCGAATCCTTCCTTGCAGCATTTACAGTTGTAGACTACAGAACAAGAACACTCTAGCAATGGGGGAGGGGTGGGCTGGTGGGGTGGGGTGGGGTGGGGGGCGGGCAAGAGGCTTTGCAAACTGACATAATTATCTAATTAGAATTTTCCAGCTCTAGTTGCAACCTTGGAGTCTTCCTTATTTGTTTCAAGCTTCACGGTCTCCGTTTGAACACTTTTCAGAGCAGATTCGGAAATACCAAATCACTCCCCTCATTCCTGCATCTCATGATTCTTTGCAGTTGATTGGCACCAAACGTTCTTGGCTTTCATTTTGCTCCTCCTCTGTTCCCTATTGTACAGTTTGGAGTTCTTGAGAAGGAAATACTTCTATATATTGATCACTCAGAGGCATTGGTTTGAATATTAGAATTTGAATGAAACATTCCCTCCTGATGGCCAGGCCCTTGATACTGCCTTTCAACTGCATTGCACCTTCTTAGGAGCTGTAGCGTTGTTATTCAGATGTCATTGATCCACGACAGGCAGTTAAAAAAGTACAGCTCAAACATCGTTATACCTTCACGAATTTAGTTTTAAAAAAATAATGATTTTTTCCCAAGTGTTGACTATGGTCAATAATACAAATAATAGGACCCTGATGATTCTATAGTCTTAAAAATGGTAGCATAAAAAGATTGGGAAAGAAGAAGAGAAAGCATTTCACTCTGTGTACAATGACATCCATTTAAAATCATGGTAATCCTCAGGAACTGCCAGACTTGCATGAAATGCAGGAGAGCACCTGAGGAGTCAAAGCTTAATTTGTGTATACAGTTGGCTTTCTCCATAATATCTGATTCAGACTCTGTAACGGAAATGAAATCACGTTAAATTAACTGTAAGAAATAAGTTGATTTAATTAAGCACAGAAAGACTTAATAGATATAATAAAATGTTAAAAAGTCGAATGATGTGCAGTTACATTTCAGTTAACACTGCTCAACAAATGTACTAAATTTATTCCTTTCAATAATGATGTGTTTTGAACATTTAATTAGATAAATAATGTCTAATCACTTCAGCAAATCTGAACTAGAAGAATCCTTGTCATTAAAGGTGACTCAGGCTTGTTATATCTACCTTTACAGGGAAGGAAAGTGGGCAAACTTCAGCTCTTTTCAAGGAGATGAGAAGAAACTAAGGTAAAGTCTGTCTTTCAAGTCTCATTAAAATTCAGGGTTTGCTAAACAAACTACTATTTACAGTAAGATGAGTGTTATTCGAAATAGACTTCTACTTGTTTGCTTTTTTAAAAACATCAGAAACTATAAGCAGCTGATAAGAAAAGGTTTTCAGTGTTAGATGTCCTGTAATTCATCATAAGACTGTTTCCTTTAATAACTACTTTGCTCAAGTGATTGGCATGATTACGAGAAAATTACTTCAAATTATTCATCTCTTATCTTTCCTCTAAGATGTCCTAAGTTGGATGATAGTTAGCATAATGGGACCCTATTAATTACTAATATAGAAAATCCTTCACAATTTAGATAGACTTTGTAGCCCAAATAAAGAAAATCATGCCAAATGTAACCTTACATCATCTCCTTAAGATGGTGCCACCCACCGTCTATTAACTGGAATGTCAAGGACATTTATTTTTTCACTTAAAATCTGCTAAGAAACCAGTCTATGTATAAAAAGCAGATTCATTATTAACATTGTCATATGTATACGCACAGCTATGTAGATATATACATATACACGCCTGCACACATGCACGTACAAACAGCACACCTGTGCACTGATACACTCTGTATTGTAGAAGGTGATTAACATAAAATCACTATTTTAAGCTATGGTGCTACTTTATACGTATCTTTGTGAAAAAATTTTTTAACACAGAATCTTCCATTTAAGATACCGTTTTGAATGATTTATTTTGGCAAATTTATCTTTAAGACTTCATTTAATGCCATAATATAGTATGAAATACTGTTAAATTCTAAGAATATTGTGAATTTATAAATCGATCTTTATCAAAAGCAACTTTCTTTTCTTGCTTTGACTGAGATGAGCTGGACGAGTAGAACCCAAACTAAGCATATTCAGAGTAAATGCAGAGGCATTCTATATATTCACCTGGTGCTAAGTTACATTTTTCCCCCAATACAATGCTATGTAGAATATTTGTCTTTACACTCACTATTTTTCTATTTTTCAAATCTTTTTCTTTGCTCTGGTCAGATGACTTTTATAAACAATGCAGAGAGGTCAGGATCATGTGGTTGAACCTAACAAACTGAGAAATAAAAATTTAAAGGTTATTTTGTATGTCCATGAAGAGTAATCCTGATTATTTGAAAATTGTCGTATCTGATTTGCTGTGATGCTAGAATTCTTGAATCTTCTTGCCATTTTTTAAATGTAAACTTAATTATTCAAGTTTTCAAGTTTTCTTCTTTGTATTCATAATATATATTCAAACAAACTCACATGTGCATGGGATTCAAAATAAAAGTAGAGAAATAATCTAAGCTGTATTTATGGAAAACTGAAAAGAAAAAGTAACGTCACTGGTTGTATGTGTTGGATATAGTGCCTTGCTATAGATATCACTTCTCTAAATTTGATTTCATCTGTAGCTGGAGTTTAAATATTCTCTGTCCATCTCCAAATCCTTTTTGCTGCCAAGGGTCCATGACTCCTTAGGAGAAAATAGAGGTGGGGACTAGAGGCAATAGTATGTGACCTAAAAAATGCCCCCCTTTTTTTTTTTGAGATCCTTCCTTTTAACACTGCATTCCTCTCCACCCACATTGATGGAACCTGTGACTTTCTAGGCTCTTGTTATTTTTCTTTGTGCATTTTAATTTATATTTTTCCAAATTTTATTTTATCAAAGCACTGTGAGTTGCAAACTTATTTATAGTTGGGTTTTGGACATACAATCTTCCATCATCAGTCCCGCCACCAGTGTCACCCTCCTTTCACTAATGTTCCCAGTTCTTCTCTCCTACCTTCCCTTCTCATTCGCTAGCCCCCTACCACCCACCCACCAGCCCCAACTCTGGCCTACCATCGAGACAGGCATCTTTTACATTTATTTATTAAAGTTTGAGACTCGTGATTTTATTGTTGACTCTGCAGTTTTAGCCGACTTCTTGACTCTTTCCTTCTGCTATAGACTTCTACGATCACTGAGTTTTCAAGTTCTGAGACCACATGTAAGTATTTTACTATCCAATGGACATTGGACACATTTTGACTTGAAGATGTGGATTATAAGGTAAACTCCAGTGTAAACATAATGATCAAATATCAGACAGAAAAGTGTCTACAAAATTATGCTGTGTGGTACAAATGTAACTTTCCGTTTTGAAGAGTTTCTTCAGAAGTCCATCACATAGGAACCAGTTTTCTATGTCAAAGAAAATCATAAAATTAAAATAAAAATGTTTTGATTAAACTTAAAAAATACTTACAATACATATAATTATATATTAGGGCATTTGCCTTGCACGCGGCCGACCTGGGTTCAATTCCTTCACCCCTCTTGGAAAAACCTGGCAAGCTACCGAGAGTATCTTGCCTGCACTGCAGAGCCTGGCAAGCTCCCCGTGGAGTATTCAATATGCCAAAAACAGTAACAAGAAGTCTCACAATGGAGACATTACTGGTGCCCGCTCAAGCAAATTGATGAGCAATGGGATGACAGTGATAGTTATGGTGAATGCAGAACATAAAACCTATATGCAAGTACTTTTATCTCTTATCATATAAAAAGGATTTTTTAGAATAATTTTAATATTTCAAAATGGTTTTTATTCTCATTCCATTCATTTTCTGACTTATCTGTCCATCTGTGTGACTATACTGTATATTTTTGCACAGTAAGATCTGGAAATTTGTGCTTACTTGCCAATTATTTAAGATTTCTACTTAAAATTCAGGAAAATAGTCTTGTTTGGGTTGCCTTTTTATGTTTAAGTTGCATGGTCTGGAACTTGGCCCTTCTCTGGAATAAATTAAGAATCCAAGTGGTCTTTTGCTCAGTCATGACTGGCTCCAAGGAAATCATTTGCTCACTCTTTACCTCAGTTTCTTCATTTAAAAAATGGCTGTGTCTGACCAATATTTCTTTAAAATTCAATTTTTTCCAACTTACATTTATGAGAGTGATATTTATTGAATAAAGACATAGTATATATTGCTAAAGCTCAACGTTTTAGAAGGTAAGATTTGAAAATATATATATATATATACATATATATGGCAAGTAAACTGAATTTTCTTCCCCTTTGAGTGACTTGCTTGATATTTCTATTTTCCCCATTGATTAAAAAGAAAATGGAGGGACTAAGAAGACATTGTGAGATGGCATTGATTTAGGACACACACAAAAAGAAAAGCTGACAATCAAATGCTTGAAATTAGAGTCAGTATAGCTTGTGAAGTTAGTTTGGGAAGGGCGGGGCTCATTACAAAGGGACCCCTAATTTTTCCTCCCTTAAAGTTCTGCTCCAGGAGGGATATACTGGTAATGAAGTTTAAATTGGTAGGAACACCTAAGCAGGGAAGAGATATAAATTGCAGAATTTTAAAAGAATGCAGTCGTTTAAATTATTATTAGTGGTACTACCATTTCACAGGTGTATAAACTTAAGTAAGGCCAAAGGAAATATTTGTGCTGCCCAAATCAAAAATACAGAAAGTTGAATAAACATAGAAATAGTTATAATTCTCACAGAATATACTCACACAACTTTGAAATATTCATTTCAACTTCATGTAATGATGAGACCCTTTGACAGAATTTCACTGAATTGGACCCTCATTCATCTACTATTTCCTCATTTTTGATTATGGCTACAATTCACAGCTATTATTCCACTAACACCTGTTTTTCAGTGGAACTTCATCCTGAAAAACAAACATTCCCAACATACTCCTTTTCCTAGAAAGCCTCCAGCACTACTTTCCTTTACCAGTGACACCACGTTAGAAACAGGAAATAAATAAGATATATTAAAAGTTTTTAATTATAAAAACTTAAATAGATTATGAAATTGGTGCAAAGTTTTATCTTGATGTTCTTCCCATAATCATGAAAACAAATTTCCTTTAAGAACTTCCGAAGATTTTAATATTCCCCCTGCATTAAGAGGAGTTCATTTATCTAATATCTTAGATCAAAATATGTATGCACCCCATGTATTATAGTGATTTTAAATCTGTACATTTCATGATTATATCTTATGGGCTAGAGCGATAGCATAGCAGGTAGGGCTTTTGCCTTGCACGCAGACGAGCCAGGTTCAATTCCTCTGCCCCTCCCAAAGAACCCGCAAGCTACGGAGAGTATTTCACCCGCACAGCAGAGCCTGGCAAGCTACCCATGGTATATTCAATATGCCAAAAGCAGTAACAAGTCTCACAATGGAGATGCTACTGGTGCCTGTTTGAGCAAATCGTTGAGCAATGGGATGACAGTGACAGTGTCTTATATTAATTAACTCTCTGGATAACCATATTACAGCTGGTCATAAGTAATAGGATTTCCAAATACCTTGATCCATTGGGGTCTACATCATCATTTAACATAATTAAGTTTAAATATTCAGTGAAATTTTAAAAGAACATAATGATTACATCCTTTTCTAATTGCAGTAGAAAACCAAGAATGTAGGAATTAGTATCTAAAACTTATTTATATATCTATTTAAATGGTTTCCAATGCTGTTCACTGGTAGGGTATCATGCACATCACTCTATTTCCTTTCAGCACCAAGTCCTGACTCAGAGTGGTCACTTCCCTCTATCATTATTGTAGTGATCCCTTCCCTTATCTATCCCACCTCCCATCCTCAATGAACTGACTATTTTTGGTATTATTTGTTTTAGGGTCACACCAGCAGTATCCAGTAGCTATTCCCAGCTCCTGCTCAGGGGTCAGTCCAGTGTTGTAAGGGGACCCATGAGGTGTGGAGGATAGAATCTGGGCCACTGTCATGTGAAACCTGTGCTCAGGCCAGTGAGCAATCTTTCTGGCCCAGGAGCCAAACCTTGATGGACACTATTTCAAGAAGAAAAGACTATATCCTGAAATTGATGGTTTTTATTTTTGTTTTGTTTTGTTTGGGGGCCACAACAAGCTATGCTCAGAGCTTACTATTGGCTCTGTACTTGGGGATCACTTCAAGGGACACTCAGAGAACCCCATGCGGTGCTGTGACTCAAATTCTGGACAGCCACATGTAAGACAAGCACCTTACCTTTATACTCCAGTCCTTGAAACTAATGATACTTTCTTTTTTTGTTTTTGGGTTATACCCGGCAATGCACAGGGGTTATTCCTAGCTCTTCACTGAGGAATTACCCCTGGCGGTGCTCAGGGGACCATACAGGATGCTGGAATTAGAACCCGGGTTGGCCGCGTGCAAGGCAAACGCCCTATCCGCTGTGCTATCGCTCCAGCCCCAAAACTAATGATACTTTTAAATTGAATCACTGTGAGATACACAGTCATACAATGTTTTAACACCCACTACTCTATTATCTGGACTGGAGCCATAGCACAGTGGGTAAGACGTTTTCCTTGCACGTAGTCAACCAGGGTTCAATTCCTCTGCCCCTCTCCGAAAGCCCGGCAAGCTACTGAGAGTATTCCGCCCACAAGGCAGAGTCTGGCAAGCTACCCATGGCATATCTGATATGCAAAAGCAGTAACAAAAAGTCTCACAATGGAGACATTACTGAGGCCTGCTCCAGCAAATTGATGAACAACAGGATGACAGTCCTACTCTATCAGCTAATATTTTTGACCATCAATGTCCCAGTTGCCCTACTGCCTCCTTGTCCCCCAGACTGTTATTAAGGTGTGCAGTACAGCTACTGAGAGGTTATCATGCTCCTTTACCTACTATCAGCACACAGTTCTTATTCAGTGATAATTTCAAATATCTTTGTCATAGTGGTTCCTTCTCTATCCCAAATGACCTTTCATGCAGCACTTGAGCCAGGCTTCCAATTGTGGACCAGTCCTCCTAGATTTAATGAATAAAAATTATCACTTTCATGGTTGTGAGAACATAAAAGAAGGTCCTAAAGCTTTCCTTTTTTTTAAATGAGGGATGCAGTTTATCTGAAAGTTTAGTACTTGGATCCTGGTATTCCTCAGTGCCATCAGAATTATACCCTGGCTATTCTCAGGGAGTCAGAAGCATGTGAAGATTGATCTCCGGACTTCATACAAGCTAGGAATGTGTTGCTCTCCAGCCTCAAATCTTAGAGTTTAAATTCCTTAAAGACAGATTCCTTGTTGGCAATGGGGAAGATGGCACTGGGAAAAAACGATAAATTCAGAGAGGCTGATCATCAAAAAGATAAATTTCCTGGCTTAGCACACACATCAAAAAACAAACAAGCAAATAACTACCGCTCCCTAGTTCAGACTATGTCCAGGATGTTTAATTTCAAATCATAATCCTAGTTAAGAAAGTGGCTTTCAAAGATTGAGTGGTTGAGGGTTGTGCAATCACAAATGAAAAATTAATCCAGGTATAGAGCTATGAAGTAGCTAAAATATGACCAGCAAGATGAGATAATGGATGCAGAGGCACTAACAAGAAGAATGCAGCTTGACAAACACTAGGAAATTTTATATATCACCTCCAAATCTTTCTTCGTAAAAGGTCTGCTTTAAAAATATTTGCTGAAGCTAGAACTTGTTTAGTATATCTAGAATCTGGTCCAGAATCGTGATACAGTCAAAAGTTGATCATGTTTTGATGTAAGTATAATTGTACAACTAAGACTAGATGTTTGGTCATCTCTCCTCCCCCTTCTCTAATGCCAATAGCATCATTGAAACTATAGTAAGGTGATTGATGTTAACTAAACTTACTGTGGTAATTGTTTCACAATAAATACACACGTCAAGCTATCATGTTGCACACATTAACATACAATATTTTATGTCAATTGTTTCTTAATAGAGCAAATACAACTCCAATGAACAAATGGGAAAAAAAGAAGAAAAAAAGAAAAAAATAGAGAGACTACTGGCAGTATATGGTGTACTTAAAATGATTTTAAATAAAGTATTTTTCTTCCAGTTTGAGCTCAATTACTTAAAAATGACCATATTGATGTATTTGTGCATGTGTGGGAGAAGTGTGTGTGTGTTTGTGCGTGTGTGTGTATGTGTATATGTGTGTGTATGTGTATGTATGTGTGGGCAGAGAGTCTCTTGCCCGCACACCTGGCTGTCTTCCCCGGGGCCCCTCGAAGGGGATGGGCTCCAGCTTCCCTCCCAACCTGAGCAGAGCTCCCAGGGGCCTAAGACCACCGAAACCTAGCTACAGCCATGCTCAAGGCCCCTCTCCATACGTTTGGACAAGCCTCATGCATGAAGGTACCGGCAGAGGAACCCAGGTGTGTGTAATCCCATCAATGGCCAACATCCAGAGACTTAAAAGCAAGCTCCCAGAAGCGCGAGGCCACTTTGTGGCCTCACGATATCTTATACCTACTTCTCTCTCTGGGAGAAACTAGCAAGCTACTGAGAGTTTCCTGCCCACATAGAACAGCCTTGAAAGCTTCCCATGGTGTATCCATATGCCAAAGCCAGTAACAAGCTGGATCTCATTCCCCTGACCATGAAAGAGCCTCTAATGCGGCATCGTTGGGAAGGCTGAGTGGAGAGAGGCTTCTAAGATCTCAGGGATAGGACAAATGGAGAGGTTACTGAGCCCACTCGAGAAATCAATGATCAACAGGATTTCATGATTTGTGATGTGTGTGTATTGAAGAAGAAGGTTATTAAGACTTACTTTTGTAATATAGGCCCTATTACCATATATTGGGCTGGAGCGATAGTGCAGGGCTTTCACCTTGCACACAGCCAACCTGGGTTTGATTTCTCCACCCCTCTCAGAGAGCCCGGCAAGCTACCGAGAGTATCTTGCCTGTATGGCAGAGCCTGGAAAGCTCCTCGTGGCATATTTGATATGCAAAAAACAGTAACAACAAGTCTCATCATGGAGACCTTACTGGTGCAAATCGATGAGCAACAGGATAGTGGATATTACATTAAATAGCAAAGGTATACATATACCTTGTTCATCGATTTGATCAAGTGGGCACTAGTAACACCTCCATGTTACTGTTGTTACTGTTTTTGTTGTTACTGTTGTTGTTAACAGTAACTTGTTGTTACTGTTTTTGACATATCGAATGCATCATGGGTAGCTTTCCAGGCTCTGTCATGTGGACTATAAATCTATACTGTAGAAAATATCAAAATTTCTCATAGATAATTTTTTAGATAGCTATGTATCAGCTCTGACTAAAAGGATATCCTAATTAACCAAACTCTGACGCTGTCATCCTCATATATATGTCTTTAATGTCATCACAGGTGGTCTTAAAGTGAGCTAGAGCATTATATGCACGAGAAATAAAGATCTGGCATTCATTTCTCAGATCATTTGGTACAAGGAGGTCACTGATTAATTAGTTATGTAAATATATTTCTTCCTTTAGGTTACATTTAAAACAATACAGATATGCCTAAAATCAGAGTAATTAATTAGAAATAATGAGACTGTGTCAATATGGTGTATTGCAGAATAATTTAGGTCTACAAGATTTATCGTTGATCCTCAGATTCTTGAAGAGTTGATTAGGATTAATACCCTTCTGATAGTAAGATGAGGACAAAGTGTCTCAGAGTGACACAAAGGTTGTCTGGGTCCAGGGCCAGATGAACATAGACAAGAAAGGTAGATGGAATTGTATTTTATAAAATCCAGTCACTTATTGGAGCAGTTCCGGATCCATTTGAGAACATAACTGCTGTGAACTTATTCTTCTTTGATGAGGTACATGCCAAATGGTTTCCTAAGAGGAGGTAAGACTAGGTGGTAGTAAAATGTTCTAGATGACAATAGTCAGAGGTGATTCCAGTACACATAAAGGTGGTTGAATTACCAGGTCACACATTTTTTAATACTTTATTTAAACATCATGAATTACAAAGTTGTTTTTAAAACTGTTGTTATGAGCTTTTTTCATTCTTTTTTGGGGGGGTCACACCTGGCGATGCACAGGGATTACTCCTGGCACTGCATTCAGGAATCACTCATGGTGGTGCTCAAGGAATCATATGGGATACTGGGAATCGAACCTGGGTTGGCCGCATGCAAGGCAAATGCCCTACCCACTGTGTTATCGCTCTAGCCCCTGTTATGAGCTTTCGATGATCCAACACCAATCCCACCATCTGTGTGTCCTTCCCTTCACCATTGACCCCATTTTTCCAACCACCCTCCAAGCCTTTCCCTTTAGCAGACACACTAATTTATTTTATATTACAACTAAATGGCTAATGGAATAATAAAAAAGACGTCAGTAAAAGAAAGTTTGTGAAAATGGTTATATCTCATTGTGGGTTTGTTAAGTCCTTGTCTGAAGATTTACTAAGTGTTTTGTTGTGAGTTGAGCCTTCTGTGTTACTGTTCTGGTTTGCTGAGTTTAGTTGGCGTCTACGTTGTTTTCCCATCTAATTTGGTTGCTCCTCCTGGGATGTCAGTGTAATGGAGTTTGGGCTGCGTATGCAGCCATGTTGTCCAGAATCTTCAGGATCTGTAGAACTGGCCAATGAGTCGACATGGAGCTGGCTAGTGACAGGGAGGTGGGTGTGGCTTCTGGAGCTTCTAGAAGTACTGAGGTTTGTGGGACTCAGCTTACCCCCACCTTGAGAAGCCCCAGAGTTCTCAGTCTGAGCACTTGGAATTCTTATGATAACTCAGGGGTCTTTTTGGAGTGGGGCTAGATAGATTCTCCCAACCCATGTACCTCTGGAAACCCTTGCATCCACACCCACTTCCCATGGCCACTGCTATTTAACTTATCCACCAGCCCTGCTCCTCAGATTTACAAACAAATCTATGAAGAGATTCAAGCCAAGATCTAAAATTAATGAACTCACCATCTCCCAGCTGAAAACCCTGGGTTGCGCTCAGGAAGGTGGTAGGCTGAATCCACAGTATGCCAAAACCCTGGAAACCTCACCCACACACTCCCCACTGCTGATGCCATGGCAAGGGCCCACGTCTACTAATAATCTCTGCTGAGACATCAAACCATGAAAATCTCAGGTCAAACTTCTGAGACAAGGCCTGGTGCTGTCCAGAGGTTATGAGATTCACCAGAGATAAAAAGGGGCTGTGGATGGTGAAATGTCTACCTAAATTCCTAAAGGGGGAAATATGAAGTTAAGCAAAACAGAGTTTACTTCATTGTATTTCTATTGTCTTATCCAAAATTTCTATCCAAAAAGTATTGTAATTTGTGGGATGTAGGATTTGTTCCCAGTTTTCTGTGGACTATGAATCAAAACTTAGTTTCCGTATGTTTGAAGCAGGGCTGGAGAGAGAGTACAGCAGGTAGGGTGCTTGCCTTGCACATGGCAGACCTGCCTTTGATTCCCTGTACCCCATTCAGAGTCCCGTGAATCCCACCAGGTGTGATCCTTGATCAGAAAACTGGGAATAAGCTCTGAGCACAGCCAGGAGTGGCCCCCAACTAACAACAAATACAAAAGCCAAAAAACAAACAAAGTGAGACAGAATATTTGAGGCAGACAAGCCATCTTGTGTTCTGTTTTTGCCAGAAATCTAAATGGTTCCAGCTAACCCTACAGAGTTTAGAGACCAGCCCGAGCCATGTACTGGACACTAGGTTTCACACTTGTAGCAATAAGGAAGCAAGGCATGCGGTAAATTAAGCCCTTTCACGTTTAATTGACTCCCCCCTATACTGCACGCAATGGAAAAGTTCCTTAGAGATCACAAAACACACTTTTGTCCAGAGGAGGAAATTGGGCCAGAATGGTTACAGTGTCAAAGCCACAGACATAGGAGCAGAAGTCAGAACTTCAGCTCCATTATCTCTCAGCAAGCGCCTTCCTGTACTCCATGACCAAAGGTCATGACCTGGAGACAGCCAGTCTGAAAGCATGTGCACTGATACTTGAAATCCATAGTGTGGTCCCAGGCATGCCAGTGCACCTAATTTTGCGGGTGTCCTAGCTTCTTCCTCCAACAGGAGGCTCTATGGTTGTCCAGGCCTGTTGGATGCGTCTGCTGTGAGTTTCTGGCTAAGGGTGGCACCTGGTATAGTTAACTCAGGTAAAAAAAGTGCTCTGAGGTTCTTCTAGATGCATGTAAGGCTGATTTGTCTGGTGTACCCCAGAGTGGGGCAGGTGAGCCCAGAAACTGCCCAAATAGAGCCCCTGCAGTCGAAAATCTTCACGTTGCATAATCGCTGTCATCCTCCCAGTCAAACTCCACTGCTTGGGATGAGCCTCATTCAGAACTTAATCTGTTAGAAAACACAGGTATCCAGGTTTTTTGACTTAAAACTCCAGGTTTTAGTGGAGTCAGGGATGGGCTACCTCCCCACATCTTCTTGCACTTATGGAAGCCCTGGAAGTCACACACTCACCCTAAAACACCACCCACTTAAAAACTTAACTTCAGATTTATCACCCGTTAAACACTTGGACTTTCTAAAATGACAGATATCTAACACTCTATAATATGAATTAACCAGGAGTAGTATACCAGATTGGATTTGATGTAATGTAGAAAACACCCAAAATATCTTCACAGAAAGCTTGACATGTAACAACATTTTAGTAATCTGTTATACAAGGGCTTAATAGCTCCATGGTGAGATACATAATCTTCACGAACTTTCTTCTGAGAAAACATTTTTTTGATAATTCTTAAAGAAAATTATAACAAGCAATATAAAATAAATTATTGAGGGCCTGCAATGAGGGGTGGCTTGGAAAATTGGAGTTAATGGTGATTGTTAGGTGCAATGGTGGTGGAATTGGTGTTGGTGTTTTGAATGTCTGTAACAAATAGTCATCAATAACTTTGTAAACCAGTGTTTATATTAGGTGTTGGATGGGGGGGGGTGCTCTGAAGAGGAATCTGCCCCCTGGGATTCACAAACCATAGCCAACCTGAATAAACTTAGTACCAGGGATGCTGGGGCCAGAGTAGAGTAAACCAGGTAGGATTGCCTTGCATACTGCTGACCAGGATTAAATCTCTGGCTCACATATGGCCCCCAAAGACTGCCAGGGATAAAACATGAGTGAAGAACCAGGATTAAGCCCTGAGTCCTACCAGGTGTGGTCCTCAAACAAACAAATTACGGGGGAAGCTATATTTTATGTATTTAAAGTGAATAAATAAAAATACATGATTAGAGTCACCTAGAACCATGAAATAGAATTCTATTTCAATCCACCTAAAAATGATTCCATAAACTTTTACAGAGGATTTTGAATTAAATCTCATCAAGATCACAATGTTTAATTCCCAACAACTCATCTTTGAAAAAAGTATTTTGGACATTGTGCTCTGTTATATAAGACTGTCATTACTTATTTATTATTTATTATTCACAGTAAGAATACAATTCAGCGGCTTTGTTAAGACATTAATTTTTGCTGCTCAAAATATCGATTTTTCCTCTTTCACACTTTCTTTCTTGTTTGTTTTTGGATTACACAGCATGGTGCACAGTACTTACCCCTGGCTCTGTGCTCAGGGATTACTCTTGGTTGGGATCAGGGAAACCTATGGGATGCCAGGGATGGAACCCAAGTCTGTGGTGAGGAAGGGGCAGGCTTCACGTATTGTACTATCTCTCAGGCCACTGTTGCACATTCTTTAGAACATTGGAGTTACTAGCAATTAAAAGAAGAATAAAAAATTAGGTGAACAATAAGACTGCAGAGCCAACACTGGTCACCAAGTTTTGCAAAACATTGAATTTTCCAACTTTTGCCACTGATGTGAAATGGGAGGAGGGGGTCTGAGTCCTTCCTACATTAAATCTTAAGCACACATAAGTGGGCTTCCTAATCTGGTTTTATTCCCAGTAAAATCACATTTTCTTTACCATTCTTGCATCAAATGAATACTGGCCTTAGGAGACCCGTGAGCAATTTTTAAAAAATAATAATCCAAAGTTAGTAAAACAGATATTGCTTTTATTTTTAAAAATGGTTTTGTCCAGTGGCACCTTATTCCAGCCCCACCCTGCCCCTTGTTAGCAATTAAGCCTAAGGCCCACGTCCTGGCAGTGAGCAGGCAGCTGAGAGAGAAAGCGTGCCTGGAGCCTCCACCAAGGATGATAAGCCCGCATGAATTTTACGACTCTCAGTATCAAGGTTGCCCTCGCCCAAGGGATTTAAGAATAAGGGCGGGGGGATGGGGGAGTGGGGGGAGAAGAGAAGGCAGATGTATGAATAACTGGCATTGTAAATCTTCACCGTGGCAACCTACAGCTAGAAAGTCTGTGATGGGTTCATGACTTGAGAAGAAAGCGACACAGGAGAATGTGAATGGATTTTCCTCAGCTACTTAATACACTGCTTAGAGAAGCTTAAGGGGGGATGCATGTAAGTGTGTGTGTGTGTGTGTGTGTGTGTGTGTGTGTGTGTGTGTGTTTGTGTGTATGAGAGAGAGAGAGAGAGAGAGAGAGAGAGAGATAGGGAGAAAGAGAAGAGAGTGTGAGAGGGGAAGCTCTCTCTGGAGATTCGTTAGAAGGAATTACTAGTGTTAGACAGCTTGCCAGCTTTGGGGGCAAAAAAGAATACCGTTTAGCCTCAGAATATAAATGACTGGATTTTGCTTGGGGGAGAAAGGCTATGGGGGAGGGGCAGAGGATTATGAGGCCAGTAACAATGAGCAAATTGGACCCTCCACAACACAGCACAAGGTCACTGGGAAAGTCATAGTGTTGGTTGGTGGAGGTGGTTGATAGGAGAAAATGGCTCATGATAAATCACTTCCCATTTTGCAAAATCTGGCACTTAATGAAAATAAGATGCATTCGAGTAGTGTACATGAACACCTGATTTCTCCCCCTTTCTCTCTCTCTCTCTCTCTCTCTCTCTCTCTCTCTCTCTCTCCACACACACACACACACACACACACACACACACACACACATATGCACGCAGGGTCTGCTGATGTATGAAAGCAAAGCACTGGCTCTAATTGTGCAATTATAAAACGGAAATGATGCAGGTTTGGCAACACACGGAAAGCAGGCAGCTCAATAACATTGTTTAATAACAAGCAAATAAAGCTCAGAGGGGAAAGAGGTGACTATTTCTGCTTTAGACTCATTAAGGAGCCTGAAACATATTGTAAAAGAGTGATATTTAATTATGGGCTGGACTGATAACAGAGAGCAGGGCCTCACTGGGAGAAAGAGACCCGGTGCTCCTAGGAGCCCACAGCTCCAAACATCAATTACCATGATTATCTACCCGGTGCTTACAAAATGCACTGTCTCCATGTTCCATCAGCGACCCGTAAACAGGCATTGCATAGGCAAATTTATGGGCACAGGCAGCCAGGGCCAGGTGGGAAAGAAAGCCTCCCATTGGTCCTTCCTAGCAAAGGAGGAAAGAAGCAAAGGGAAGAAAAATCTGTCTCCAGCTCTGCAGAAAGAACAATTTATTACAGAGCATTTGCAGAAGCTAGCATGTGTGGCCCTGCTGCCTTTAAAATTTAATTTAATTTTATTTTTTGCCTCTGTTGCCTGTCTGAGTATGGAAGTATGTTACCAGGACCTGTGATGTGGTCCCATCAAACTTTTAGAGGACATGGGTTCACAGCAAGAGGAAAGAGTACGGAATATTTATCTCTCCCTTTAAATTCAGCTTCCAGGAATAGAGAGCACAACCTGTTCTGTTGCTTGTGTAAAATTAGAATTGCACAGAATTAAAAGTGTGGGAAGGAAGGTAGTGTCCAAACAGAGCTTGGATACATTAGGAAATGTCTTTTTATTGTGTTCGCTTGCTTTGTTGCGTACTTTTGTTGGCTGGCCTTGTGGATTGTGGAGTTCAAGGAATCAAGATGGCTTGGAGATTGCTGTGCTAGGCAATCCATTCTCGAAAGAATCATGAAATGTGAAAACTATTATCCGTTTACTAATTCAACTAAAAAGTCACTCTCTTTATGCAAAGACCCTCCCAGCAAGTGTCAGAGCTGGGAACATCACTCAGAGAATTGGCACACTCTGGATTTCAATTGAAAACAAGAGTATCTTCTGATTTTCACCTCTAGTGAACTTTTCTGAAGTCTGTCTTGCCACTTTCCAGATGAAAGCCCCATTTGGAACTCAGGACAGCACCTTTCTCACCACTTTCTTCAATAAAGTTTCTACACTGAAGTTTCATGCCGAACGGGGGCACAGGCATCTAGTTGGTTCTACAGGTCAGTTCCAGCCTGATCCCGCCCTACCTCTTACTATTTGCATTACAGATGGAAAAGACTTGAGTAGGAGGGCTACTGTCTGCAAATGTTCATGTCAGCCCTATCCAGAAGAACAAAGGAAATTTGGGCTACTTTTTAATTCTACCCTCTCAGCTCATCAACACTTGGTTTGCATTAAAATGTAAGAACATTACACTCGCATTCTGCTAATAAACAGAAAGTACTGCTTTGAAGTTTCCTTATTTCTCAGCTACTACCCATGACAGATGTTTGCCAGAGAAAAACTCAGGGGGCATTTTCTTGCAAGCATTTTGGCTGAGAACGGTAACCATTGTGCCATTTAATATTTCAACAATCTCTGGAGTAATCAGGAAATAGAAGTGGCTTATTTATCTCACTTCTTGCTCTTGCTAACTTCCCACCACCACCAGCATGACCTCTGAAGACATATTAATTTCACCTCAGTATTTCTATAGCATCAATTAATAAAAACTGACTAGATTTTCAACAAATGCACATGTCCTGATAGATGAGGGTCTTGACTTAATTGCTCTGTAAATTAAGAGCTCATAGTAGTGACAATAAAGAAGAGTTTTAATATTTAAAAACTCATTAAATTTGTGTACTTTTGGAATAACTAAAGTCACAGGACCCCTTTACGGAGTTAATCTAAGTTTCATTTTTGAATGTATATCACAGATGAAGACAATTCATCTGGCCAAAAAAAAAAAAAGCTGGGCAATTTTCTGAATTACAAAATCAGGTTACTTTTTGTCTTGATTAGTACTAGTCTCTGTTTTACTCATCTTTTTTTTTTACCCTGGTGACAATAACTAAATTAAAAACAGCAGGTTGAATATTTTAAAATCAGTTAACTCTTTGTCTGTCCAAAGAGAAAGATTCCCAAAGCAAAAAGCAAATTATTGTTCTCTTATTTTTCCTTTAGCAAAACAGAATCTTTTCGTTTGTATTTGATTATTTTCGTTTGAAGTATGTTCAAATTTTTAGGTCTAAATATTTTTTTTTCAGGGGAACAAGTTCTGTTGTTTTTGTTTATGACTTACAGCTGTGTAAAGAGCTAACTGCCTAAGTGTGCCTGATGATGACAAGGCTTGAAAGAGTCTGTAAAAAAACGCATATCCTGATGATTTCAAAAGGAGGCTCCCTAAGGAGTTTGCATCTCAACTCCTGAATAATCACTCTGTACAATGAGTAGAGGCTTTTTTTCCTCCTTACACCAGAAGTTTGGCTTTAAAAGTGATGATTTGTTTTAAGAAAGATTGCCCAAAATGAACAGTTGATAAAGCATCTAATGCTAAATTGACAAGGCGTCTGTGTCATCTTTGCACATTTCACATGCTATCGTTTTCCTGGTCAAGGGTCAGAGTTAGCATTGTCATCAATATTTAGTTAGTGATTAAGCATACACTTGTCTGCTCGATCCTAGGAGTGGACATACGGGAGTGTGAGTTCTGCAGAAGGCAAATATAAGGAACCTTGCCTGGCATTTGTATTTTGAAACATCTAAAACATTTTTTTGAAAGTTCTGAAAATAAGAATGACAAAACTTGGGGTGGGACCTTTTGATTAGACTAGAATATTGATCAGGCTTCAAGTAAAACTTACCATGGAAAAGAGGTATGTATGTAAGAAGAAATACTCTTCATAAAGCTTTGCCTTATTCACATATCAGAGAAAGCAAAGCAGTCTTTTTAGATAAGATATAGGATGTGAAAGAGTTGCTATTCTTGAAATGAGTACTATTCTCCACATATTGTTTCTGAATGAATATATGAATCCAGTGTCTGTGATCCTTTGCCATTCTAATAGAAAAAAATTGAAAAAATGCAGTAGAGTAGGTAAGGATTCACACATAGGCTACAAATAAAGTTTTAAAAAGGCCTTTTTTGGGGGTGCCATCAATTTATTATCTGAACCCTGCTTTATGTTTTTCTGTCTTAGACTAAGTACTATTATAGAGTTCTCAACTCTAAAAAAAAAACTATTATATTAAAATGCTCTCACAATGACTCCCATGAGATTGAGGAAAGCTATGTTGCAAATGGGATTTTGCACTGTGTGAATTGCCAATCCCAAAAGATTGTGAAATCCTGTGGCTAGACACAGGTTCTACAATATGTGCATTTGTGAAAAGGGAATGTCATCACTACAAATTATTTTTACCTTTGGCAAGAGTTTTATAAAATTTCAAAGCAGATCACAGTCAAAACTACTTCTATACGTGAAAAATCGAAATGGAATCTCTCTGGGGAGCATCTTGCATTTATTAATTTGTACTAATATTGTTTTTATGCTTCAATCTTACCGGAATTGAAAAATAAGCGAAAACTATAATTTGCAAGACCTTTAAAATCATTAGTCATTTGAAGGCAGGAATGTGGCAAATTCTATCCTGGTAATCAGAGAAAAGATAAGTTAAAAGTAGTCATTTTTAAAAGGACAGACTCAGAAAGGACTCAGATGAGAAAATAATGAGTGATCAAAAGTGTTCTTCCCTTGCTTAGCTTCTGTTTTGAATAAAAGCAGATAAGAAGGGAAAATGAATTGATATGGTGAAACATATGGTGAAGAAAATCCAAGACCACAAAGTACATAGTCACTTGCCCCAATAAAAATGTCATTTCATATATTTAGATGAAGCCAGAATTGCCTATATTAGTTACTTTGTTACAAAGCATCCACTAAAAATCAAACTGGTTTTATTTTTTAAAAACACATGATACGTCACTTTTTTCAGATATTTGCTTTTAAAAATCACTGAAGTTCTCATTTTATAACTAACATAATGGACATGTGGAAATGAGTCTCCACCCACCAGTCGGCAAAACAAGGGAATACTTTGATTGGTCAGAGTTCTTTGGACCTCAACTTTAAGCTTGAGTAGTTATAATTTGCATTGCCTTTTGGTCAATTATCACTCACTAGGGTCATAGCCATAGAGCCTTCTTGAAGAAATTCTATCATTCTTTGTTAAGCTCTGTACTTTACTTTAACCTACAAACATTTTTACTTTTAAGAGATATGGTAGAGGCGAAAGGTGCTATATTTAATGGTTTTCAAGTTTTGATGAATTTGTCTTTTCAGTTATATGATAAATTATCTTTCAGTATCTAACAAAAAGGTTTGTTTGTGTGTTAACTTTAACTTTACTACAAGACCAGCAGAACACAGTTATTAGTAATTTTAAAGTCTGTCATCTTTTATAGCTTTTTTTCCATCGAAACTCTAATCTAAAAGTCAAATTCCTGGTCTCTTCTTACTCCTCAAGGTTTTCGTGGCTACATTTGTTGATGCTGGTGTTTTTGCTATGCTATTGTTTGGGATTTGAACAGCTTCTTTGAAAGAAGGAGCAAGACACCAATATATAATGACATATAATGCTATCTTGTGCTATTTCTCTACTGTCTAATATTGAGTATTCAGCAGTCTTTGTTCTTTGTCAATTGCAGAATCAAAGTAAGAGTAGTCATTTCAGGAGAAAAACAAAGTGTTGGAAAGAAGTAATAGGTAATATTTGATAGACACTTGGGGGAGTTATAAGATGTTTTCTCTGTTGGAATCAAATATCTAGCCTAACTGAAATATAATCAAGTGTAGGAACAAGGACAAAAGAAGGAAGAATGAAGAGATGAGAGAGGAGAAAGAAGGAGGAGAAGGGGAAGGGGGGATGAAAAAGGGAGGGGGAGTGAAAGGAGAGAAGAAAAGGAAAGAAGGGGAAGGAGAAGGGGAGGAGGCAGGTGGAAAAGGAAGAAGAAGAAGAAGAAGAAGAAGAAGAAGAAGAAGAAGAAGAAGAAGAAGAAGAAGAAGAAGAAGAAGAAGAAGAAGAAGAAGAAGAAGAAGAAGGAGGAGGAGGAGGAGGAGGAGGAGGAGGAGGAGGAGGAGGAGGAGGAGGAGGAAGAGGAGGAGAAAGAAGAAAAGAGAAATACGATTCAGAAATGGTCATTGGAATTGATTGTTCATCATATTTCTGAACACTTTACATCTGTTGACCAGCCCTAAATCCTATTTAACATAAGAAAGATGATGAGAGATCACAGTATGAATTAATAGATCTGAAATGGATTGAGTTTAATTAACACATCTTTAAGATCCCATGCTGAGAATTTGTTGTTTAAAGGAAATGAGAGCAATATTTAATAGCACAAACACTGTAATACATAGATTTAAAAATAAGTCGTAATCAGAAACATAATGCTCCACCAAAAGAAATAAATTACATGGAAGTAGCCTGTCAAAAGTACTACTCCTGGAATTTAGTCTAAAAATCTGCCAATACAATCAAATCTCCATTTCTCAATCCCAAAGACATCACTGTGATATTTCTGGATGAAGTTGACTATTAAATTTAACCTGGGTGATTGCAGAGTGATTTTTCTTTCCTTAAAAGTAGTACATAACACATGTTCCATAAAATGTTGGTGGGATTACCTGGTAGAGCTGGTCTTTCTGGTCCCCAATTCTGAGTTGGCATGGACCCCATGTAGGTGCCTCTCCTTTTTCTGTCTGGTTCGTTCAGTATCTATCCCACGGAAGCTCATATCTTCTAATAACACGCACACACACACAAACACACATACACAGACACTCCTATCTCTCTATAGATCTATACAGGTAGAAGAATGATGGTAATATTTTCCATTTTTCAAAAATTATATGCACCCAAAACAGTTCACATTATGTAGGGCTTTTCTATTAATCATTCTTATTTCAATATTTTAGTCGTATAAATGTATTTGTTTACACTCCCAAAGTCTACAAGCTTTCGTTACTCCAAGATTCTCTGCATTGTAGGTAATACAACTAGTTCGCATTAGTAGGCCATTTGCTTTAATAACTTTATATTAGTCATTTTCTTTTTTAAAAAACAAAAACATTGTTTTTTGGGGAAGAATGCATTCCCAGTGGTACTCAAATATTTCACCTGGCTTTGCTCAGGGTTTACTTCTGGTAGTAGTCAGGGGACCATCTGTGGTGCCTGGTATTGAACTAGGATTGCCAATATGCAAGGTAAGTGCTTTAACTCCTGCACCTACTTTTTCTAGTTCTGTATTGTTTTACCTATCTACCCCTTCGTTTTTTCAGTGTTAATATATACTATGATTGTCAGTACAATGTTCAATTATATATGTATATATCTGCATGTATATATCTTATTATCATCACAATTTGTAAAAGACTGAAATTTATAAACTACTTTGGTGAAATTGTTCAAAAATTGTAACTTAGAAGCTCAGTTCTCTAATGACCAAGCCACATGCATCATCTAGCAAATATCTCCCCAAATACTACAATTCCATTTAGAAATGGCAGAATTATGAAACATCCTATTTTTGAATGTGTGGTATATGGTTGAAAGTTCAGTCATGGATTCTGATGACTGAACTACGGTTACCACCAGACTGAAAACATTCTATTAGCTCTGGTGGGCAGATATGTCACTTAGGTAGTGGTAGTGGGGGTGGTGTGGTACTTGCATTCTTAAAACATATAAATATTTATACACTTGCAAACCAATATTACAACAATAATAAGACTAACAAATATTTTAAAAAATCATCCATGGATTTTCTTAAGGATTTTTTACCCCTTTGGAAGAACAAAATGGGCATGTCAAACCAATTATCTGTACAGCTGTCTAATTGCTTGCACATTGAGGCCACTCTGAACTGTCACTGAAAGAGAATGAAGTAAATCCGACCCGTGGTGTCCTGTGACTAGCATGAACTCCCTGCTCTTTGGGAGACTAACTCAGTCAGCCTTACAGTTTCAGAGGGTTGAATATTTATTATGGGGTGCTGATGGATTCTTAGTGTTGAACTTTTCAGAAGTTTAAATATTATCTCAATGAGACAAAATTGAAAAGTCTCAGCAAAGGAAATGCTCCCTTGATCTAAAACCTAGATCAACTTAAATATAGTTCAAGTACACAAGAATGAACCCATGTTCAGATAAAAATTCAACACAGAAAAAATGTTCAGATTTATATTTATAGTTTAGATGATAACAATACTTTAGATAGTACCAATAATAATTCTATAGAACCCACTATTGTTAAGATAAATTTCACGTGGATGCTTATCAGGGTAGGATATTCTTCTGTATCTAGGGGGCAGATTTCAATAAAATCTTGGAGTTTTGAGGGAGAATATATAATGCAACTATATTTTTCTGTTTTCTGAAATTGTGGTTTCCTCAGCTGATTATTTTCCATCTTATGCCCCTCACTAAAGAACTGTGCCAAAATAACACCATATTACCTAAATGTGATTATTGAAACTCCACATTATCTCTGATTCCCATCTTTGTTTGCTTTTCACTGTTCTCATCTTTCAGAGTCCACTATATTTTCCTTCAGCATAAAATGTCTAGAGAAAGCATCTTTCAGATTATTATTTGTAATTGACTTAAATTCAATAATTTGAGTATATTTTTATTTCTTTTGGCAAAATGATCAGTGAATTTATTAGTAATCAATATATTTAATATGTGTGTGTATTTGCTATTACAGAATAGCATTCAAAACAACGTATCATGTAACTCATGCAGTTTCAATTTTTGATTAACCAGAAGCAGATTTCACTTTTGCAAATCTTTACAAATATTTAAAACCTCTCCTGTCCCCAAGACAAAAATAAGAAAGAAGAAAGATTATTATTTGATTTTCATCCAACGTGTTCATCTTCCTGGTCTTAATAATTTCCCTCTTCTTATTTCCCATTAAAATGGAGGTGCTTATACCATCTAAAATGAATATTCATAAAAATTCAGAACTTAGTGTTTACTACTTTCTACTGCTTTTAATCCATTCAGATCTTAGCATTATTTATGATGCAATTTGCTACTAGTTTAGTTTAATTCTGATACTAAGACATGAACATATCAGTTTCTTAGAGTTCCTTTCCTGTTGGGAATTTCCTTTAAAGATGCAGTGGTAAAATGTTGACTGCTTAGAAAACAAAGTTGCAATATTCACCACTTTGTGAGCACCATGACAAATTACAGAGCATTGTTGTTTAAATTAAATGTTAAAGTAGGTTAGTCCAGACATTTATAATGGTGTATGTAATTAGCCCAAACACCAATGAAATATCAACAAATTAACTGTTTTTGAAGAAAAAAAAAGTAATATTCAAAATACTCCAGTATGAGCACTGGGGCCTTTCAACAAATGATGTCACACGGTCTGGGAGGCTTTGTCATGTTCGGTAAATTAGCATGGCCTAACCACAGCAGAAAATTTCCTTGAGCTGCAATAAAGACTAAACGCTTTCAGACTCCCATGATCCTTTGTAGTCATCATTTTAAAGCACTGCCTTAGTGAGCTAAACCTGTAAAGTTTTCTTTTGAGCGGCTGTGAGTTGATTAGATCTATTTCAGCCTAGTAGTGGTAATAGGCTCCTCTCTGCGAAACTGCTTACCCTCTGCACCCCGGCAGCTGGAGAGACTGGAATTAATCAGGTCTGCTGGGGACTTCCTCTGCGTCTCTGCAGGCCAGCGACTCTGGAATCATTTACCACAGAATCTGACTGTCAACTCTTTGTCATTTAGGCTTTTGATTATGCTTTCTTTCTTTCTCTCATTTTTTTTCATTTTTTTTCCCCAGGAACAAAAAAAGGAAATGGATGACAGATTATCCTAATGCAGAATTTTACCTGTGACTTTTCTAGGTATCTGTTATCACTTTTGATCTGTCCTTTAAAAAAAAACGGACGAGTGTTCTAACATATGAGGTCCTGCTATTAAAATGAACTTTCCCTCGCTTTTAAAGATAGATGCACTCAGTTTTAAATAAAGAGAGACACTCACAGGTGTATTGTCTTTTGATATGAAAAAAGATATATTTGTACATCTCAGTTTTGAAGCACCTCTATGATTTTCTTTAGCAACATTTCACAATATACTTTGTCTACTTCCAGCTGAAATTTGTAGGTGTTTTAACATGTGCAGAATCACTACTTAAATCACAAAGCATATTAGCATTCATGGCAAAACAGTTCCAAAAACCTATTGAAATTACAAAGAGACAGATTCAAGTCCACATTAAAACCTATGAGTCTAATTTCAGTATTTGATTTTCTCAGATGCAAATATCTTGATAATTGAGTTGCATGATTTTATGCTTAAAATTCAAAGAAAAATTTCCTATAATGTCATAACAAAAATAAACCACCCAAATCAAAGCACAATTTTACATTAAAGATTTTTATCTTGGGGCAACTTTTTCTTCAATTTAGCAACCAAGAATATTTTCTCTTATTTCAATTCTCTAATTGTGTGATGGGGTTCTCCTTCCCAGGAAAATACATACCCAACAGAAAGGGTAAAGACATTTAAATATCTTCTCTAGGGTATAAGCAAATAATTATATGTAAATGCTAGGACTTAATGTTTCTAAAATTGTGATACATAATATTCTAGGATAAATGTAATCCCCCTAAAAGTATATTTGCAAACAATATTTTCTTTTCCCTAATTGGTATGAAGATTGTAATGAATCAACCAGAGAAATACTGTATATTGTAAATGCTGGGATGTAATGAATACATCGGTATCACATAGCACATACCAACAAAGTGTTGCTAAAACAGACAACAGACGAGATGTGTTTACCTCACGACATGAATGTCCTGCTGTCTGTATGAATTTTCAGAGCATTACCTCAAGTTGCAATTCAGGAATGGGGAATTATGTAGGACTTGTGGACTCGTTTAAGAATGTAAAGTTCTCATTTGTCCTCCTGACACTGTTTATGTCTGGTTGAGCCACACAGAGACATAAATAGAGTGTATATTTGAGGGATCCTTTTCTGTGTTTGGTGACAATGTTACCTAAACCTTCTCTCAGGAGCAGAGAAATAGGAGCTCACCAGAAAACCCAGAAAGAGTGCTTTCCAAGACACACAGCTGATATATTTTGTATTGCCTTTTTTTCCCCTCTGGCTTATACAGTTTGAGAATTGTATTTTTAGAAAAAGGGATCCATGTCTTAGATCCGTGTCAGCTCAAATGAATCAACAGAGCTTTGGCTTAGGTTGGCCTGGACTGTTTTTCCCTCATCTCCTTCCCTCTATCCCATGCTCTGGTCTTGGACTCAGACTAGCTGCATCTCTTTGCTCTTTTCTATTTGTGTGGGCAGGATGCCCAGGTGCTTCCTGAGGGTCTTCACCTACATTGCTCATTAGCCTCTCACTACTCAGAAAAAAATACGCTGCCAAGATGCTCTCAATGCTCTTTGCTGCCTCCTGGTCCCCACAGGACCTTGATTGGGGATTCTTTTTTTTTGGTTGCACTGAGGTTTCCCTGACATCAAGGTTCTATAGGGATGTTGCTAGGATAATTTGGCATTGCCCCTTCAAATACAACAGGCACTTGGCAAAATTCAGTGAGAGAGATAAAGGGAGGGGGCATGGAGAGAAAGATCGACAGTGAGAAGGAGGAGGGGGAGAGGGGGAGAGAGAGAGAGAGAGAGAAAGAAAGAGAGAGAGAGAGAGACAGAGAGAGAGAGAGAAAGAGTGCTGCTCACTAATTGAGCTATTTAACAGACTGCAGAGCCACTTGGAAAGCAGCCAATCATTACTCAGTGTCTTAATAGTATAGAGACTCTTGAATCATTCCAAGTAAGAAGTTTCACATATTTGTTTGTTTGTTTTATTTTTGTTTGTCATTTGGGGTGGTGTGCAAAGAAGAGCGGGTGGGAATAAGAGGACAGAAAGTGAGGGAAGGTACCAAAGAGGGCAACAGTGGAGCATATGTATATCTCCAAATTTAAGTAGAGTAAGCCAGTATGTGTGTTCTCAGACTGGCAATTAGATAATTTGTAATGGCAAATAAGGACGGCAGGTGGTAAAGGGAATTCATACAATTCTATCTTTGTAAGTTTGATTTTCTGCTTTGAGCACAGAACCTTCCCTAGGTCGGACAGGTGAGTGCCTTAGATTGTCCAGGGTCATTTTGGGAGTGGAGAGTAATTTGTCTCCTGGGGTCTCTATGGGATGACAGCAGGCTGAAACTCTTCACACAGCCCATGGTAGTTCACTTTGAGAACTGCCTCAATAGAGAGGATTTGTTAATTGGTAAGATGGCTGGTGTGCCAAGCCACTGCCAAACCATAACCCTCTTTTCTTCCTAAACTTGGCAATACATCTCCCTTTTCCTGTAAACTCCTGGGTCTGCGACCTCCTGATTTTCTTCTGGAAGTCCTTTGTACGCACATTTACATGAATTTACTCACCTGGTCTGTATTTCGATTTGAACCTGTGGTGTCTGCTACAATGTTCTTCATCAGCATGTGAGCCCACCTGGTGGGGGAACTGTGCTCACCAATCCTTTAATTTCACACCCCCCAATGAATACTCTTCTATTTTGGGTGCAGAAAGCCTCAATTTACTGAATCACTGTGAAGAATTGTCCTTGTTAGATTAAACTCCTATTTTGGTAAAATCTCGGCCAAACCACTAACACTCTCTGTGACTCTTTTTACCAATATTAAGAATAACCAAACTAATGCATTTCTGATGTTCTATGAAAATTAATGGATAATTAATGGCAATGGTGCAAGATAGTGATTAAGAGGACTGACTCTGGAGCCAGGCTGCCTGATTTGGATTCTGGATCTATATTCACTCCCTGTTCAGTGGTTATAATGCTCTAAATTTACCAGTTGTTTTAGGCGTCACTGCTATTGAAGGCTTGTTCTAAGTCAGCCCCTGCAAATTCCTGAAGCATTGCTTCACGATCTCACCTCAACAGCCTGATAAAATAGGTATCATTATGATTCTCATAGTATGCATGAAAAGGATCAAGTGATGAACTTAGTGCATTGAGGGATGAAGGACTCAGTAGTTGTGATAAACTCAAAATTTACCACAAACTGAAATGAAGAGAGAGGAATCATTCCTCTGTTGGGGCCCTAGTACTTACAAACTTCTCCCAGGTTTATCTCTGGGAAGCCAAACAGCCAGGTAGAATGTATATGCAGCCATGAGCACAGTTTACAGTGATGATGTGGAAATAAACAGCACATTCTGCCTTGTGTTCTTGCCAACCCTGCATCCCTTTCTTAATGCCCCAGCCAACGGCCCATAACAGGGTTTACCACTGAGATTGGCTCCTCCTCAAAGTGCCAAAACTCCTGCCAAGGTTTGCTGTCAAATAGTGCTACATCTTTCCTGTTTAAGACTTCTGAGATAGTCTAGAGTTTTTAAAGAAAAACAGCAATGGATGGGTAGGTGCTGTTTGTTTTTGTTCAGATATTAAACTGACTTCCATTGGGGTCTGACTGATCAATGATTGTGTTAGTACTGAAATTGTCTGAATACTGAACCCTGCCATGGATGAGTTTAGAAATCAGTGATCCCTGTCACTTATAAATGGCAAGAAGTCACTTGTCTTGATTTAGTATTTTCACTGCAAGTCCCACTTACATGTATTCTAATAATTTTCTTGTTTTATATATTAATAACATTTTTGTTATTAAAAAGACAAAGCTACATACAGTCTTTTTTACTCCTACATAATTCAATTTAATTTTCTTTTAAAAAGTAAAAGATTTTAAGGGTTTTAAATATATAAACTTATTTTTTAATGCTAACACATTTTTGTGGGATTAAGTGATGGGGCACATCTGGATGTGCTCTTGGGTTATTCCTGGTTCTGTGCTCTGAATTTCTTCTGCCCCTGTGCTCAGGAGTCACTCCTAGCGGTGATTGGGGATCATATGCAGTTCCAGGATGGAACTAGACTCAGCTGTATGCAAGGCAAGTGCCTAATCTTCTGTATAAATTCTGGCCCCAATAGTCCTTCTTTTAGTAATTAAAAGAACACCGAGATTCAAGAAACAGAGTGGCAGTACAGGAATTAAGGAACTTGCATTACATGGGCAATTTCAGTTAGTTGCCAGCTTCGTGTGTTCCCCAGAGCTCTGCCAGGAGTTGACCCCAGAACATAGAGCACACTCAGGTGTGGCCCCAACTTCCCAATCTCCACATCAAAAAGAAAAATAAATGCCTAAAGGCTACAGTAGTTACATTGAGTGGTATTTTAATTTTATTGTTTTATGATATCACCCTTTTAAGAAATCAAAACCATGTATACTTCTGTGCCTTTGCCTCTTATTTTCTATTTATTTCCTTACCCATGATAAGATGAATTTCTATATTGCTTTTTTCCCACAAATGATTTATTTATTACAGAAATTTTGTTCTTTTATATAAATTTTTATTAAGGGTCACATCCAGTGGTGCTGGAGAGCCCCAGGGGTAACTCTCAGGATTGTTCACCTGATGGCATAGTTTGATGGCTCAATATCTGGTCCTAAAGGTTTCCCAGAGCCACATTCAGAAGTTCTGGGTTAGGGACTTATGGTTCTTGGAATAAATTGGACATCAGTGATGATTTTATATATTTATATATGTAGACACACATATATGGCCATATGGTATCATCCAGTGGTTTGCAGGGGCCTGTGGCATCTACAAAGGACTTAACCTAGCAGTGAGGACCTGAGGATTTTGACTTGAGTCTGGCACCCACTGCGTTCAGGGGATCATGCAATGCTGAGAGTCAAACTCAGGGCCTTACGCATGTTGCACACATACACTACCACCTAAGCCACATGGTTGGTTCCTATTATTTTAACACAAACATTTTCTGGATAATTATATGTTCCATTTCCTGGACACTTACTATTTAAAATCCAGAAGAGGAGATTTAACCCCCATCTTGCAAATGAGCACAGTGGGATTGAGAGAAGGAATTCCATTTATCTGGACCACTTACTGGGTAAGTGTCAGAGCTTATTTCATATAGGGCTTGACTGTAGTCTGCACCTTTTAACTGCTTTGCTCTCTTGCATCCTACATTCAAAATGAAAACATACAAAGCTCACATTCTTTTTGTGTGTAGATTAACACATAAATCAAATTACAGTTTCTAGATAAAATGCAGGATGCTTGTTAAATTGGAATTTCAGATAAACTACAAGTAATCTCTTGATGGGCCTATGTAAAAGCAAAATCTTATTAATTGTTCATCTGAAATTCATATTTAACTGGCTATCCTGAAAAGTGTAGTACTGAACCTGGTAACTCTATATACTCAGCAAATTCTTGGTAAAGTACACTAACTCTTTCTCCATTTTACTCATCATTAAGAGGATCAGGAAAATTGAATTTCTTTCCCAGGCACCTCCTAGTCTTTTGTCCTTTCCTGCTCTTAGTCAGTGTAATGGAACCTTTGAAAGCTTCAAATATCAAATACTTCCTCTGCATAGCCAGGAATCTCAGTGGGTCTGACTGCTGTATCTTGGGACAGAACTACTGACATTACTATCATAGATGCACTTTGAGGTGCTCAGTGCTAAGTTGGTGGTGCTGATAATTCTCATGGTAGAGCTGCTGCCTTGTCAACAACATGAGAATCA
Organism: Sorex araneus; assembly: GCF_027595985.1. Lineage (NCBI taxonomy): Eukaryota > Metazoa > Chordata > Mammalia > Eulipotyphla > Soricidae > Sorex > Sorex araneus. The sequence goes on along the minus strand of NC_073313.1, from coordinate 310,728,538 downwards.
GTGGCTTTATCATTTAGTTCTCATTTTCTATCCCTCCACTCTGGATTTCCATCAGGAATCACTGATTGGGCTGGAGAAAAATCTCTGTTGAGAGAGTCATTTTCCTACAACATCGCATGGACTTCTTCCTGTGTGCGTGAATCAATTCCAATGGCCAATCTCTGATGTAGACATGCCTGCACCCATGGGCTATGTCTCTGTCCAGTATGCTATTAGATTCGATTGCTACATTAGATTACTAATAGATTGCTCTCCATTAAGTATGGAGTGAACTAGTATGAAAACAGAATAATTGTTTCCTGTGCTATTGGTGAAGGGAATGAATGATTCAGGCAGCTATTTTTTGTTTGTTTTGGCTTGGTATTTGGGCCACACCCAGCAGTGCTCAAAGATTGCTCCTGGCTCTTTGATCAGGGTTCACACCTGCTTCTGCTTAAGCAAACTCATGTAGTCGTGCAGCAGATCAAACCAGAGACAGCAACTTGCAAAACAAATGATGTAATTACTGTACTCTTACTCTCTTTTTTTTTTAAATATTTTTTGGGATAAAGTTGTTCACAATAATTCATTACATTTCATATTCAAACACCAATCCTACCACAATTGCACTATCCCACCACCATATTTCAAATGTTTCCACCCAAAATCCCAAAATGTGCCCCCTGAAGTAGAATCATAACCATTAATTTTGTACTGCTTGTTATTAATAATCTGCCAAAAAATAGTCCAAAAAATTTCCTTAGAGGAAAGTGTGTGAAGATAGTTGTATTTCATCCTGGAACCATTAAGCCCTTGTGTAAGAGATTACTAACATGTTCGTTAAAGCCAATCAAATGTTGTGTGCTACTTTTGGTACATCAGTGGTGTAGAGTATGAGAGGTTGGGCTCCAGGAGTTCTAAAATTTGGAATACGATTATAGAACAGATTCACTCATGGGTGAGGCCCATGTTGCTCTCTTCTGGGAGCTTTATGTCTGAGTCTCTGGATTATGGCCATTGATGAGATTATATGACACCGCCACCAGGGATGGTTTGTGGGTGTGACTTCCAAGGTACTGGCAAACTTGGGAGATAGGGGGAGGAGGCCCATCCTGCTCCAAGTGAGTGTGGAGATTTCAGTCATGCCTCCCGCACATACTTTGGGTTCTCTGCAGGTTCCCTCTTGGGTGAGGCTTGTCTGAGCCTGTGGAGAGCGGTCATGGGCATGGCAGGTTCTGGAGGTTTTCGGCTGGCAGAGCTCTGTTGGGTTGAGGAGGAAAACTCATCCTATCCCCCTCCAAGATGCCCCAGTGAAGAAAGCCTGGAGCAGGGTCAGGATGTTCTATCACTGTACTATTTCTCTGCCCTGCACTCCCTCCTCATTTTTATTTTACGTGAACTTTTTAATTTTTTTCCATTTTTTTCTTTTCATTTTTCTTTCTTTCATGTTTCTCTGAGGTACGGACCATAGTGGTCATATAAAGTTGACTGTTCTCCAAATAATATAAAACAAGAATAGGAGAGATAGCACAGTGGGTAGGGTACTTGACTTGCATGTAGTCGATCCTGGTTTGATCCTTGAAAAATCGTATGGCCTCCAGAGCCATGTCAAAAGTGGGCCTGAGCTCAAAATCAGGAGTAATCCCTGAGCACTGCTGGGTGTGGTCCCAAGACTAATCTAACCCATAAACGAAACAAAACAATCAGAATTTGGTATAAATTACCCATACAGTTGCAGTTACATATGATGTCAGACAAGTGAATTACTGAATGCTCTAGTTATAGCTCAAACAGACAGGTCCTAGTAGTTCCTAAGAGTTTGGAAAAAAATGATCCCAAACTTTTAGCAATTGCTTTTGAGATGATCATGTTTTTTTTTTTTCTTTTTGGGTCACACCTGGCAATGCACAGGGTTTACTCCTGGCTCTGCACTCAGGAATTACCCCTGGTGGTGCTCAGGGGACCATATGGGATGCTGGGAATCAAACCCGGGTCAGCCACGTGCAAAGCAAATGCCCTACCCGCTGTACTATCACTCCAGCCCCCGAGATGATTAAATTATTGAGAGAAGCAATGTGCTACTTATTTTGCAATCCGCATGAAAATTCTTGAGGGGTATCTGCTGCATAAGATCTAGCCTCAGTTTACATGGGATTTTTCAAGGTGGTTAAGTGAGTGGCTGTCAAGACAGGTCACCTTCTGGATATACTTGGAGATTAATGTCAGTGGAATATGTTGGAAAGAGAACCCCCGAGGGGTCAGAAGTTGATTAAGTTAAAAATTACACATGGACCAGAGAAATAGAACAGGTAAGGTGCTTTCCTTGCATGCAGCCTACCCTAGTTTTATCCTGACACCATATAAGATCTCAGGCCCAACTCCCTAGCACTGCTAGGAGTGAGTTCTCAGCACAGACCCACGAGTAAGTCCTGAGCATGACTCGGTGTGGTTCAAAAATCCCTATACAAAAACCCCTATATTATACAAACAAGTAACCAAAAAACCAGAGGGCAATTTTAAGTCAATGATTATTGAGCAAACTCTGAGCCTCATTTTCTTTATCCATCAATCATTGTAATTGTTACTTTATCTATTTATTGTCCATATCCATAGTTCTCAGTAAACACTGGCTCTGCACTTAGGGATTACTCCTGGATGGCGATGGGGACCCAACATTGGTTGGTCACATATGAGGAAAGTGCCCCACTTGCTGTACCATTGCTCTGGTCCCAATTATGGGTGGTTACTTTATGAACACTGCTTTGAGAATATGTTATAGAACATTGTAACAGGATTAAATTCTGTCTTTACTTAGTTGTTATTAGACTTATGTTAGCATGTCACCAGCTATGGATGCAGATGACTTAAATACATAGTAGCAAATCTTTTGTGTACTTCTGAACATCCTTTGGAGTTGTGTCACTGGCCTATTGAGTACTTGAAATATTATATGTTGTCCAAATAAAACACACAAAAATTTGAATAGTATGAAAATGAGAGTTTTATGTATTACATTACCATGCTTTTTTATTTTACTGTTAACATCTAAGTACTTTGAAAATATTAAATAAAATATGTTTCAAGGCTAATTTTACCTTATATTTTTAACTTATTTTGAATGCGAGCACTAAAAATTGTAAGTTATATATGTGGTTGACATATCTATTTGTTTTTATTTCTATTAAGGAAATGGTCTTTCTAGTAGTCTTTTGTATTTTATCTTTCTTCTTCATCTTTGTGATTTAGAGGGACTTTGTCTGGCATGGTATATTTTCTTTACTATTTTTTTCTCTCCTAAACAGAAAAAAGGACTAGCAAAGGTAAAATAAATAGGCAAAACCAAAACTAATGTGTTGTTATATGCATCTAGAGATGTCTATACAATTTTGAAATATTTTTAAATCAGGTCGAACTTTTGCAACTGAAATTATTTTTGATTGTGACATAGCAAGAAACCTTCAGTGTAAAAAACAAATCAAAAAACATTCCAAATGGAATAATAGCACCTGGACATTTGCTGAGTTATTTGAAGGATTGCGTGTTGGCTCTGCTACTGAAATTTCATAGAAAAATAATAGAATGTAACATGTATAATTGTGTGATTCCCAGTTAAATTATTCAAGATCTGTTTTTGTGAGCCAAAATCCAACACTTTTACAGGTTCTGTAGAAAAGTTAAAAAAAACTTGAAACACGTGATACATATTAAAGAGCTTAAATTGGTACTAACATTTCCCTTCATTTACTAAGAATGTGAAATTGCAGGAAAGCATATTTTAAAAGATAAATAACACACCAATTGTATTTCTGTTTCATCTCTGCTCTATGAGATGCTGTTCAACTTGCCTTTTTAAAGATTAATCAAAGTCTTCATTTACAATAAGTTTAAAACTGTCACTATGATTTTGATCTCATATGATACAATAAAAATATTTTGATTAAAGCTAAATTAAAGTATGTATAATCTACAATAACAGAACATATTTGCAGGCTTACCAGTGTCTTAGAATGAAGTAGAGTTTGTGTATCAGCAGATATCAATATTCAGGGGCTGTGATTGGATATTTTACACAATACTTAGAATGCAGTACAGATATTATTAAGAATTGTGAGCAATAAATGAAGTATGCATTAGTTTAAAGAAATCTTCCTTTTAGGCCAAAGTAGTAGTACAGTTGGTTGGTTGTTTCCCTTGTATGCAGTCTACTGAGATCTGATTCCCATCCGGTCTCCCAAACTCACCAGGAATGATCCTTGAGCTCAGAGCCAGGAGTGAATTTTGAGCACTGCCAGGTATAACCAACCTCAAAACAAACAACCAAAATAAGTTAAAAACATGAACCTTCCTTTATTAACACCCCCCAATTCTCCATCACCATGGAGTGTTTCCAGTTCTGCCAGACTACTCCATTAGTAGTAGGCCTAGCTCTTTGAGTTGGGGACACTTTGGGGAATAAACATGTCCAAAATATTCTTGCATGCAGTTTTACTGAAATTCAGGATGTGTTCCAAGTCTTATGTGTTTTATTTCATATTCTTGGAGTCTTCTTATTCTAATGTTATGTTCTTTAACTGAGACATGTGTTTTCTTTACAATGTATTCAACAGAAGACTCCTTCCATCAGCTCTTCCAATGACCCATACACACATTTCCTTATACATTTCCAATGACTTATATTCACTTACCCAGGAGGGTATTTTATCTTTTATTTCTGCACTTCTTCTACTCTTTTTAAATCTCTATCTCTATCTCTATCTTCATCTCAATCTCCAACTCTAGCCCTATCTCTATCTCTTGCTATATCTCTATCCCCATCTTTATGTCTATCTCTGACTCCATCTCTATCTATCTCTAACATACCTCTGTCATCTCTCTATATCCATCGTCTTCAAGATTCTAGGAAATCAATGAAGCATATCCTTCAGGTCTACCATCCTGCCAAAAGATACTCCTCAGACCTTTCCACCTTTGGACATTGCCAAGCTAGCTGTAGATGCCATCTATGATATATTGACTACATCCAAGTTTTCATGAGGAATAGTTAGTATCTATCACATTACTCAACAAATTTTCAAGCCTTCTGTTGCCAAGTGAAGCACTGGAGTTCTCTTATGGTTGGTATTTATAAATTAACCCTGAGTTCTCTGGGTTTTACATATTTGACTTTGAGGAGAGAAAGAAAGAGTATCTTAATTTTTAACTCTGTGTAAAATGTAAGGACATCTATTCGATTAACCTCTTCATTTCTCATCCTTATATATATTGGAGTCTTTAAATATAGATTGAAAAGGAATAAATACTGGTGGGTGGGAACAGGGCAAATTTTATAGGCTGCATTCTTCATAAGTTTTGCAAGTTTGGGATCTTAGAGTATTTTAGTTCAAAATAAAAAAAAGCTTGTTAATAATTCTGTTGATGTATACTTTACAAATCACTAGTACACTTCATCAGATAATTTTAGATAATTTTAATTTTCTACTTGGGCACATTCTATAATATGATCTTTATAATTAAAGTGAACATGGAAGGGGATGAAGGATATCTGCATCTATATCTATCTCTCTATCTATCTACATATCTATCATTCTATCTATCTATTTATCTATCTATCTAGACAGAGAGAGAAAGAAGAAAAGATTAACTTAGATGATTATGAGAAGTGAAAAGTCCCAAAATCTATTGGTATGTAAGTAAGCTCCAGATTCTGGAGAGTGGTGACAAACTCACAGTTCTAAGACTAGTAGTCTTAAAACCTGGAAAGAATTTATTTTCAGTTTGTCTAGGCAAGAAAAGAGATCCTCTCATATTTAGAAGGCTAATGTTTTGTTCTATTCAGGTCTTCAACCAATTGGATGCAGCCCACTCACAGTGGGTAGCACCACCTGCATTTCTCAGTCTCTTGATTTCAATGTAATCATTCAGAAACATCCTCATAGAAAAAAAATTCCAGAATAGTACTTGACTAAATATCTGGAACCCTTGGGCCAATCAAATTAACCTATGTAAGTATATGAGATTGCTAGTTTGATCCTTGGGACATCATGGTCCTCCTAGTATTATTGGTATATCACTAATAAACCCCAACAGTGCTTGGCCTAAGCACTAAACTTTGGGGACTATACTGCCAGGTTAAGTATTTCAAGGACTGAACCCAGACCCATAGCATGGCTAGGGAGCTCATTCCTCAAAAATAAAATGAAAAAGACTCTCACAATTATGACCATATCATGTAAATGCCACATATTGAGAGGGAAGTTTTAGGAGCTCATATGTAATTCACCCCATCTGCATTTTCATGTCTAGGTAGTTATGGAGATATCTGTTTTAAATTTCCATTAGTGTGAGACCTTAAAGGTTTGTGAAAAACAAAGATTCCCTGTTATCTTTGAAATATATATGCAATAATCATGAAACAAAACTTTTTTTACATTAATTCGCATAGATTTGTGAGTTGTCACTGCAGTAAAATGGATCTCATCTAGAATAATACAATGTTAAATGAATAAACAGCAGAAAATTTAGATCTTTTCTATATGAGATAGAGGTGCCCAAACTGTGTTTAGTACTTGTTACTACATTCTTAGAACAATACAAGTGTATGTATAACAAATAAAAGTGGTTCTGGAGACAAAATCATAAGGTAAGATAAATGTAGTCTTCAGAAGAGAAAGAGTTGCATTACTTATTTGCATGTTAGGGCTAACATTTTATGCCTTTGTGTTTCTTACACTCAGCATTCCTTCTAAGGTCAAAGAGGTAGTACAGTGCAGAGGGTCCTTGCCTTGCACACTGCCAACCTGGACTTCATCTCTAGCATTCCATAGGGTCTGCCACCCCACCTCACCCCAAGCCTGCCATGACTGATCCCTGAGTGCACAGCCAGGAATATGTCCTGAGCACAGTTGGGTGTGTCCATAAGAACAAAATCAAAAGTTCTGTCTAAAAGGAATTTAAACTTAAGCAATTTAATGATTAGCATTTTATCATTGATCATTTTTAAGTGGATCTCTATGTGTTGCTTTTAAAGAGCTGTATGTATAATTACAGAGTACTGATAGCAGGTAATAAAAATGTTCAGGTACCTGAATAGTGCTTGTTGATTTCTGACAGGATGAATGCCTGCTACATAATGCGCCTGAAAAGCAGAGACATATTTTAGCAAATGAACAGCTCTTGCCATGGAATCTGAGCATGTGTTATTCTTTGCATAGTACCAACTGAATGCACTGGTGCTGGGTACTTGCCTGATAAGAACGTCCTAAGTCATAATATCTCACCTTTAAAAAGTAATTAAAAGTATGACGTGGCTGTATTTTTCAATGCATTCGTGAGAGAATGAAGTTGGATCTGGCTAACCTGTATTCTATATTTGCGTGTTGGGCTCCAGGGGATCTTCTGGGTCCCCAGGCTTACGTGTGAGTATATTCAAAGCTTGAGATGCTCAACTTGCCTTCAAGTTGAGTCCTAAGGGTTATGCCATGCTCTTGAGAAAAAAAATGTCATAAAGATTCAAAAACATTTTAGGGGTCTTACCCTAAATGTAAACTCATGAACTACCCACTACAAAATAATTAGTAGTCCAACAAATACTGGCCACGTGGAACTCAATCTGGCAGATGCTAGGGTCTCAAACTGCTGCTTAAATGCCTATGGGCTAAAAGTTTCAGAATTGAATAGGCAAGTAAGTGTGGTCATTAAAATTTAAGTAGATGAAAATTGGATAATTGCATGCTGTTTTTTATCCAGACGTCTGCATTATACAGTTTAAAAAGTTACTGTGTAGAACCATCTTCTTGGGAAATACATAGATGAGATGATTAAACAAGTGACTTTTTAAATCATATCAGAGAGAGATCAACTGAGCCATGTTCTTTACTGTTGCTATAATGCCCAGCTCAGGGACAACAGGTATTCAATAAATATTTGTTGAGTCTGTTAATGTATGAATATAAACAAAAATATTATCTTTTTTTAAAATTTATTTATTTTTAATTAGAGAATCACCGTGAGGGTACAGTTACAGATTTATACACTTTTGTGCTTATACTTCCCTCATACAAAGTTCGGGAACCCATCCCTTCACCAGTGCCCATTCTCCACCACCCGTAAACCCAGCGTCCCTCCCACCCTCCCCAATCCCATCTCCCCCCACCCCACCCTGCCACTGTGGCAGGGCATTCCCTTCTGTTCTCTCTCTCTAATTAGCTGTTGTGGTTTGCAATAAAGGTGTTGAGTGGCCGCTGTGCTCAGTCTCTAGCCCTCATTCAGCCCGCAACTCCCTTCCCCCACATGGCCTTTGACTACAATGTAGTTGGTGATCACTTCTCTGAGTTGCCCTTTCCCCGGAACGTGAGGCCAGCCTCGAAGCCATGGAGTCAACCTCCTGGTACTTATTTCTACAGTTCTTGGGTGTTAGTCTCCCACTCTGTTATTCTATATACCATAGATGAGTGCAATCTTTCTATGTCTGTCTCTCTCTTTCTGACTCATTTCACTCAGCATGAAACTTTTCATGCCCATCCACTTAACTACAAAATTCTTGACCTCCTTTTTTCTAACAGCTGCATAGTATTCCATTGTATAGATGTACCAAAGTTTCCTCAACCAGTCATCCGTTCTGGGGTATTCGGTTTTTTTCCAGATTCTGGCTATTGTAAACAGTGCTGCGATAAACATACATGTGCAGATGTTGTTTCGATTGTACTTTTTTGCCTCTCTGGGATATATTCCCAGCAGTGGTATTAAAATATTATCTTTCTATTTAAATTGAAGTGAATATAGTGGAGGAAATTATTTTAAAATATAGCTCATAAAACTCACTATTATTGTTTGGAGTTTCCCCCCCAGAGTCGGACCTGCTGTAAAAGAAGCATTTGATAATTTGTTTCCCATTGCTGAGATGAGGTCGTGTGGCCACAGTAGCGGCCATGATGTTCTAGGTTTCTGTATTTTAGTATTTTAGTGACTAAGTTCAGAGGGCTTTCTGCCAGAGGTTGCATCATTGCTAGCTCATACCTCTCTGCTACTTTATATTCCACATATGAGTGCAATCTTTCTGTGTCTGTCTCTTTTTTCTGACTCATTTCACTCAACATGATACTTTCCATGTTGATCCACTTATATGCAAATTTCATGATTTCATGCTTTCTAACAGCTGCATAGTATTCCATTGTGTAGATGTACCAAAGTTTTTTTAGCCAGTCATCTGTTCTCGGGCATTCGGTTTTTTTCCAGATTCTGGCTATTGTAAACTGTGCTGCTATAAACATACAGGTGCATATGTCATTTTGATTATACTTTTTTACTTCTCCGGGGTATATTCCCAGGAGTGGTATTGCTGGGTCAAATGGGAGCTCAATTTCTAATTTTTTGAGAATCGACCATATTGTTTTCCAAAAGGGCTGAACCAGTCAACATTCCCACCAGCAGTGTAAGAGGGTTCCTTTCTCCCCACATCCACACCAACAGCGGTTGTTTTTGTTCTTTTGAATGTGAGCCAGTCTCTGTGGTGTGAGGTGGTATCTCATAGTAGTTTGATCTGCATCTCCCTGATGATTAGTGATGAAGAGCAAGTAAAGTGAAATTTACCAACTACACAGGAGGGTGTGGGGGCTGGGGGTAGGGGAGGGGTGGGAGGGAGGTTTACTGTGGTTCTTGGTGGTGGAATATATGCACTGGTGAAGGGATGGGTGTTCAAGCATTATATAACTGAGACTTAAGCCTGAAAGCTTTGTAACTTTCAACATGGTGATCCAATAAAAAAATAAATTTAAAAAATATATAGCTCAGAATCAAACACAAAGAATCTAATTTAGCTCTCTATTAGCATAAAAAGCACATTGTTACTTGTTTTCAAAACTTGTTAGATGATCATGAGATACTTGATACAAATAACAATAACAATACAAATAACAAATAACAATAAATATTTGTTATTTATTCTCTAGAGTTAGTAGGAAAGACTAGAGTTAGAGTGAGGAAAAAAAAATTCCCTCTCTGCTACACTAATTTACTTTGCACACTTTCTTCCAAGTACCTGAAACACCATATTAGGAGTAAAGTTTAGAGATTCTAAGGAAATATATATGGTCTTATGCAGCTCAGTGGCAAAATATATGCACTGGATGAGACCTGAGTTCAATCCTTGGCACAACAAAAATCCATATCAATAGTGATTTCCTTATTAACTTTAAGTTAAAGAGAGTAATTCAACACTGAATGTATATGCTTGTCAAAATATCCAGGGTCTGGTTATGTTAGAGATTGTTCAAATAGTGCACACAATTTTTGCTCAGTAAATGCTTTCTGACTGATGGGTTGACTAGAGCAAAGAGGGGTGTCTATCTCTTTATGATCATTTGCCTATACGATATACAGGATGTATGAAAACTAAGGTATCTTAAAACTTATTGGATTAAAATGAGATGATAGCAATAGAGTGTTGGATAACATTGGTTTGTCTTTCCTCAACCAGTCCCTGCCCCCCCAACCCTGGGAGCTTAAGTTTATTGAGTTGCACCCATCTGGGGCACAACTAATTCCATCAGGCACTCCCAATCCTCAACTTCTCCTTTGTGTTATGTTTCCCCTATTTGTTAATCAGCAATCCCCCAAATCAGACCTGTGATTTTTAAAGTCATTTTTGGAGAACTCTGTATTTTGTATGTATAAGTGAAATATTGATTTTCTCTTTTCTTTATGTCCTTAGCATAATTTATTTTAGAGCAATGTTCTTTTTGTATACACAGAGGAAGACAGTTAATGCCACACTTTCATAACTTGGGAGTTAATTGACGCTGTAAAATATTTCCTCCTGGGCATCTGTCGTATTTATTCAACTTAAATTTCAGTTGCCTTTAGTTCCTAACAGACCCAAAGGAAGGTCCTGGTTAGGGACTTGGATGGACCCAGGGCAAACCTTACACCACCCTGACCTTGGAAAGAGACAGTATAAGTGCCATAAAAAGTATAATAAGAGAACGGTCATAGAAAAAACTCTGACATGACCCCCAAGGAAGTAACTGAATAGAATAAGTACCCTGCTGGGGTTAGGAAAGACTAACCTTGCCTGTGGACTGTAGTCTGAGGTAATAGCAAGATGTCTCTAGGAAGAGCCACCCTTTAAGCTTAATATATCTCTAATATGTCCATACAAAACGACTAGCAATTATTAAGAAGTAAATTTAAGATGACTGTTTAAGTGGATATGGGCTAAGGAAAAGAGAAAATAATATGTTAGATGGAATTTGTCTTAGGACATATCTCCTAGAAGGATGAGATTTTGTCCTTGAGTATCTCCTAGAAGAGCTTTCCCTGGAAAAAAGGGCTTTACATCTGTTCATTACTTATAGTAATGTTCAACCACACATATGTGCAATTACTACCCCCAACCTTTGGTGTGTTCTCTATAACTAACATGGTAAGACTTGAATAAATGGTGACTGATTACAAACTAGCTTGGTGGCCCCTGTTCCCTCCTTCCTTCACCCATCATTGTCGGCCAGTCAGGGTCGGGTGATGGCTCTTGGTCACTGAACGTATAAATCATGCACCCACAGTTTGAACTGACAATAGGAGGACTTGTAAAATTTTAAATTCTGAGGACTGGAAAGTAAGTGCAGTGACGAGGGCATTTACACTGCACATGGCTAACCCATATTTGATCCCTAGCACCCATCTTGTCCTCTGAGCTTAGTCAGAAGTGATCTCTGTCTGAGCTGAGATCCAGGAGTAGCCTTCAGCACAGCTAGGTCTGGTTCTTCCAAACACACACACACACACACACACACACAAATAAGCTTAAATTTCAAATTAAAAATATTCATTGTAGGAGGGGGCTGGAGTGATAGCACAGCGGGTAGGGTGTTTGCCTTACACACAACCAACCCAGGTTCAATTCCTCCGCCCATCTAGGAGAGCCCGGCAAACTACTGAGAGTATCTCGCCCATATGGCAGAGCCTAGCAAGCTACCTGAGGCATATTGGATATGGCAAAAACAGTAACAACAAGTCTCACAATGGAGATGTTACTGGTGCCCACTCAAGCAAATTTATGAGCAACGGGGTCAGTGACAGTGACATTGTAGGAGGACAAAGTTTACTTAGAAAAAATACTTGTCTAAGTTTTTTCACTTTTATAATAGCCCAAACTTCCCAATTTTGGCATTGCAAATGATGTTACATGTGAACATATGTGTGCAAAAACCTTTTTGAATTCACTTTTTGGTCAGTTTTGGGAGTGGTATTATGGATCATATTTATAATAACCAAGATCTGGAGACAACCCCAGTGCCCCTTACCCTTAGGAAACTAATTTCTGTAAATCAGTGCTCCAGTTCTTATGCATTTGGCCATGTTTCTCTTTCTTTCTTCCTTCCTTCCTTCCTTCCTTCCTTCCTTCCTTCCTTCCTTCCTTCCTTCCTTCCTTCCTTCCTTCCTTCCTTCCTTCCTTCTTTCTTTCTTTCTTTCTTTCTTTCTTTCTTTCTTTCTTTCTTTCTTTCTTTCTTTCTTTCTTTCTTTCTTTCTTTCTCTTTCTCTCTTCCTTTCAGCAACTGGTATGATGTAGGTGTACTGAATATGCTAAATCCATCAGGTGTTTATCCTGAGTAAGCTTCTATCTTACACTTCTGAGTAAGATGTGTAAGGTAGGAAAAGACAGGTTAAAGGTTAACATCTGAATGATCACTTCAGATAACTGTGTGTGGGCTTTCAAAGAGCTGGAAGTAGAGCAGCCATGACTAAAGCAGACACAAAAAAAGCAGGAGAAATTGAACAATAGAAAGGGGATCAGGGCATTGGTTTGGGTGAAAGGACACCAATGATGGGTATTATCAAACCTTCTGCTAACTAAGTTGATAGTCCAGAATGTTTTGGGATCAGGTGAGTAACTATAATTGTGCTTTGTTAAAGTCACACAAATACATTTTGTGGAAAATGTGGTAAGAAGGGCAGAAAGGGGACCATTTAATACTTGTAACAACAAACCAGTGGGAGAGGATGGTGATTCACATTGGGATACATTATGTCTTTCAGAGACACCTAGGCAGGCCTAGTGACACAACCAAATTTTACTCTGTGCCATGAGCTATTACATCAGGACTAACTCTTATACAGTCTTGTTATTAATGCTAATTGCTATGGTACATGCTATGGGCACTGAGGCAAAAATATCTGACCTAGAAAGGAAAATCATGCCATTTACCATACATAATTCCTCCCTTGATCCACCTTTTGAACTAGGCACAAAAATATGCTGAGAAAAAAGCCAGAAAATATATGCTGTCTAAGTGTACAGAGAAAGCATTGCATACTGAAACTTGGTTCCTTAGGAATTTAAGATTTAGAAATGGGGTGAAGAAAAGAGGGAACAGTCATAGAAGAACAAATCCAGAGAAAGTCATATAAAGTAGTCAAGAGTAGAGACTGTTTCCAGATGGACTGATCCACCCATGTGGAGATAGATGAGACGAACACCAAGACAACTCCATCAAGTTTAAGGCCAGGGAAGTCACTCCTGATCTCTGATACCTGCTATTTAAAACAATTTCAAAGCTTGCTGTATTGAGATGCTATAAAAGTTCACTCCCATTCTTTTCTTTTCTAGATTTATAATTTTAGAGCATATAAATTTAGAGCATACATCCAGGGACTGCCCCCAGTGCCATATAAGCCTGTCAATGGCCAGCATCCAGAGACTTAACAGCCAGCTTTCTCTGGGAGAACCTGGCCAACTACTGGGAGTCTCCTGCCCACATAAGAGAGCCTGACAAGGTCCCCAAGGTGTATTAATATGCCAAAACCACTAACAAGCTGGGTCTCATTCCTCTGATCCTGTAAGAGCCTCCAGTACAGCATCATTGGAAAGACGAGTAGAGAGAAGCTTCTAAAATCTCAGGGCTTGGACAAATGGAGATGTTACTGAGACCACTCAAGAAGTTTGACAATCGACGGAATGATGATGATGATGATGATGATGATGATGATGTTGATGATGATGAGCATATCAAGTTCTAAAATAATTAATTGACATACACGATAGAGTTTGTTTTCATTTTATCATGCATCATACTGTAAGTTGAAATATACTTATGCACTTAAATAAAATTTTCTTCTGACTAAATTGCCAATCTCCTGAGAAAAATCGGATAAACTAAAATTTAATTAATCTCTGTTACAGTCTTCTCATCTTCCCTCAAATGAATTATTCTTTTCCCATAGCAACTTAATACCTAGTTCACTTAAACACTAAGTTTTACTTTAGGTTCTTTGTTTCTTCTATTTTTCTCTGTATTGACCCCCCGCCGTCAACTCCCACATTCTAAGTTCACATTTTTTAAACATTGATGACTCTTTCCTAGTATCTAGAAGATTTTATATTTTATCTCTTTATTTAACTCTTAATTAATTCATTGAGAAAATATAGTGTGCTGGACTGTGTGCTTGGGCCCCAGAGTACAAAGTCACAATCATTTTCAATTTTAAATAACACCAAGTAAAAGTGACAGATACCTAGTAAGTGGATAGTTGTACCCATGTGATGTCCAAAAGAGACACAGGGTTTTAGGGAATTTCATAACACTATTGGAGTGGATGCTAGGTGTGATGTAGCTTTGGCTTCACTTTGATTGTGCTATCTTGATGAAATTTAAATTCCTGGCTAGAAGCCAGTTAGTTCTCCTGGCCTGGCAGGAGAACTCATTGAGGACTCATTGAGTCCAATACCCAAAGCCAAAAAGACATTACTGAGCTTTCACTTTCCAAATTTTCTAGCAGTCTGCTCAGATATCCTAAGTGCCAGGTTTGGTTCCTGACCTTAGAGATGGCTTTGAAACCCATGAAGCACAGGCACTTTTAATTGGCCAGCCTATAGGAAACCTATATACAGCACCTATGAAACTTCACCAATTTGTCATACTTAGAATGCCCTCTTTAGATCTCTGTTGCCTTGGCCTCTGGTATAAGCTCCTGTGATGCTATAGGGCAATTGTCTCTCTTTGGAAGTAACAAAGAGTTTTGCCTTCCTCTCTCTCAGAGTCCTTTTATATGTACCACCACCAAATTAAACTTTAAGTCTTATAAGACACTGGGATAAATCTTAAATTTTGTTTATGTATGAACAGGAAAAAGGATCAAGACAATGGAAATAAAGTTCAGGCTAGAAAGAGTATGAGCAAAGATATGATGAAAAATCAGGATGGGGATTACTGAGTATACATTTGTGCATATTATAAGGATGTTGGAAACCATGAAGAATATTTATGCAACAGGGAAGTAGGAGGCTGAGTAGTAGCTTTTGAAAGGCATGAACAGAAACAAAATACAGGGAGGTGACAACCAAAAGATACTGAGGGAGGTGGATAGCAATGTGGCAGAATCCCAAGGAATGAAAACATTTCTTTCACTTTTTTTTAATTGAATCACCATGAGTTACAGTTACAAAGCTTTCTGTTTTTTGAATTTTAATGAATCATCATGAGATACAGTTACAGACTTACAAACTTATAATTATAATATTTGTAGTAAATATTCATAGTGGAGAGTAATAGCATGAGCCATGAACTGAATTAATTGATCTTAAATGCAAGAAAAATAATACAATTAAATAAAAAATTATTCAACCCCTTTCTAGTACCAGAATATACATGGCTGCATGATTCTAATGGTTCTCAATGTAGTCCAATCCTCAAAAAACATAGTGTCATTCAGAATCTTGATTTAGAAAAATATCAGGCAGTATTATATAAATTTGTACCATGCTAAAAGCAAGAAGAGTGTCTAACTAAGTCTTTTAGGTCAAATAAGTCTTCCTATAAAAAGTACCAACTTAATTTATTCAAGAAGGATGTGCATCTTTGAACTTCTTTAAATTTTGATGTCTTAGCTTTGAGATGGGCATGAAAACAGTTTGACTTGGTTATTTGGACAATCAAATATGGTTATTCAATGAAACCACTTGGCAATTTGGTATTTTTCTGAGACATTAATCTCTCATTAGATCTAATAACAATATTTAATAAGTGAAGAACATACAGACTATACAAAAAGAAGATGAGGAGTCAAAAGAAAAAATGAAATGGTTAATGACAAAAAGTTGGGTTGCAAATAATGCTATTGTTAACTTATTTGATGGTTTGGTAAAGTACTCCTAGACTGTGGTATATTGCAGTAATGAGCAGGCAAAAATTTGCAGGGGCATATTTTATACACTAAAAGGAATGGCAGCTTTCAAAAGGGCCATAATTCTAAAGGCAGAAATTTGAGTAAATCAAAAGTCCATAGAGTTGACGGAAAATAGTCATCTATTACAATTTGAGATTTTCTGAAAAAAATTAATTAGTCACTGTGATTTATAATACTTAAGACTGGGTAAGATTTACCAGATATTTTTCAAACATCTACTGTGTACAGTAATTTCTTTGATGTACCAAGGATTTTAGAATGAGTAAATTTGCAGACATATACATTTTGGCAAAGATGAAAATAAGTATAACATAACTGTGAGAAGTACTAGTATAGTGATAGAAACAAATACCAGAAGAATAAGTGAGGGTTTTGATCTAAGACCAAATATAAGGAGCTAAGTCACACGGACACATTTATTAGCTAAAGAAACTCATGCTTGATCAATGATATCAATCAGTCACTTGTATCGTGACAATTTTCTTCTTACATAATAGTATTATATCTTTATGGGGAATAGGAAACAATATGCTGAGAACTTCATTTAAGGCAGAGCTTGCTAACTAGTCCTAAACCTTTTACCAAACAAATATATAATTATAATTTGGAGTATAAAATTATCATTAACCTAAAGTATGATAATAATTAGAAATTATGAGTTTTGCTTTGAATAACATTTTACTTATCAATGGAGTAGCATAGATTTCATCAAGGTAATTATTTTTCATCAAACCAAGACTTATTCTTCAGGAAGAAATGATTTAGTCAAAGGTTAAGGCCAAGACTACCTCACTTTTATCTGAAGTAATCAAATTGATTGTAAAGAGAGTGGTCGATACTCTAAGTTGGATCAGAGTGAGGCACATTTTTAGGAGGCACGAAGCAGTATGATTTTGAACACCCCAGTCTTATAGTCTAATTTAAAAATAATCAAATTTCTTTAAGTAAATCACATATATAAATTATTATATACATTAAAATATATTCATACTGCAGATTTTAGGAAAGAATAAACCAAAATATCTTGAATGCTGCTTCCTGTTACTACAACTAATGAAATATATTAGGACCCTTATCAAAGAGTTGATGTAAAGTTGACCTGTCACTGTCACTGTCATTGTCATCCTGTTGCTCATCGATTTGCTTTAGCAGGCTCCAGTCATGTCTCCATCGTAAGACTTGCTGCTACTGTTTTTTGGCATATCAGATACGCATATGCCACAGGTAGCTTGCCAGGCTCTGCCATGGGGGTGAGAGACTCTCGGTAGCTTGCCGGGCTCCCCGAGAGAGGCGGAGGAATTGAACCCAGGTCGGCCTACCTCATGTAAATCAAAAACTGTTTCAAATTCTCACCTCAAGGATTTGTCATGGTTGTAGGAGGCATATCTCAAGTTATTTTGTACTTACTAGATCCAAGTACCTCAGTAAGCATTGTTCTGAAACTTGATCCATCTTTCTAGAAGACTATGTTGCTTATACTAGGAACTTCTGAAAAATCTGTTCAATATTTGAAAATTATAGAAATATAATATGATGGTGAACTTTAATTGTAGTGAGTTACAGAACAATGGAAATATTGGGTGTAATTATGTTTATTGCACTAATATTTAATGTGACTTTTATTCAACATTAGCCTATTCTCCTAATTCATTTATTCTAGTGAGTAGCATCTTTAGACCATGTCTTTACTTAAGAAAGGAAAGTCATCTTCAGGAAGAAAATCTGTCTTTGCAAGTAGAAATAATTGACTGAGCAGGCAAAATGTGATTCACTTTTAAAGTATGTTCTTTGATATGACACTTCAGTAGTAATGGTAACAATCTTCCTTATTTTATGCTCCACTAGGGCATATGTGGCCAATTGTATCACCAGTGTAAGTCTGGATTACTTTCTATTACTTTCTATTGATAATTTTTAATAACTGAAGACATTTGGAACTAGAAGGCAGTCAGTGGTGCTTGCAACAAAGCAGGGGCAATTAAGATGGGTGAGGTTTTAAACTCTGCATTGGTCTGTGCACATTAGGAGAGGCAAAGTCAGCCATTAAAAAAATTAAACCATTTGGGTCTTGGGTTAAGGTCTGTGAACTGTTTAATGTCATAATTGCATACTGCCTCAATCATCAAACTGAATGAACTTCTAAGTTGAAATGTCATAAATGCTCAGCATAAAGATTTATATAACCCAGGTATTCGACCTACCGCCATGCCATGTCTGTGGCAGGAAGTGTTTGTTATGTCTTACCCAACCTTTGGGAAAAAAAATAAATAAATCCGGAAATGTGCTTGTTCTGGCAATGATCAAAACGTTAAGAACCAATTCTGTTATCTGTATGGTGTGTTCAGAATATGTAATAAACATCCATTTCCTATATAAAATAATTTAGATCCAAATTCTTTTTCTTGGATATATGTGTTTATTATAACAAATGAAAATGGTTAGTGTTGCGTTTTTCCACTGTACATTTTGGCAAAACGTGAGAGAAGCGTTAAATTCCATTTTCTGAAAAGTACATCATTTTGTGAGTTTCACTTATTTCCTCTTTATGGGAAAAAAAGGCTTCTTAATGTCTTCATGTGTGCATTATAGAATAAGTGGTAAATGTGAACAATATTTTACAGTTATACATTTTTTGAAATTTCCCTCTTTATATACAATAAAAGTTATTTGAGTTTTCAGTTTACATAACTTAAAATAATGACATATTCATTATAAAAATTAAAAATCAACCAATTTCAGAGACAATGTGATAAGTCTTGCAAAGTTTTATCAAACTTAATATGATAGCAACTTAAAATTATATTTATAAAATTATCAAAAGTTGGAATATTAATCATTTAAAAAATTAACATTTTTAACATTGCATATTAAAAATAAGTGGCAAATAAAAATTATTAAAATGGGGGACAGTGGGTAAAGCTTTTGCTCTGCATGTGACTGATCCGGGTTCAACTCCTAGCTCCCCTGATGGTCTCCCAATCAATGTCTGAAGTGATCCCTGAGTGCAGAACCATATGTAAGTCCTGAGTACAGCTGAGTGTGGCCAACAAGCAAGCAAACAAATATTAAAATGAGCTAAAGAGAGATATAGAGGTTTATTAAATAGATGAAAAGATTAAGGGTAATGCAAATTAAAAATGACACTGATAGATCATTATAGAGAGATAGAACGAATTAACATGGTTAAGATTTACAAGACCAAACAATGTAAAGAGTTGGCAAAAATGGAGAAATTTGGAATTCTTACACACTGATGCTTGAAATATGTGATGAGTATAATATGCACCAAATCCTATATTTGGCACTGGCAAATAGGCAGATGAGCAAATTTAAGATTGTTCTTGGAGATGGCTAATTCGTGGGAGCTGGTTATGTGGACAATTTACAAGAGCATTATGTAAGACATAAAAGTATATAGAGGATTCTAGCAAAACAAATCTCTGAAGAGAGCAACATGCTGCAGAGATGCCACCTCACCCCACACCAGACTGATTTCATCTGCGGAATCTTGGAGGGGTCGGGCAAATCCCTCCAGTAGCCCTACAGCCCCAAACTCCAGAACGCAATCAATCGCTGCTCTGCCCATGGCTATTCTTCACAGGTTTGGGACGAGTCCCTCACACATGAGAATGAATCCGTTGAAAAACTCCAGGTATATGGGTTTTGTGACTAAAATCTCCAGGCTCACAAGGAGTCAGAAATGGACCCTCTTCCCTCATCTCACTGCACTTCTGGCTGCCTTGCAGTCACGCCCACGGACCACCACCTCTGGATGCCATATCAGCTCATTAATGGTCATGATGCAGAAGTTCACAAATAAATTTTAGAAGAGAGCAACATGCTGCAGAAATGCCTCCAAACCCCTAAATCACCAGTCAGTTAAAAATTAAAGTCCAGCTCTAGCACCCTATTTAAAATTTTAGAATTCCTGGAGCACTCAGCAGCTAAAGTGGTCGTGGGCATCTCATTCTTTATGCCACTGATATACCAAGAGTAGCACACCACATCTGCTGGGGTATAAAGTAGAAGGCAAGTGATCTTGATAAAAAATATATTAGCACACAAAGGCCCAACCCATAGCAACATGTTAATGATCTCTTATACAGGGGCTTAATGATCCCAAGGTAAGATGCAACAATTTTTACACACTTTCCTCTAAGAAAGCCGTTTTGATCTTTTTTAGTGGATTATTCATAACAAACAATATAAAATAAATTATTTAGCATCTACCTTTGAAGCAGTCAAGGGTGGTGTTGGGAAAAATTCAAAATAATGCTGATGGGTGATGGGTTTGGTGTTGAAAAATTGAATGCAATGAATTATTACGAACAACCTTATAAAAATAAAAATAAAAAATATTTAGAGGGTGCTAGGGAAGGGGTAATGAAGAGACAAAAATAAAATAGCTGGCCTATCAGCTCAGTATGTGTAGACTAGATGGAATGGTCTAGGGAAAGAAGAAAGGAGAGAAAATGCATATAGGAGCACCAAGCACAAATTATAGATATACAACAAAGTACAGCATCGAGTGAAAAGAAAAGAAGGCAGAATAAACAGGCAGGTGACTATAGAGAAAGGTGGGTACTGTTTGGGTTCATAATTTAAGCACCTTGTGTGACACAAATGTGAAAGTTCAGCAGAGCTTAATTTTGCACCACACACAGAGTCCAAATACTGATGAATCAATCGATCAGGGCCATCTCCTCAGAGAGTGAGAGTGTCCCTATATCCAAGCCCCTTTTATACCCCAAACCTCACTGTCAACTGACCTATTCCCTGATTGGTGAGCATCGGGGTGATAAGGAGCATTCTGGCAGGGACAGCTCGGACTGGCTGCCTTTTCCTGGATCTGCTATTTTAGTTATTTCCTTCCCTGCCCCTATAGGTCCCCCCAACTCCTGAAGTTGGCAGTCATTCCAGCTAGGTGGGTCCTAACAGGTACCACATATTTGGAGTATCATGTACAATACCACAGTGATATATTTGGTCTTCATCCTAAAAACTGAAAATGTAGTAAAGGTTTTAAGTGTCAGGAACAGATTTGGCTTATGGAGTGTCATTCTCTCAGCAGGGTTGAACTGCACAGTATAAGGTAGGAATGAGGACAAAATAATCAACTGACTTCTTATAAAGCTTATATTTTAAAGGTAATGACTAATGCATAAATACCTCCTTTAAAGGGGGCTCAGATATGTTTTAACTTATAATTATGCAGTTTTATTTCCAAGTAGGTGATCGAAAAGGATTGAGGAAATTGTGGCACCCAGTATGCCATGACATTAAATATTAATGAACTCTGCCTTGGCATGTAACAACACTTTCTTTCCAGGTCCACAAGACCATGCTTTCCCAATCATCCTTTTCCTAAGTGCGTTCTGTGGTAGTAGCCAAAAATGGGACACAGTACTAACTTCACAGCAAAATGAACTTCAGGTGGACAGCGACCCCTCATCCAAAGATGATCTGGTGGGGGACCCAGAACTGTATGTCAAGGTTTCTATAAAAAATGTATGTTTATTTCCAGATGTTTGTGATCTTTTCTGAAAATTAAGTAGTCTATAATAAAAGTGCTGAAGATGCCTCAGCTAAGCCACTGAAGAAACTTCAGACAGGTGACAATATTGTCTTGCCAAAAGATTATCACATTCAGAATAGCATAAGAATCAACCTTCCAGAAGAATCATATGAAGCAAGATTCATTCTAGGCAACCTGTACCTGTCCTTTCTTAACAATTTCTTTATAGTATGTACAAGAGATCCTTGGCAAAGAGAACCTCAAACCCAGTGAGGTTGGAGAATTGAACTAACTTGAAGCTTTTTCACTACCAGATTTAAAGCACTCTCTAAAGAGTTGGTAGCTTACCCTAAAAGTGTACTTTTATAGGAGACAGTAAAAAATTTTACAAAACCTGTGTAGGCTTCACGTGACCCTTTTAGTCAATATGTCAAGGCAGTGGGTTTATGTGTAGGGGTTTAATACAGGAGTCTTGTACAAGAATAAGTTACAAAGGCATTGGAAGCTCTGAAAATAAGGAATTTAAGTAATTCAGAGATTAACAACTACAGGGAGTGGGTGTGGATATTATTGATAACAGATAAAGGGTAGGGAGTGAGAAGGATCTTTTCTGAGTCTACAAGTTGACCCTTAAAATGTAACTTGTCTTGAAGGAAACAGACTGTCAAGCGAGATAAGGTTGCCAACATGGAGTTTGTGAAGAAACACATGAGGTAGAACCACCATCCTCTAATCTCCTGCCAATACTGCTCCCATTGACTAAAAATAACAGTATGCCAGTGGTCAATAGATTCTGGAAGTGAACTTTGTAGTTGTTAGCTCACTATGTATAGGAAAAAAATGGATGAGGTACTTGAAATCCAAAAGACATCCTTTATATTATGGGCAGCCTTCATAATTTACCTAGACATATCTTCCTAAGATTAAAAGGAAGATCATTCAAGATCATTTCAGAGACTTCTAATTTGTCTGTTTTCAAGGTGAAAACAACACAACACCCTCTTTAGAAGATCAGAGGGTATCAAAGGATCCTGTGATATGATTCAAATTGATTAATACAAGTAAACAAGTCAGACATTTTTTAAAAAAAATTATTGAAGTCGGACTTATTTTTATTAACAGGATATATGGTTGTTTTTCTGCCCATAGTAACTGCATAATGACATTTGCTAAATGATTCATTTATTTTATTGTTCACTTTTATAGGACTCATGCAGGGTCTGGCAGAACTTGGGAAACAGCAGGACCACACTTACTGGTGTTCCAGAGCTGTGTTGGGGGTTCATTACCAGGTTTGAACTCAGTGTCACCACAGATTTACTTTCTGCCTCTTGAGCTCTCTCCCAAACCCCTCAATGGATCAAATTTAAAATCTGATTATCCGTAAATAGCCAGAACACAAAGTGCCTTTTAGTCACTTTCTGAAATTTAAAGGCATATTTAGAATTCAATTCTCAAAGTTCCTATTCTGCTAACAAAGACAACTGCATTACTTAGGGAAAGATTTATTTAATCTTTTTAGAGAAGTCTTAGGCAGGGTTTTATAGAAGCTAGAGTCTGGGTATATTTACAAAGAGATAACATCAGACTTTGTATATGCTGTAATATGTAATGCACAACTATAAAATTTTAGAAAAAAAATTACTCAAATAATGATAGCAAACACAAGGCAAATAACATGACTATTAGGATCCTTTCACCACTACCTTGCTCTGCATTAATCTGTGGACTGCTCTCTGTTATACATCACAGTGACATTTTGTCAGCTCAGAGGCTCATAGATTACTGGATTGGAGACAATATGCTGAAATCCCACCTTACTTTCTTTCACTTTGTGCTTATCTGACTGCCTCCTCTCCACAAATTTGAACTCACCTGCATATTATCTTTATGATGTGCTGGGTATATGCAGAATGAAAGGAAATTGGGGTAGTGATTTTTAGGGATATGTAGGTGGAAAACCTTGATATATTCTTGTCCTTTTTTAAAAAATGATTTTTTTAAGGGTGGGGGACTTATTGGTAGTGTTCAGAGTTACTCCTGGGTTTTTACTTAGGGTTTTTACTCAGATCTTTACTCGGGGTTCACTCCT
Organism: Sorex araneus; assembly: GCF_027595985.1. Lineage (NCBI taxonomy): Eukaryota > Metazoa > Chordata > Mammalia > Eulipotyphla > Soricidae > Sorex > Sorex araneus. Next base: position 310,704,773 of record NC_073313.1, on the reverse strand, counting down.
TTTGGAGCTTGGGGGACCAGAGACCAGATGTGATGTAAGGGATCTAAACTTAGCTTGCAAGACAAACACCTTACCCACTGTACTGTACTTTCTCTCCAGCCCCTAAAATTTATTTTGTAATCATGCATTGATCAACTCATGATATCAGTTAATATTCTTTTAGCACTGTCTATGAAGCATTGTGTTAAGCATTTGCTAAATTGTCACTGCCACTGTCATCCCATTGCTCACCGATTTGTTTGAGCAGGCATCAGTAACGTCTCTCATTGAGAGAATTATTGTTACTGTTTTTGGCGTATCCAATACGCACACATGGGTAGCTTGCCAGGCTCTGCCACTCCAGCTCCAGCTCGATACTTTCATTCCTTTCACTAGTGCATATAATTGGCATCATTTCACAGAAGGTGAAATAGACATAGAGATGTTATGCTGACCTGTAGGTAGAGTTATGGTGAGGATTAGAAGAATAGAGGTAATAGGCCTGCAATTCACAGGATGTAGCATTCTTATGAGTCATCAAAATATAACTGTTTACTAAATGCCAGACCTGCAAAGCATAAAACATCTCACCTAGTTAGAAAGGTCTTGAGATTTCAGGCATTGTAATTCAAATCATGAGGCAGTTTATAAAATTTAATGGTGGTACAAATACTGAGAGATATAAAATGATGAAAGTTGATTAAGAAGTAATAAATAGGTAAAGGGATATACATGATAACCCTTCAGTACCTGTATTGCATGTACTGAATAATGATGCACAAAAGGAGAGAGAGATAAATAGAGAGACAGAAAGAAAGAGAGAGAGAGACATGGGGCGTCGAAAGAGGGAAATTGGGATATTGGTGGTGGGAAATGTACACTGGTGGAGGAATGAGTGTTGAACATTGTATGGCCAGAACCCAATCATGAACAACTTTGCAACTGTTTGTCTCATGGTGATTTAATTAAAAATATTTAAAAGGAAGAAATATGTGTGATTGGGTTTGTTCTACATTAGCAGTGTATGAGACTTGAAGCAAGTGACACCTTCAAAAAGTCATTGAGTTTAGTTAATTGGGCAGAGAATAGAGGATTATCAGAGACAGAACATCAGCAAAATGAGATGTGAGGGGTGAGAGGGAGAATAGTTTTTTAAGAACATAGATAAATGTCTCAGCACCAAAGAGAGAATGGTGTTAAGGAGTGTTCTATAGCAACAGTAGTGAAGTAGGCAAGTATATTAGGGAGGGGCCTCCATGGAAATGGAATTTCTGGAAAGTAGTAAAACCACCTACTCCTAAGGTGGTCAAGACCCACCTTGTAGCTATAGCAAGTAAGTCCTGATAAGACCTTTACTTGGAACTAGCCCAGACCAGAGAAAGCTGGACCCACTCTCCAAGACAAGTTCCAGGAGGAACAAAAGTCAAGAAAATAAACCTCAAAGAAGACCATCCCAACTCTGTCAACCTTAGTGACCATTGTAGCAATGGACTCTCACCTAGCTAGAAGCCCACATGAGGCAGCTTGGGAAAAAAACTTAAAAAAGCTACCTTGAACAAAAGAAGCTTGCACCATATGCTTCCTCAGCCCATGTGGTACTTGTGCCCACGTGGCTGAGCACATGTGGTGTCTGAGCATATGTGTTCCCACATCTCTCCTCTTGAGATGTGTACAGGGGTTGCTCTCCACCTTTGGAGAAGCCCATGTTCTCTCATGAGTGCATTATTCTCACTCGCTTTCTCTCCCGCCTCCCCCTTCCTTACAAAACCTCCAAATATATCTGTTTTTACTTTACTGCTTATATACTCCTGAAATTCTTTTCTTTGAGAAGGGTCTGAAAGGCTGGGGAAGGCATAAGACTGACTTTCTTTTCCTACAAAGAGCAATTCCTTATTCTACCCTTAATCCATGACTCTCTGAGAATTTGGTGGCGGGAATGAACTCCCCTGCCTAGCTGATCAAGTGGATGTCGGGTGTGTCTTGATGACGACCTAGTGTCCTGTGCAAGGGCTCATTGCAGACTTTACCAGTCCTAGGCTTCCTAGCTGTTCCCAGGGTGGCAACAGTGGATCAGGAGAAAGTGCCTGTCTCTTTGCTCTCAGCTTTCACTTAAGCCACCCACATGGGGACTCACTTCAAGTAATCACTGTATCACTGTATCACTGTCATCCCGTTGTGTAACAAGTCTCACTTCAAGTAATGACGAAAAAATTTTAATCAGAAATGTGTTTTATTTTAACACCAATGAAGCAGTATTAAAGTATTTTAAACATTTCTCCTTTATGCAAAGGTAGTCCAACACAGTAAGATGATTGGAGGAATACACAATAGTTATAGTTTGGGTGTGGTGCATGAAATGGGTCAGTAACAATGAGAATGCTATGGAAGATGGTAAGGAAGTATAAAATAATACAATATTTTTAATCTAATTGGATTTAGGAGTTGGAATAAAGAGAAATGAGAAAAGTATATAAAGTCCAAATTATATTATTATTGAATAATACATTATTGAAAATAATATTTTATAATTGTAATAATATTAAAAATAATAAAAATTTGAATATTATTCTTCAAAATAACAATATGAGAAAAATGTTGGTTTAGGAGACATTTAAATGATAATTCAAAGGTATATTTAAAATTATGAACATGGCACACTCCCCTCCTGTCCAGTCCTGCCTCCCCATCGCCCACTGCATGGGGCTTCCCGGCCACGGGCAGTGCCATCACCTTCGCCGTCTGCACCTGCGTGAACAGAGCAGGTCTCCTCTCACAGGCTGTTAGGGGCATGTTCCCAGATCAGGGGGCGTGGTTTAAAAGGGGGCGTGGCCTCTTTCTGGAGCAATTTCTCCCATCCGATGCATAGTGCTTTCGTCCCAATTGGTATTTCTATTCCTCTGAAGAATACCCTGTTCATCTTAGTCACTATATGCTAATTGTCAATTAGCCTATACCATCCTAATTTCAAAAACACTATCAGTGAACACATATAAGCTGCACAAAAAGTCCTTTTTAAAGACATCATAGCCCCACATTTTCAATTGAGGCCCCTCACAAGCTAATGTGGAGCACCTGACAGTAAAGCCCATAACACCATGAAGAAACAGCGAAAATCCCCACCGTCAGGGGAGATGGAAGAGAGGATCTCAGAAACCCCAACAGGGACTTCCCAGAAATACAATCTCCTCTCAGATAAAGAATTCAGAGAGGAAATCGTGAAGATGGTTCAGGAACTCAAAGCAACTATGGAACGAACATCCAATAAATTAAGGGAGGATATGGATGCAGCAGTGGAACGGTCCACCAAGATAATCCAGGAGGAAATGAGAGCAGAAATTTCAAAACTACGAACAGAAGTCACACAATTAAAAGAATAAGCAGATGAAATAAAAAACTCAGTAGGAGCCCTCAATAATAGAATGACTACAGCCAAGGACAGAATCAGCGAACTTGAAGATGAGTTACAGAAAGCAAATAGGCAAAAACAAATAATGGCAAAAGATCTCAAAATGGCTCTAGAGCGAATTAGAGTCCTAAGGGATTACAAGAGAAACAACATTAGAATCATTGGAGTACCAGAATCACAAGGAATCAATCCCAACGAAAAAAAACACAATTATAGACATCATTGCTAAGAAATTCCCAGAGCTAGAGAATGTGGGCATCCAGATCCAAGGAGTCCGAAGGGTGCCAGCTCAAAGGACCCAAATAAAAAATCCCCAAGGCATATCATAGTCAGAATTCTGGATGCTGTAAATAAAGACACAATACTGCAAACAGCAAGATCAAAGAAGAAAATCATACACAAAGGACCACCCCTTATATTCACAGCAGAACTATCAGAAGAAACCTTCCAAGCCCGAAGGCAATGGTGGGATATAGTGAAAAAAGTCAATGAAATGAACGCCTCACCAAGACTACTTTACCCGGCTAAACTCTCAGTTAAACTTGAAGGAGCCATACACTATTTTATGGAGAAACAACAGCTCAAGAACTTCATCGACTATATCGTGATTCTTGGTGGTGGAATATGTGCACTGGGGAAGGGATGGGTGTTTGAGCATTGTATAACTCAGACTTTAACCTGAAAGCTTTGTAACTTTCCACATGGTGAATCAATAAAAGAATTTTTAAGAAAAAAAAAAAGAAATATCTAGCTTCTAAAAAAAAAAAAGACCAAACTTAAGAGAAGGACTAAAAGGGCTACTATAGAACAAGGAAATACCCTACAAGAACAACAAAACCTACAGAAAGATGGCACAAAATCCCATGATGATAATTTCCCTTAATGTTAATGGTCTAAATGCACCAATCAAGAGGCATGGAGTGGCAAAATGGATTCAGAAACTAAACCCAACGTTCTGCTGCCTACAAGAAACACATCTGAAATGTCAAAGCAAACACAGACTCAAAGTCAAAGGATGGAAAACAATCCTGCAAATAAAACAACTCCCTCAAAAAAGCTGGGGTGGCCATAATAATACCTGACAACATAGATTTCAGGCTGAAAAAGATCAGAAGGTACAGGGAAGGTCATTTTCTATTCATCAAGGGATATGTACAACAGGAAGAAATCACACTAATAAACGTATATACACCTAATGAATGACCAGCTAAATACTTAAAAGAACTCCTAACAGAATTTAAGGGGGACATAACTAGCGCCACAATAGTAGTTGGAGATTTCAACACTGCCCTATCACCTCTGGATAGATCGACAAGAACAACACTCAGCAAGGAAACAATGGCTCTGAAGGAAGAAATAGAGGAGACAGGGCTAATAGACCTATACAGGGCTATACTCCCCCAAAAGTAAGACTACACATTCTTTTCCAGTGCACACGGAACTTTTTTCAAAATAGACCACATTCTGGGTCACAAACTATACCTTAATAGAATCGGGAAAATAGAAATTGTATCAACTATCTTCTCAGACCATGATGCACTGAAGATGGAAGTTAATCACACACAGATGCGGAGAACCAAATCAAACACCTGGAAATTAAACAACTCACTGTTGAACAATGAGTGGGTCACGAAGGAAATCAAGGAGGAAATAAAAAAATACATTGAAACAAGTGAGAATAAAGACACAAGCTACAAAACCTATGGGATACAGCCAAATCTGTGTTAAGGGGAAAATTTATAGCTCTCAGGAAGGAAGAAAGGGCCTAAATAGATAGCTTGACTTCGCAGCTCAAGATCTTAGAAGAGGACCAGCAAAAGGAACCCAAACCAGATCAAAGGAAAGAAATAATAAAACTTAGAACAGAAATTAATGATATGGAAACCCTAAAAACAATCTGAAAGATCAATGAAACAAAGAGCTGGTTCTTCGAGAAAATAAATAAGATCGATAAACCGCTAGCAAGACTCACAAAGAAAGAGAGAGAGAGAACCCTAATAAACCAAATCAGAAATGAAAAGGGGGACATCACAACAGAAACCAAGGAGATTCAAAAGATCATCAGAGACTACTTTGAAAGTCTGTATGCCACAAAACAAGAGAACCTAAAAGAAATGGAGGAATTCCTTGATTCCTACAATCTCCTAAGACTGAACCAAGAAGACTTGGAATACCTGAAAGGGCCCATAAATATTAAGGAAATCGAAACTGTAATCAAAAGTCTCCCCCAAAACAAAAGCCCAGGTCCAGATGGATTCACTGGCGAATTCTTCCAAACATTTAAAGAAGATTTGTTACCAGTTCTCTTCAAGCTTTTCCAGGAAGTTGAAAAGACAGGAACACTCCCGAACAGTTTCTATGAGGCACATATCTCTCTAATACCAAAAGCAAACAAAGACACCACTAACAAAGAAAACTATAGATCAATATCCCTGATGAACACCGATGCGAAGATCCTCAACAAAATACTAGCAAATAGGATCCAACAACTCATCAAAAAGATCATACACAATGACCAAGTGGGATTCATCCCGGGGATGCAAGGATGGTTTAACATTCGGAAATCAATCAACATAATCCATCATATCAACAAAAGTAAAGATAAAAACCGTATGATCATATCAATAGATGCAGAGAAAGCATTTGACAAGATTCAGCACCCGTTTATGATGAAAACTCTTGCCAAAATGAGTATAGAAGGAACTTTCCTTGATATAGTCAAAGACATCTACCACGAACCTATGGCAAGCATCATCATCAATGGGGAAAAACTAAGGGCCTTTCCTTTAAGATCGGGGACAAAACAAGGATGCCCACTCTCACCACTTCTCTTCAATATAGTACTGGAAGTATTAGCAATAGCCATTAGGCAAGAAAAAGATATTAAGGGCATTCAGATAGGAAAGGAAGAAATTAAACTCTCACTATTTGCAGACCATATGATACTATATCTAGAGAAGCCTAAAAGCTCTACTAAGAAACTCATAGAAACAATTGATCTATACAGTAATGTCGCAGGCTATAAAATCAATACCCAAATAAACATGGCCTTCCTATATGCAAACAATGAGACAGAGGAAAGGGACATGAAAAAAGCAATACTGTTCACAATCGTGCCCCAGAAAATCAAATACCTCAGAATCAGCTTAACCAAGGAAGTAAAGGACCTCTACAAAGATAACTATAAACGCTACTCCATGAAATAAAAGAGGACATGAGGAAATGGAAACATATCCCCTGCTCATGGATAGTGAGAATCAACATTGTCAAAATGACAATACTCCCCAAAGCATTATACAGATTCAACGTGATCCCTATAAAGATACCCATGCCATTCTTCAAAGAAATGGATCAAGGAACCTTGAAATTCATACGGAACAATAAATGCCCACGGATAGCTAAAAAAATTCTTGGGAAAAAGATGATGGGAGGCATCACCCTCCCTAACCTTAAACTTTACTACAAAGTGGTAACAATTAAAACAGCGTGGTACTGGAACAAAGGCAGAGCCGCAGACCAATGGAACAGAGTGGAATATCCCAACACACAACAAAAAAGATTAGATTATGAGCATCTAATATTTAATAAGGGGGCAAGAAATGTGAAGTGGAGCAAAGAAAGCCTCTTCAACAAATGGTGCTGGCATAACTGGACAACCACATGCAAAAGAATGGGCTTAGACCTCGACCTGACACCATGCACAAAAATCAGATCAAAATGGATTAAAGAACTCAACATCAGACCACAATCCATAACGTACATCGAGGACAAGGTTGGCAAAACCCTCCACGATATTGAAGCTAAATGTGTCTTCAAAGATGACACAGAGCTAAGCAATAAAGTAAAAACAGAGTTAAACAAATGAGACTACATTAAACTAAGAAGCTTCTGCACCGCAAAAGACACAGGGACTAGAATACAAAGGCAATCTACAGAATGGGAAAGGATATTCACCCAATACCCATCTGATAAAGGATTTATATCAAGGGTATATAAAGCACTGGTTGAACTCTACAAGAAGAAAACATCCAACCCCATCAGAAAATGGGCCAAAGAAATGAACAGAAAATTTTCCAAGGAAGAGATACGAATGGCTAAAAGGTACATGAAAAAATGCTCTGCATCACTAATCATCAGGGAGATGCAGATCAAAACAACTATGAGATACCACCTCATGCCACAGAGAATGGCACACATCCAAAAGAACAAAAGCAACCGCTGTTGGAGAGGATGTGAAGAGAAAGGGACCCTTCTACACTGCTGGTGGGAATGCCGACTGGTCCAACCCCTTTGGAAAACAATATAGATGATTCTCAAAGTATTAGAAATTGAGCTTCTATTTGATCCAGCAATACCACTTCTGGGTATATATCCCGGAGAAACAAAAAAGTGTAGTCGAAATGACATCTGCACTTATATGTTCATCGTGGCACTGTTTACAATAGCCAGAATCTGGAAAAAATCCGAGTGCCCAAGAACAGATGACTGGTTAAAGAAACTTTGGAACATCTATACAATGGAATACTATGCAGCTGTTAGAAAGGATGAAGTCATTAACTTTGCATATAAGTGAATCAACATGGAAAGTATCATGCTAAGTGAAATGAGCCAGAAAGAGAGGGACAGGCATAGAAAGATTGCACTCATCTGTGGAATATAAAACAACAGAGTAGGAGACTAATACCCAAGAATAGTAGTATATAATACCAGGAGTTTGGCTCCATAGCTTGGAAGCTGGCTGGCCTCACACACTGGGGGAAAGTCATCCCAGATAGAGAAGGGAACACCAAGTAAAATGTGATTGGAGATCCTGCGTGGGGAGGGAGATGCATGTTGAAAGTAGACTAGAGACTGAACACGATGGCCACTCAGTGCCCCTACTGCAAACCACAACACCCCAAAGGAGAGAGAGAGAACAAATTGGAATGCCCTGCCACAGAGGCGGGGTGGGGCAGGTGAGGGGATGGGGGGTGGGATGGATACTGGGTTCATTGGTGGTGGAGAATGGACACTGGTGAAGGGATGGGCTCTCAAACATTGCATGAGGGAAAAACAAGCACGAAAATGTGTGAATCTGTAACTGTACCCTCACTGTGACTCACTACAAAAAATTTAAAAAATTAAAAAATAAAATAAAATTATGAGCATGCTAATGTTGGAGTGTTCTTTGTGATTTGCTTGAGCAGGCGCCAGTAACATCCCCATTTGTCCTAGCCCTGAGATTTTAGCAGCCTCTCCTTACTCGTCCTTCCAAACAGTGCCATATTGGAGGATCTTTCAGGGTAGGGGAATGAGACCCATTATTGTTACTGTATTGGCCCAGAGACCCGTTATTGTTACTGTATGTGAGCTCGAAATGCTTTACATTTTAAGTGTGTTTCTGGCAGAATGAAAGGCCTTAAACCTTAAAACCCTTTCTGGTTCCTGTCCCGAGGTCATTTGCTTCACGCGCTCGGGCAGGCATCTTGGGTTCAGGAGAGGTTTTAACTCACCAGGCAGAGTGATCACAGAGCGGGAAGGGCATTTGCCTTGCATGCAGTTGACCCGGGTTCGATCCCTGGCACCCCATAAAGTCCCCTTAGTCCACCATCAGTGATTCCTGAGTGCCGAGCCAGGAGTAAGCCCTGAGCACTGCATGTATGGCCCCAGACCAAATAATAATAGTAATTCTTCTCTCAGTTTGCCCGGCAAGCTATTAAGAGTGTCCCGCCTACACGGCAGAGCCTGACAAGCTCCCCATGGTCTTTGTGAAGGAATAAAAAAATTATAGTTGGCCAACAGATTTATGGTGTGTCTGTCTGGATAATACATTAAACAAAAATGAGGACACACAGCAAATGGTGAGAGAAGATGAGCTTTTTTGTATGTTTAAATTTTATGTGGATTTTTAAGTAGGTAGGTTGGTTCTAATTTCATCTTTTGGATCAAGATTGAATAGAAGGAAAAGGAGAGAGAGTGTGATATTCAAAATGTGAGGGTGTGACATATGCATTCAGTGGCCAAGAACTACCACCTCAGCCTTCCCAACAGAGGAACAAACAGACGGGGACCTAAGACTCGTGGTCAAAATGCATGCTTTATGCAGAGCTGTTAGCATACTTACAGGACATCTGAGGGGGTTCGGGATATAGGACTGCATGTAGTGTGGTTGATCATTCACAGAGGTAATTATCTTAGGGGTCAGGGGGTGATTAACTCAAGGAGACACTGCCTCCCAGGTACATCTATATTGCCTTTTTTTCTTTCCCTTTAATTGTACATATTAAGCAATGAAGTTTACTTCTTATTAATACTTGCAGTTATTTGGATAAATACAGTAAGAGATATCACTGTATCACTGTATCACTATCATCCCGTTGTTCATCAATTTGCTCGAGCAGGTGCCAGTAATGTTTCCATTTGTCCCTGTCGTGTGCTAGTGTAGCCTGGTGGCATATTGGGGACTCTTTTAGGGTCAGGCGAATGAGGATCATCGTTGTTAGTTTTTGGCATATCAAGTATGCCACGGGTAGCTTGCCAGGTTCTGCCATGTGGGCTGGATACTCTCACTAGTAGCTTGTTGGGCTCTCTGAGAGGGACGGAGGCTTTTGGGGCAGCCTCTAACCGCCTTTACAGGTGTTCCCAGTCTACCGAATGTAAACATTTGGTCGACTGGCATGTTGTAATGGTCTGCACACTGACAAACACGCACCTGCCTGCATCTCTGGGCAGCATCTGGGACATGTGTGGCCTCAGGTTGATTTCCTTGAGATTGATGGAGTACGCCCAGGTGAGCAGCTGGCAGAGCAGGACCCTATTGCAGAGTGTCTGTGCCAGGTCGAACACCTGCCCCGAGTTCGAATTCCACATCACCCGATGGTGTCAGTTGGCTGACAGCACTGCACAATGGATGAGCCACTTCGTGCACTGGTGCCATGGCTCTATGTCCAACGGCACTGAGACTTATCCCGGCCGAGGCAGGCAGTGATGCTGTGGCTACCACTGCAGTTTTTCCATACCCCAATGATGCCATTTTGTCCGAATCTTGCAAAACAGTCAGCGATGTCCATCAGGAATCACATGTAGAGTTCCAGCAGGGATCACGCATAAAGTTCCATGCCTGGCGTGCTGAGCCACGTGTTGTCTAAGGCAAGATGGTGAGCCAGGTTCGGGAGATATATATCTACTCTGGGGTATCTGTCACAATTACTTGACTCAGGTTTTAGTTGTCATACTTAGTTGCTAAAAAGGGGGTCCCCGCCATGGTACTGGGATGGACCGGTAAGAGGAGCAAAGATACCCTGGCATCGAAATGATAAAAGATATATTTTACCATCAATGTTTCTTACCATCAAAACAGTAAGAGATATAACTTCTAAAATAAGTCCTCTGGGCTCTGACGGCAAGGTTGCTGGGCTTCTATGATAAATCCCAGACTAAATCTTCAGGCTCGTTCAGCTCGTCTTTCCCCATTGGGTCCTATTTCTAAGTCATAGTGGCTTGCATCAAGGCCGTGCTTTTTATGCTTTCTAGACTGTCCCACTTTGATGCCAAGGAAAGGTTAAAGATAAACTCGGGAGATTAAGGACGCTCACAAGAGCACTGTAATTTTCTCTAGGAGGAGGAAAAGGGGAAATTCATTGATGAAGCCTAAAGCACTTACAGTTAACATCCAATGAGAGAGAGAGAGAGAATAAGAGAAAGAAATAAGAAAAGTGTCTACTGCAGAGGAAGGTGGGATGGGGTGGTAGAGGGAGACAAACTGGGGACATTGGTGGTGGGAAATGTATACTGGTGAAGGGATTGCTGTTGTAACTTGATATGACTGAAATCCAATAATAAACAACTTTGTAATTGTATCTCATGATGATTCAATAAAAAATTAATTTTAAAAATATTTGAAAGATAGAACTATAAATGATATTAACACATAGTCATAGGATCAGCATATGAACTCAGTATATCATAAAAAAACAAAGAAACAATAAAACTTAAAAGCACAACTAGTAGGTTATTGTACTTAAAGTAAAGAGAGAGATAAGGATTAATAGGAATACCAGAAAAAAACAGTGAGATAAAATGAGCCAACAGTTGAGTTTGTGTAAGCCAAGAGAAAATAAGTTAAAGTAAAGGCCAGTGTAACCAAAGTTAGTGATGTTGAAGACTAATAGAAGACACTGTAAAAAGAACAAAAGTAACTTTTGACACTGAAAATTGGATGAAATGCTGAAACTCAAAGTCAATTGAAGTGGGTAAGAGAAAGATTCATATAGTTGATATTTGTGGAAAAGGGTTGCCTCTGGGAAAATTTGCGTAAAAATCAAGGTGTGGGTGAGTTCTACGCCTCATGAACTACAGAGATTGTGTTGACTGTTGAGGGCATGGTGAAGTGGTAGAAGTGTACTATTCACTGGGCCATGGAATTTATGAAATAAAACTGGGGCCTGCGGGTGGGAAGAACCACATCAAAGCTGAGATAGCAAAGCTGATTATAAATGATTCCATATACCAACTACCCCACCAAGATCCCAAAATATTTCATTCTATCCTAAGAGTTCCAATACCCAAACCACAAAATAGCCCAAGGATGTAATGGCAATCTGAGGCCATGTACAAATAAGATTAGTCTATGTGCCACTCTATTTCTGCTCCTATTTACTGGCCCCCAAGTCCCTCTAGTAACATCAAATCCCTCTAATATTGGTGAAGTAAGTTCCATCTGGGAATGGTTAGATGTTTTAGTGATAGCCTTAGGCTGAGATCGATGGTAATATCTACTGAAATGAGATTCACTGTCACAGGAAATTCCAATGGCCATGCTTTCATAGGCCCCACATTTTCAAGAGGGAACAAGTATGTGATAACTATTGAACAAATTAGGCACATCACCCAGATTTTATATATATATATACATATATATATATATATATATATATCCAGCCAAGATTATGCTGGTTGTCGGTTGTCATCCCACCTGAACCTCCACTGTTAGGCATGCTGCTTGCTAAGACCCTCTGGTGAGTCACAGTTCATGGTCTGCTGATCTACTATTAATACAATTTTTGTTGCCCTTTGAGCTTTTAGCCTCACATGTGTAATTCCTCCAAGAAATTCAGTATGTTATCTGAAAGGTCTCTCAATGCCACTGCATCAATGCAAACCAGACTACACAGAGATGAACAAAGGGAATTTAACTTTCATAAGTTGGTTTTAAAAATGCATTTACTTTGACTGCACTGAAAGAATCTAAAAAAAGATGAAAATCATCTTTAGCATGCCAAAAACATCTGGTTTCATATTTTCAGACCAAAAGGAAATTGCATGAAGACTAAAATCTTATGTTTTGATTTATATTATTATTGGAGGGCTGAGAAGCTGCCAGTCACCAAGTAAAATTTTATGATGATAAATAAATAAGGAAAACAATCTGACAAAACATGTTGCGGAACAAAGCTGCATTTCAAGTTTAATTAACTGATAACAATGTTTATGATGGGGGAACTGTGCCACCAATTATACAGTTAGTAAATGTATTGCTCTCAATGAGAAGACAAGCCTATAAAACCGGAGAAAGAGCTCTTCTTCGGGCATGATATTTCAGCCTACCAAAATAAAGTTTTGCTTCATGAAGTAAATAAGACATCACTTAAGGCCTGCTCTGAACAGTGACATGACTTGGTCTTTAAAGGTGGTACTTCCAAGTAGTGATAATTTCTGAATTAGCTGAGTTATGGTGTCCTTTATAAGTAGAGCCAAAATAGGTCAGGAAAATAAGAAACAAAAAATTCAAAGGCTATTCAAAAGTGTTTTTAAAGATAGTTTTAGCACTATGTTTTCTCCCCATCCAAAACTTCAGACAAAATTAAAACAAAGTGTTCACAAGTCTGCTTATCAGCAGCGGACTTCATCATGTAAAGAAGAAAGTAGCAACTCTGCTTCTCTGAGTCTTACACTGATGTGCAGTATACTCAGATGATATAATTCAAAGAATAAGGATCACAGTCACTGTTCCCAGTGAAACTAGTCACTTTCAGTTGAAACTATCACATGGTATATTTTAATATCATTATGTTTTTAGAGTAAGTATGAAGATGTTACTGGTGCCTGCTCGAGCAAATCGATGAGCAACGGGATGACAGTGACAGTGACAGTGACAGTGACAGTGATGTTTTTAGAGGGGCACTTTTTTTAGTAGATCTTATAAATTGGATCACTTATTAGATTTAAAAAGTAAACCTAGGTTGTTATGTACAAATTTTTACGTTCAATAATTCCCAGGTTTTGAAAATGTTGGACTCTTACCAGATTGAGGAAACATTGAACTCTCCTGACTCCTCGACTATTACTGATTCTGCTCATACCCCATCGAGTCCTTTCAACAGCAATAACTGTCACTATACTTTGGGTCTTTTTGACAGTGAGTCCACACACAAATAAGATCAGTTAGCACATTAAGAAATGCTTTCTAAATAGAAGGCAGTTTCCCAATGGATGCTTAATGGAATTTAAAATACATATATATATGATATTAAAGGGCATATTATTCAATCAAATTCTTTGGTTGGTAAAACTTAATAGTTCTGTAGGCAGACAAAAGGACTGTAGAATGCAGAACAGTTGTGGAAAATTCCTGGAACTTTAAGCTTAGATACAGTTGCCATAAAAAACATTCTGAAGTAAGTTTGTTGATTCAAAAGGAAGTACAAAACTCTTGGAATTATTGGCATTTCTAGAATCTATTCAGATTTGGGCATTGTCATTTCCCATATGAATTTTTTTTAGTTTCCCATGGTTATGTACTCTCATCAATTAATTATATGCTAGGTATCACTTATTAAAATTATTAGTAATACATCTAACTTGCTTTAGTAAGTTAAATTTTGGATTCCCTTTGAAGGTATATGTGGTAATTATTGCCCCCTTTATTATTAAAATGAACGTTTTTCCATATGCAAGGAGGCTATGTTGGTTCATTTCATGTCTGTCTGCATGTTTATATGTGAATGGAGAAGTTAACATCCTGTCTTCAATGCTGTTGGGAATTACTACTGGCATGTTTTGACTCATTATCTTGAATCTTAATCATATGATGAAAAAAATTACTTTCATCAGCTGATGAAGGCTTGGGGTAATGAGTCAAAACATCCTGATAGGACTTCACAGAAGCCAGGAATGGCATGTGAGTGCTTCACCTGACACAGTTGTCTTTCAAGGCTGTCCAATAAATGATTTATACAGTCTCTATATTTACCACAATGTAGCAACCACAGTATGGCAAAAGAAGGGATTGGCACATTATTAGCTCTATCTTACTAGGAGGATGAGATGAATTTTTATTATTTTTATGATGAATATACATCACAGACTATCTTTGCATAACTTTTATACAAATTTAAAATGTACAATTCAGTGGTATTAGGAAAATTTCTGTGCAAACTATTAGCAACTTCCATTTACAAGGAATTTTTTTCCTGTCCTCAAATTGAATTCTAAGCTATAACTACCAATTTTTTTCAGCTCACAACCCTTGACAAACAACTTTATGCTATCTACTTTCTATGACTGACTATTACAAGAACTCCACATAAAAGGTTGTGACCTGAACATTTCTTTTATGTTGCTTGTTTTTATGTGTGTGTGTGGGGGGGGCACACCTGGCAGTGCTCAGGATTTACTTCTGGCTCCGAATGCAGGAATCACTTCTGGTGCTCAGAGAACCATATGTGGTGCTGGGGATTGAACCAGGGTCAGTCACATGAAAAGCAATCACCTCAACCCATTTACATTCTCTCCTAGCCATTTTCGATTGTGTGAGTAATACATCAGAAATCCACTCAAAAGAAAGTGTAAATAACAAAAACACAGAGATTTTATTTATACAGCTGGGGAATCTTCAAAAATAAACTTGGTGAAAAAATATAATAATTATTTTCTGTTTGTGTCGTTCACATTTTTGTGTGCCCATAGCACACTTTTTTGTATTATCACAATTTCTTGACGATTTGTTCCATGTTGTAGCATGCATCAAAATTTACTTTCTTTTTTTTTTTTTTTTTAAATAATTTTATTGAATCACCATGTGGAGGGTTACATAGTTCTCAGGATTATGTCGGTTATACAATTCTCAAACACCCTTCCCTTCACCAGTGCCCATCTCCCATCACCAACCCCCCCAGTATACCTGCCACCCCCTCCCACCTCCCCAGTCCCCACCCTTGTACATGATAAGTTCCACTTCGTTTATGCCTTATCTCGATTACATTCCATGTTTCAACACACAACTCACTACCATTGTTGGGGTTTCCCCCAAAAAAGGAAAGCAGTCCTATTGCCAAGGAGGCATTTGATAGTTCTCCACTGCTAAGAATATAGAGATATTAAGTCCCGCTGTTTGTTACATAACTTTTCTTTTTCCCCCTTGCCCCGCGCCACCGAGTTCACGCCTGTTTGGTAATCGCCACGCTGCCTGACAAGGGAAAAAAAAACCGAAAAGGATGGTTATTTCCCGTCATCGGCAGGCGTGGGGCTCTGGCTTAGTTGATAGACTAGTTGAGTTTCTGCAAGCAGTTTCTGGAACCGAAGGGCTTGCGCTGGTATCGGCTCCGGCTCGAGATTCCACCAGCGTCCCACTGTTCCATGTACATAATTTTTCCCCTTATATCCCATTCCCACGCCACCAGGTCTGTTTGCTTAATGGACATCACACTATGTTTGACACCACGCCGCGTTTCTTCCCGAGAAAGAAGGATATTTCTTCTCAGCCGGCGTGGGGATATAGCTTAGTTCAGTCTAGAGAGATGGCTACCACTTTGATTGCCTTCAATATTTCAGCAACAGACTTACTATTCTTGTTAGGATCTCCCACAAAAGTCCGACCCATTAAAAAGGGACATATTACATATTGCTGATGCTAAGATGACATTAGGTCGCGCGGCCGCGACAGCGGCCGCGCGGTTTTGGGTTTCTGTATAAAGTCCAGGAAAAGTACAACCAGAAATATCACTACAAACTTTTACCCTTTTATGGTGCTCATAAGATGAAGAAGCCTAGAGAGAGGCTCGGCGTCTCCATTTTGCGCTCAGGAAAACCTCGGATCCTGCGCTGTGCTCAGGGGGGAGGTGTGGAGAGAGAGAGAGGTTAAAAGAATTGGGGGATGCCCGGCTCCCACTGTTTCAGCGCACCGTGGGGTCTCTGGTCCCATGCCAGAATTAGTTCAGTGGGCTGTTTGGAGTCCAAGAGCGCTTCCTTGGGCTCTTCCATCATGCTCGCTCCACAGCAGGGTCCAAAGGGAAGCACACGTGGGGGAGGTGGGTTTAAGTATCTATCTGCTGTGGGCGGGGGTCGCCGCCCCCGCCCCCTGGGGCCTCCCGCAAGCGCGCGTGCCTCCCGTTTCAGCTGGGTCGCCGTCACCATTTTGCGCTCAGGAAAACCGCGGATCCTGCGCTGTGCTCAGGGGGGAGGTGTGGAGAGAGAGAGAGGTTAAAAGAATTGGGGGATGCCCGGCTCCCACTGTTTCAGCGCACCGTGGGGTCTCTGGTCCCATGCCGGAATTAGTTCAGTGGGCTGTTTGGAGTCCAAGAGCGCTTCCTTGGGCTCTTCCATCATGCTCGCTCCGCAGCAGGGTCCAAAGGGCCAAAATTTACTTTCTTTGTAAGACTAGGTGATACCTTATCTTATGCATTATTTAAGGCAAGAAATCATTCTAATATCTTAAAATTAGTTTTCACTACTCATAATAGACTATAAACAAGATCATTATCAAATATATTTATTAAAATGTTCATGAAATAACATTTTCTACTTGATTTCCTTCCTCTGTCAGCCTAGTACTAAGGGTAGAATATTCTGAAATGTAAACTACTTGAGAATTATGGTTATTTTGAATATTTATGTCATCATATTTTCCTCTGTGCCTAGGGCTGTGATGGACTAGCAACAGGAACCCAAAAATAGAAGGCCCCAGTAAAAGAGATGCAGCTTTAGATGTGCATAGCACATTGTCCCCTGTTCAATTTATATCTCAGCTCCTTCATTCCCCATCCAAATTCATCCTCTTTTACATTGCTTACTGATTTCTCTTGCTTCCATGATATCTCTATCTTTAATGACCTCTTCAAAGAAAACAAGTATTTCAGACATAGAGAACTGGTTCAGTTTAAACATTATTACAGGACCCTGCCCTGGCAGCCAGAAACCTCCAGAACTCAACTGCTGCCATGCTTCCAGCCTCTCTCTGCACTTTTGGGCCAAACCTCATGCACGTAAATCTGCAGAAAACCCAGGTATGTGGGACTTGTGACAGAAAACTCAAGTTCAAGGGAACAAGGAATAGGTGACCCCCTCCCATGTCCCCCTGTTTCTAGCAACCTGGCAGTCATGCTCATAAGCCACCTCTGGCTGGCGCCAGATAATCTCATCAACAGCCATGTTCTAGAGAGACTCATTGTCTTTCTCTCTCAAAATGACTCACCATAGCCATGCTACTGTACCCGGTGCCAGGCTGTTTCCTTCCCTGCATCCTGTGTGCATGTATGTGTGTATCTGGGGGGTGCAATGAGGCCCCTTTTCCCCCAAAGTGACCCCGTTCCAGCAGCCAGAAACCTCCAGAACTCAACTACAGCCATGCTCACAGCTGCTCTCCACATGCTTGGGCTGAGCCTCATCCACGAATGAACCTGTTCCTAGACTGCATGGCCGCAAACATCTTAGAACTCAAGCCAATCATATTCCAAGAGTAGCACCCCATATTTGATGGGGTTTATAGTAGAAGGAAACCAATCTTAGAGGGAAATATATTTTTACAGATATATATACATACACAAACACATATATATACGTATATATGCACACACACACACACACACACACACACACACACACACACACACACACACACACCCCAAGGCTCAACCTCTAACATGTTAGTAATCTCTTATAGAAGGGCTTAATAGTCCCTGGGTGAAATGCAACAATCTTCATGCACTTTCCTCTAAGGAAAATTTTTTGAAGCATTTTCAGCAATTTATTCATGAAAAACAATACAAAATATATTATTTCAGTTCTGTCTGGGGGCAGGGGTTGGGGTTTGGGATGCAAATATTCAAAATATGTTGCTGGGAAGGTGTAATGGTGATGGGATTGGTGTTTGAATATTAAATGTAATC
The DNA here is from genome assembly GCF_027595985.1 of Sorex araneus. Classification (NCBI taxonomy): domain Eukaryota; kingdom Metazoa; phylum Chordata; class Mammalia; order Eulipotyphla; family Soricidae; genus Sorex; species Sorex araneus. Next base: position 310,686,245 of record NC_073313.1, on the reverse strand, counting down.
AAATATTGTGAACTACTTTATAAAAATAAAATAAAATAAAAAAATTAAACATCATTAATGTAGCATGAAAAAAGTTTTAAAAGAAGGTGGATAGGATTGATTCCAACAATTGACCAGTTCTTCTAGTCCCTGTTTTCCCTGGCTGTGGATGTCTTCTAATACATATATATATATATATATATATATATATATATATATATATATGTATGTATATATACACCACAAATGAATGCAGGCATTCTATACTTGTCCCTTTCTGACTCATTTCACTCAGCATGATACTCTCCAAGTCCATTCATTTATAAACAAATTTCATGATTAAATTTTTCCTAACAGCTGAGTAGTATTCCATTGTGTAGATGTGCCATAGTTTCTTTATACATTTGTCTGTTATTGAGCACTCAGGGTATTTCCAGATTCTGGCTATTGTGAATAGTACATGGGAAATATCCCATCTGTCTTCCAATCTTGAAAAGCTCAATCAGTGGGAAAGTGGCTATAATTATCAGGAAAGGTCAGATTAGATGGTCTGCCCTCGGAGATATGGTCTTGATACTCAGAGAAAAGAATCACTGACAAGTTTACATGTCAAATGAATTCATCGTGGTAATATATAGGGCTGAAAGAATCATGGTCATTTTCCGTAAGTACATGCACTTAGAAGTAGACTCTTTGCAGGAAGCTGACAAAAGTAATACAAATGGGAAAAAATTTATGTCACTAAAAACACAAGAATTGGTGGTGTAGATCTAAAAGCACAGTCAACCCGAGTGAGGCAGTGAGAAATACAGCTGTGTAACTTGGTAAATCAGATGTGAGCTTTATGGTAGACTCTTGAGTGAGGAGAATGAGTGACCATCTTAGTCTAAAATCAGTAATTTCTGAAGTCAGAAAAATTGCCTGCAGACTCATGATGCTTAACCATGTGCTTGAAGCTATTAAAATATGTCCATTATTTTTGGAGGTTTCATTTTTTTCTCTCATTTTCCCCCTTAAAGAATTTGAATATAAAATATTTACAAAATAATCTTGTTTAAGAATAATTCAGACACTAATTATCTCTGTTGACCCCACTTCCTCATTACCAATAGCCAAATTTCTATGATAATTTGTGTCATTAATATATCTTCATAGAAAAAGTACATTAACATTTTATTGAAAAATGCTATGATGGCTAATCTTAACCTTTTGATCCTGTAATAGCTGAGTAGACCAGCATCTTGACAAAACTGCTTCTCAAAAACTTAGTAAGTTGTCAGATTGTACACGGTTAACTAGTGTTAATTTTGGACCCTGTGTTAAATTTTATAGCATTTGGCCGTTGTTAGCTCCCAGCTTTCCAGAGTGCCCAGATCTAGTCATTATGAAATGGTCAAACTCTGACCTGGGCCATGAATTAAACAAAGTAACTTGTTTTATGCATTTTTGCTTTGTCTTTATTCTTTGCTATTGAAGATGGAAGTATAGTCCAAGCCAGAGACCTTGCTTGGAAGTTTTGACTTCTAAGAAAAGAAAATTCTTGTGCAAGTTTATCTATTTATTTACCTCATTTATCTCCATTATCTGAGTTCTTGATGTCTTGACCATTAAGCACCGTGCTTGGTGATGGTTAAATATTAGAAATATTGCAATAGTGAAAATGACAATATTTGTTGTTGTTTTGGGCCCATATCCAGTGGTGCTCAGATCTTCCTCTCACTCTATGCTGAGAGTCACTCCTGGCAGAGATCAGGAGATCATATGCTGTGCTTGGAAGCCAACCTTGACTGGTCAATATAAAAACAAAACAAAACAAATATATATATATATATATATATATATATATATAAATCTAAACAAAAAGCTAGTGCTTTACCCTCTGTACTATTTTACTGGTCCCAACAACAACAAAAAAAAAGTTTTTACTATACAAAATGCTTAAAGACAGAGGTTATATGGATGTTGAATCATGTGCCCCTCGCCCATCTCCTTTCCCCACCCCCTACCTCATATGTTTCATTTCCTCTCGCCCAGTCTCAGACAATACTTGGAAAGATAAGCAGCAAGAGCTGGGGGTATATTTCAGAATTAAAGTAATACTCTTAGGAGTGTGAGGTATTGGTTTCAACCTCTAGCAGCATTCACCATTCCCCAAATACACACGTACAACATAAACTTACACAAAACTAGAAGGAAGATAGAACATTTTCTAGACAGATTTTACTTCATAATTTAAAAGGAAAATACTTTTATCAGAGTCGCTAACCAATTTTTCTCAGATCCAATGTAATAAACCTGAATGTTGTGGCTATTTCATAGTAGTCAATGCCTGACAAAGAGAAATAACATCAATACTAGTGACTTGGTCCTATCTCAGCCTCTGACCTAAGAGAAGAACTTGCTTACCCCAAACATCTTCTTACTCAAATTCTTAACAAAATGTGATTCCCCTAGGTAGAGATAATGGGAAGAATCTCTGCAGAGCATTGCCATCATTCTTGCTAGACAAATGAAAACAACAAGGCTTCAAGGAGTTAAATAACCAGTTCAAATTCACCTAACAGGCACTTGGTAGAGAAAGTAATTGAAGTCAGTCTTTTCCAAGTTATCTCAGAACCCAAACTCTCATCAGGTAAGTTGGGCTAGTTTTCTATGTATATAAGCCTTGGTATAATTGATACTTTCATAAATTGAAAGCCCAGTATAACTGATATTCTCAGAGAAACAGAGAAAACTAACGTTTTTCTAATCTTTCTTATGAAAGATTCTATATCCTCACAGAAAGATGGGAAAAGAAGAGCCCGGGCAAAAAATTTTCACATCATTTTTAATTGCCAGAGGAAAAGGAGCAGAACTTTTGGAAAGGGAGACAGGTGGTAAAGCAGTAGAATGGAAAGAGGACATTCCTACTGTTTCTAGCAGGGTTGATGTTTCAGGTGCTCTGAAAGTAGTGTGATCACTGAGAGGATAAATATCACAGTGCCTCCTAGAAAGTTGAGACAATAAAAAGGGAACACAAAGGTCTAGTCACTGCACAGAGAAGTCTCAGATCTATGCAGAATCAATTATCATGAACCCTCTCTTTTTCTACTCAGAGATGGTGGCATTCTGAAAGATATTCCAAGAAAACAAAAGTCTTTTTTTAATTTTTTTAAATTTTATTGAATCACCGTGAGATAGTTACAAGCTTTCATGTTTGGGTTATAATCTCACAATGATCAAACACCCATCCCTCCACCAGTGCACATTCCCCACCACAAATATCCTGGATATATCCCCCATTTCCTACCCTCCCCTAGCATCTATGGCAGGCAATAATCCCCATACTCTCTCTCTCTCTACTTTTGGGCATTATAGCTTACAACACAGACACTGAGAGGTCATCATGCTTGGTCCATTATCTACTTTCGGCATGCATCTCCCATCCCAACTGGTTCCTCCAGCCATTACTTTCTTAGTGATCCCTTCTCTATTACATTTGCCTTCTCCCCTCTGCTTATGAAGCAGTCTTTCAGCTATGGGGCAATCTCTCTGGCCCTTGTATCTACTGTCCTTGAGTGTCAGCCTCATGTGATGCTACCCTACACTCCACAAATGAGTGCAGACCCTCTGTGTCTGTCCCTCTCTTTCTGACTCATTTCACTTAGCATGATACTCTCCATGTCTATCCATTTATAAGCAAATTTCATGACTTCATCTCTCTTAACAGCTGCATAATATTCCATTGTGTAGATGTATCAAAGTTTCTTTAACCAGTCATCTGTTTTAGGGCACTCAGGTTGTTTCTATATTTTGGCTATTGTGAACAGTACTTTGATGAATATTTAGGTACAGGTGTCATTTCTACTGTGCTCTTTTGCATCCTCTGGATATATTCACAGAAGTGGTATTGCGGGATCATATGGAAGCTCAATTTCTAGTTTTTGAAGTACCATATTTGCCAGGTCTATTGGTTCCTTCTCAGTTAGTTGGGACTTTTTATCATCCCATCTTTGTATGAAATTGTTTTTTTATAATTTAATGCTCCAGAAATTTATATAAAGTCAAAAAGCAATGTTTTATCTGTTAAAAAACTATATTAAAATTAATGGGCTAATTCATATGAAATTATTTTGCATAATACCTTGTCATCTGTGTTTTATGATTGTTTTTCCTATGGAATCTATGTGGCCTCTCATAATACTGAACCATGAAAGTGTTCAATAAATGTTGCTGATTCAATCATTAAATATTTACATGACTGGGCATAGAACAGCACTTAAACACACAAGGGCTAGAATATAGGATGAATATGCACTGAAATTTCAAATGGATAAAAGTTTAAATATAAAACTATGAATTTCCAATTTAAAAAAATTGACATTTGCATAGAACTTTGAGAAAATAGTTTGGTATATAAATGAAACAAAACCCAGAAATAATAAAAAAGCAAAACATTGAAATCACTAAAAATTAAATATGAAAAAAAGTGTGACATACATTATGTAATTGGTTATTAGTTTTAATGTATGAAAAGCTCTTTTGTAATTCAGAAAAGATTAAAAGTGTAAGAGAAATGAATGAGAGCTTTGGAAGAACTAATTCACAGAAAATTTTCCAGTATAACTTTTCAGTAACCAGTATAAATATATTATTCAAGTATAATTTGTTTTAAATTGTATTCTGATTAGTATAATTTTTATTATATATTTTTAAAAATTAGTCATGAGCATTCAGAGATATAATACAGCAGGTATGTCACTTCCTTTGTATATGGTCCCTGCTTCAATTCAATTTTCAGCTCCACTATTGGTCTTCTAAGTTCTGCTATAAGTAATCTCTTAACACAGATACAGGAATAAACCCTGAGCACTGCAAAATGTAGCCCTAAAACAAAACAAAACAAAAAAAACAAGCAAACAACAACAAAAGTCAGGTATGAGTTTTTTAACTTCAAACTGAAAATTAAAAATAAAATTATATTACAAAACCAAACTGTATTGATGAGGATTTATGAAATTCGCATCTAATGGTAATGAATTTGTTCATATTTTCTATGTGTGTAATTTGGCATTATGGAGATTGTATATTAAAAGGTTTTAAACAAAGATGTATATGCCTTCTTATTTAATTTATTCATATTTAGGAATGTATGCCTAGTAAATTATTAGTATTCTTTACCTATAGGGATTTTATTGCAGTATTATTTAAGATAAAATAAATATACTTAATATTCATTACAGTTAAATTATTTAGTACAATTAACATTATTTGGAATGCAATGCAACCGTCTGAGGTTAAAGAATTGAAGCTATTTAATTTTTTAGAAAGTATGCAAGCACAATAGTAACAAAATTGTATTCATAAATACACATTACATGTATGCATTGTTTCTAGGGACATTTGCATGGCAAGAGACCTGTCTTGCAGTTCAATCCACAATGCCATCTATATGTGATGAGCACAGTTCCAGCAATTCTAGTCTCTGGAACTCCTGGTGCCAAAACAGAGTGGCCTGTCTATGGACTAGTAGAGCCAGCTGTATAAAAAACACCGAATCTAAAATCATGGGTTCTCATGTCAACACTAGAACTGAAAAGGTGCTAGGATTTCGATCTCTGGTCAATATATGGGTGAGCACTAGAGCAACCCATGCAGTAAATACTGCAACCAGAATATATATTTCTCCATGACAAGAGGACTATCAATTCCTAGACTCCCAGATCAAGCACTGCAACTAAAGTTTGTGTGTCCCATCAAGCATATAACTAGATGTGTAACATATATCTCAACTAAATATGTGTGAACTTTATATTTGCCATGGCCACATGGCAAATATAAAGCAAGGGTGGGGAAGGAAATTTTAAAAGAAGTAAATATATGTCTGTATGTGTATAAGAATGGTAAAAATGGTCTTTTCCAAAAAAAATGGTCTTTTCCCTTTTCTCTAATTTTTTAATCAAATATATTTTATATTAAAGCAGATTTATCTTTATATGATATATCTTTCCAGACCTTTAAATGCTATCTTCATAAAACTTTCCCTAATTTTCATAAACAAGGAATTTCTTCTTCTGAAATCAATAGCACACTTTTTCTATAAAACTCACAAAATATAAACCTTAGAAAACCATGCCATTATCCCTGAGTCATCTTCCTTCCTATGCTACCAGTTCCTAGGAGCTCAAAAGTAGTCACTTGAATTTTTGCATTCCCTATAAAATACTTAGCAACTAATATTTTTTTTAGGAAAACAAAGCATTATAGAGTTTCATCTTTTCATAAATTTTTCTTGAATGTTATGTGAAAAAGAATATTAGAAATGTGGGAGAATAAAACTGATGTCATTTTACACAAAGGAGTTATTGAATCCCAAATTCTAAAGATATAACCATTTTGTTTTATAGCAGGTTGAAGTCAGCTCTACAAAGTTCTTAATTTCCCCAAATGTCTCATAAATAACAGCTCTATGCTGTGGGGATAACTGCTTACTTTTAGTCACTATATTTGAAAGCAGATTCCAGTTTATACACATATTTAGTTTTCACACATATTCTAATGTTTACATTTATCTCTACCTCCTACTTGCTCCTGCTGGCTCAGATCCATAACAGAATACTGCCTCATGGTCATAACATTTTCACACTGACTCATAACTGTACTTATGAACTATTTTCAGCAAAGACCTCGAGCAGTTTTTTCACAGGCGATGGTACTTGTTGAAAACTTTTATTTTCTCCTCACAGAGATCAGGGATGAAACATTGTCAAGGCTTTCTCTTCTACAATGGTCAGGTCAAAGTTAGAGTACTTCAAAGAGCCAGCTTGAATTTTGAAAAGGCTGATGTCTGAGAAGCCATTTGGAACAATAAGATGTGCTCACAGGCTGTGTTAATAAGAAATACAAATACCAAGTACTCCAGGGGCTTTGGTTTGGAGTCAATGCCTCAGTGGAGGAGGTGAATGAAGACTACTCAAGATGGATGGGATTTGTGGACTGAAAAAAAGGTCTATCTCAAGAGAAGACTCTAAAATACCTGGTTCCCATAACTGTGAAAAAATTCTGTTAGTACTATTAAAGAAATAACAAAGAAATAACAAATGATTCTGAAAAGTGTTGGAAAGGCAAAGTGTTTGGAATCATGATGGATGGAGGCAGTGGCTGGAAGAGAAACCTTTCGTTTGTGAACTTTGATGTCTATAACATCATAGACATTCAGAAATAACAATCTGTGAATCATCACACCAGTGCTAAAGCCAGTCAAGAGGTCATAATGGTTCCATCAATTTGATGGTGTTCATGGAAGTGAAATGACCACTGTAGTGGACATGACATCTGTAGTGGACAAGATACTTTTGGTGTCAGCCAAGACACTGATGGATGTAGTGGCAGTAAGGATAGTGAGAGTGTCTTTGCCAGTAATGCAAGCAATTTGGGAGATGGGGGGAGATTACAATGATTTTAGCAAGTTATAAAAAAAATTCAAATTTTGATTTCATAAAATGGAGAACCACTAAGGTGTGGAGGCAAATGCTTTGCCAGACCATGAACCAAAGTAGTTAAGGTACTTTCAGCAGTAGCAACACCTATGGTAGTGTCAGAAGGTTTTAATTGCAAGGAAACACTTAGCAGGAGAGAAGAGTAAGAAAAGTGGCAGAGAAGGTTCAGATTATGACAGATCTGTGGACTCAGTCAAGCACACTAGTGTCAGATCCTTAACGCTCTAAAGACATGTTTTAAAAAGCACTGATATGTATTGCCCAAAATCTCAAAGACTGCATTTATGATAACTGTTCAATAGGTTATTTTAGTTTTTGATCTGTGGAAAGTGTTAACATATTCCAACAAAGAGTTTAAAGTAGTTTTTTGTTTTCCTTTACCCCTGCTTTTTTTTTTATTTTAAAATTTTATTGAATCACCGTGAGATAGTTACAAGCTTTCATGTTTGGGTTACAATCTCACAATGATCAAACACCCATCTCTCCACCAGTGCACATTCCCCACCACCAGTATCCTGGATATACCCTCCCTTTCCCACCCTCCCCCTGCCTCTAAGGCAGGCAATATTCCCCATTCTCTCTCTCTACTTTTGGGCATTATAGCTTGCAACACAGACACTGAGAAGTTATCATGTTTGGTCCACTATCTACTTTTGAGAGCAAAATGTAAGAATCCAATCATGACGCTGAATAAAAGTGTCTTTCAGAAAATGGCGTGCCCTGTACAAGATAATGCTTCCTCTTATCCTCTTATCTAATGGACAAACAGACACAATGTTTTGAGTGAGACTTAAAATAAAAGCGTCAGACAGTTCCCAGATTTAGTCTAATTTTTTACAACCAAGGGAGTTTTATTGTTAATCTACTGGACTGAAATTCCCTTACAAAGTGGATGGCAAGGGAATTTCCAGGCGGATGGCAAAAAGCATGAAGGTTGCCTCCACTTTACGGATGGAAAGGTAAGTGTTGGTCTGCTAATCTAAGGTAAGAAAGGACAGGGGGCTTTTATGACAATTACCATTTTCTATGTATTCTGAATAGCCTACCCTCATATTTAAGCAAAGAATTAAATAGTGAAATCATAAAGTCTCAGTGGAAACCAGAATGGTGACCCCAACTATACTTCAGGCAAATTTGGCCATCTGTGCTTTACTTTCCTCATCTGTAAATTGAAGACTGTTACATCTGTCCCTTATAGGGATATTATAGTAACAAATGAGATAATATACAAGAAGGCATATTCTCAAAGGAAAGTAGCTGTAATTATCATAATTTAAGAGAACATAGAAATCAACTTGTGTTTACCAAAATGTGATACATCTTTCAATTGTTGTCAATTGAATTCCTACTAGGTATGTGAATTTAAATTTTGTTTGCAATGATCTCAATGAAAGTATAATTTAGCTATTTAATATCAGTCCAGCTGTTTTATCTTCAGTAATTTCAGTTTCAGTTGAATTATATTCAGATAAATTATATGTGTATTGGAAACTCTAGTGGTTATGTATTTGTGGGAAATAATTTTATGTCTTGAAATGAAAATCTCTGAAAACTAACACAGTTTGTAAAGCAAAAGATTGTAGACAAAGTTTTGCAAATAAAGTTTTCACACCTAGTACTGAACCACATTTACATTTTAAACCTGAATTAAATGTTTCACTGCTTTAATAAGCAAATTTTTGGGTCTTTTGTTATATAATAAAAACTAATTTTTAATGGGAAACTCAAATGCAAAAATTTCACTGGCGATTAAGAAGTCATATAATCAACTAACACAAAAATTATCATTTAAATATTTAACAAATTAGATCATATTAGAATTTCTACTGTCTCCTTAAAGTACAGGAGAAGAGATAAAATTTTCATGTCATTTCTCATCTAAAATGCTTTGTTTAATTCAGATAGTCAGCAAAATAAAGAGTTGAGTTGACATACAGTAAAACCCCAAATGCCCTTTCATTTTTTCTCAGATGATATGTCTTCATCATATGTAGTTAAACCAAATTTTATATTCCTCTTTATTCTGTGAAAATTTAGATCACTGAACATAATTTCTGAAATCCAATCTAAATCCAATCAGTTTCATAGCAACTTTTCTTCTTAATAAGTTTCGCATCTTTCATCTTTCTTCATTTTCTCCAGCCCCCAAAGCTGTTCAGTTAGCTAGATTTTCCTATTACACATATTTTAGGGATAAAATATTCAAAGACTGAAGAGATTTTTTGATTGGAAGAAAATCAACAGAACGAAACCCAACTGTCTGAACTTCTCATCTAGGCAGGCCCTGTCATTCTAGACTACATTTGGAAAAGTCAAATAATAAACACAGGGAGAGATGTCAGAATCTTCTTTCTGGAGTAGTGTTTAGCATATAGGCTATTAGGTCTGCATAGAGGATCCTAAGTCAAGTCACACAACATCCACTTGGATCAGGGGCAAGAGCTTCTAGCAGCTGAAACATGTTGGAATTCTCTTTCCCCTTACTTACTGTGTCAAAATATCACTTGTGTCAGTTGTATCACTTGTAGCCCGCATTGCTCATTGGTTTGCTCAAGTGGACACCAGTAACGTCTCCATTCATCTGTGTCATGTGCTAGTGTAGCCCAGTGGCATCTGCTCTCTCCAAGAACATGAAGAGCCTCAAACCATTTGTTCAGGGTCTTGAAGAAAAAGTCTGACCATCTCATAGGTGGGCGGCCAGTACACATACTGCTGCATTTAGAGATGTTTATTCCGTTGAGAGTAAATGGAATGTCGGGAACTAGTCCATTTCTCATGAACATTGTCTTCATGAGATTCAGGTGTGGTTGACCTTTCCATATTCATGGTCGAAGTCGGCCAGCATTTGTGCTGCTTGGCTAATGTTTGGTGTCATTAGAATGATCTCATCAGTGAAACAGAGGTGGTGTAGTTGCTGACTGTCTGTCTTCACTCCCATTTCTTCCCATTCCAGTCATCACATGACATTCTCGAGGGTGGCACTGAAGAGTTTCGGTGAAATGGTATCACCCTACTGAACCCCTCTCTTTACTTTGATGATCACTTCCTTGTAGAATGGTGATCTCCTGTTGGTGAATCCGTAATACAGCTCATGGATGATCCTAATGTACTGTTTGAACTCCCTGTTTGGCTAGGGCTTTGATGACCACTTCAGTCTCAATGAATGGTTCACCACCGATGGTTCACAGCCTCATCATGGCAACTGGGTGGCAACAGTGCCACCCAGCAAAGAGTGAAACAACAGGTGCTGCCCAGAGATGCAGGCAGGCTCACTGCTGGACTCCTTGCATTGACTGTATCAACCTGGCCAGTACTTTCTGTACATGAGCGACATGTCCGTGCACAACGTGTTTGGTGTGTTTGTCAGCGTGCAGATCATTACAACATGCCACCCGCATGGCAGAGGCTGGCAAGCTGCTTGTGGCATATTCAATGTGCCAAAAATAGTAACAAAAATGGGCCTCATTTCCCTGACCCTGGAATAGCCCTCAATATGGCAGCATTGAGAAGGATGAGCAAGGAGAGGCTGATAAAATCTCAGGGCCGAACTAGGCTGCCAAAATGGAGGACTAAAATGACTGTCTACACTTTTAACATATGTACACTGGCATCAGACGCGTCCATCGAGGACCTGATGGTGCAAGTGCAGAAGATCAAGTACAATGTCATTGGATTGACTGAGACAAGAAGGCATCTGTCACATCACACGATTTTCAACAGTGAAAAAGAATAGTTACTCAGAACATGCGAAAGTAGAGGCACCAGTAGTATTGGTATCCTCATCAACATGAACTTGTCCATGAGCACCGATCCATGGGAATGCCTAACAACATGGATGGGATTCTTATGTTTGAATAGATGTGGCTTGTTGCCGGCAGTTTCTATCTTCATCGTCTACGCACCAACATCCAACTACAATGAAGAAGAAATTAAGAAATTCTACATGGAGCTGGAAAAGTTCTATAAAGAAGACCACACCTTCTGCAAGGTCATTGTCAGTGATTTAATGCCAAGACAGGACCAAGGAGGTCACCTGAAGAACTCCACATCGGGACCCACAGCCAAGAATGGAACAAACAGGGTGAGAGACTGTTCAAGTTCATCATGTCGAACTTTACCATCCACGGTAACTCGCAGTTCCAGAAGGCCGAATCTAAATGTTGGGCATGGGAGTTTCCCAGTGGACAGTTCCACAATGAAATTGACCACATCATATTCAATCGACGGTTTTGCCTAATCGATGTCGCTGTTGTCCCAAAATTCCAAATGGGATCAGACCACTGTCTCCTTCATGCAAAATTCTACTTCAAAAAGTGGGGAGAAAGGGCTACAAAGTTTAAGAGAACTCCCAGAATGACTGATTCAGAACTTCCATGATTGTGCGAGGAACGCCAAGAGAGAGAGAGTTGTCTTCAGAAATTCTCGAGCCCATTCACCAATGTGGTTTGGTGCGAGCCTCAAGCAATCACAAGCTAACGTCTGAGCTCATAAAGCTGTGCAGTGAAGCAATAAAGGAAGACCTCAAAGAGAGAAGAGCAGCAGTATTGGCTGATTTGGCAGAGCCAGGAAAAGTATTATCAATGCCCGCCTGTCCTTCGCCAGCTATAAGACCAAGATGACTGCCCTCCGATGTCCTGATGAATCTATCACTTCTTCCTGAAGGGCAATGGAAAAGGTTTGATAGCCACGTCTACCTGCCCACATACCAAATTCCGCAGGATGGATATGTCATTCCCAGCATTCTCCCTTCCAAAATCTGACATGCCAGTTCATCGGTAAAGATGTGTACAGCACCCGGTCCAAACAAGGTCAGACCAAAACACCTGAAGAATCTGCTGCCATTACTCATCAATACACTGGCTCGGCTCTTCACATGCTACCTGTCTGAATGCAAGGTTCTGTTTCAGTGGAAAACCAGCAGAACTCTTCTGTTGTACAAGAAGTGGGACATTCACGATATCAGCAACTATCGCCCAATCTGCCTGTTGTCTGTTGTCTACAAGTTATTCAATCGAGTCATCCTGTATAGGATTGGCAGAACACTAGAAGAAGGGCAACCATGAGAGCAAGCCAGGTTCCGAAAAAAATTCGGTACGATTGGCCATATCCACACAGTGATCAAGCTCATTGAAGTTTCTCGAGAGTTCAAGATGCCGCTCTGTCTAATGTCCATTGATTTAAAGAAGCCTTTCGTTGAGAATGTGTCAAGGTATACACCTTAAATAACTTATTTACCACCAGTTTTTCTCTGCAATATTTGTGTATCTCCACAATCTCTGTTTCTGGATTGTAGGATTAGCATTTGTGGGGGAGAGAAGTAACCCCATTCATGAGTCACTAGAATCATTACTGTCCTCAATTTTCAAGGTACACCTCCGGCACAAACAGCCCTTTCTATTATACTCTGTTTAAAAATCCTTATGTAGGGAGTGGAGATGTAGAATCTGGAGTGATTGAGTCTAATATAGAAGAAAGTAGTAATATGTTTATGGGATACAGTGGCTGATATTTGTGGCACTGGACTTGATAAATAAAAGTTCTCCTGAATCAACAGGGAGATAACATTCTGAGGAAAAATTGAGAGAGATTGTGCCAGGAAAATTCAACATATGTGAGGGGCAATGTTTTGGCAAATCTATTCCCCTGTGCCTTGGCATCAATTTATTTCTCAGGGGGAAGAAAGAACAGTTCAACTGGCACATCTATTTGATCAAAATCTGTATATATTAGATAAAATTTCTCATTAAGATTCTATTATACATTGAAATTCAGGCAAGGGGTCAGCATACTTATAACTTCAAATCTTATTTAACTTAACTACTCATGCCATGAAGTAATCATTTTAGAACAAAATCAAGTTATGTGGTCCATGGTGAAGAGGATGGCCTTATGATAAAGTCTTATGATCAGATATGTGTATCAGCTTATAGTTAATGACACTTACATATGACCAGGGACATGACATGTGAATGGAGAAAAAATGAGCATCATACAAACATCCAGGATGATGTCATGTGATCTCTCCTGAAAAACTGTCAAACAGCAAACAATTCCATTTCATACCTCTAAGCTCATTCCCTGAGTATTTGAAACTATGCAGAGAGGTTGAAAAAGGGAACCTTACAATTTCTGATTTCCATTCAAAAATATAATCTTTGTTTTATCAAATGAAAATTATTCTGTCATAGGATATGTATATGTATGAACACATATAATGAGTGTACCTTTATGTGTATGAGTTGATTTGTTTTACATTATATACACAAATCTACCTATACAAATGTTAATAAAAAAAGGGTCACTGAAATAACATTTCTACTAAAAATGATTAGAATGAAGAAAAATATTCACAAGCATTGGTCATTCTCCTGGATAACCAGTATATAAACTAATCACTATGGTAAAATTCAGTATTGGAGACAGATTTGTAGCGATTTCTCTTTCTTGAATAAGTGGCCTGGATGGCCTCACTTGGGGGAGGTATACTTAGTTATCCTATAGCCTTGCTAGCACAATCAGTAAAGCAAAAATTGGGTACAATGGAATGCACCATCTTCTATTTAACTTTTTTTTCTGGGAGGGATCAAACCCAGCAATGCACAGTGGTTACTCCTGGCTCTGCTCTCAGAAATCACTCCTGGCGGTGCTCAGGGCACTATATGGGATGCTGGGAATCAAACCTGGGTTGGCTGCATGCAAAGCAAATGCCCTACCCACTGTACTATTGCTCTAGACCCTACTTAACTTTGTAAAGAAAACTTGTCCCCCATTTTTGTAACTTAGGAGAATGAAGGCTTATTTTTTTGCTTTGTCTTCCTTTTTATTTATTTATTTTTAAGAAGTGTTATTGGATCATCATGAGATACAGTTACAAACTTGCCTGATTGTGTTTCCGTCAAACAATGCTTGAGCACCCATCACCAGTGCACATTTTCTACCACCATTGTTCCCAGTGTCCTACCAGCCACCCCTACCCCACCCCACTCCCTTTCTCTGTGGCAGGTACAATCTTTCTTACTCTCTCTCTAAGTTTGGGCATTATGATTTGCAATACAGATAATAAGAGGTCATCGTGTTTGGTCCTTGGTCTACTTTCAGCACACATCTCCTATTCTGGGTGATCCCTCCAATCATCATTTACTTAGTGGTTCCTTCTCTGTCCCAACTGCCTTTTCCTCCAGCATGTGGAGCTAGCTTCCAAACCATGGTGTGATCCTTCTTGCCCTTATCTCTACTGTTTTTAGGTGTTAGTCTCATATTATGCACTTTCATTCCACAAATGAGTGCAGTCATTCTATATCTGTCCCTCTCTTTCTGAGTAATTTCACTTAGCATGATACTCTCCATGTCTATCCACTTATATGAGAATTTCATGATTTCATCTCTTCCAATAGCTGCATAGTATTCTACTGTGTAGATGTACCAGAGTTTCTTCATCTGTTCTCGGGCGCATGGTTTTTTCTAGATGCTGGCTATTGTAAACTGTGTTGCAGTAAATATACAAGTACAGATGACTTTTCTACTGTATTTTTCTTGCACGTCTGGAATATATTCCCAGGAGTGGTATTTCTGGGAATATTGTTTCCCATACTGTTTTCCAAAAAGGCTGTGCCAATCGGAATTCCCACC
Organism: Sorex araneus; assembly: GCF_027595985.1. Taxonomy (NCBI): domain Eukaryota; kingdom Metazoa; phylum Chordata; class Mammalia; order Eulipotyphla; family Soricidae; genus Sorex; species Sorex araneus. The sequence continues at coordinate 310,671,159 of NC_073313.1, read as the reverse complement.
AACAATTAATGTGAGTCCCTTTCTTCCTGCAACCTCACCAGCACTGGTTGTTATTATTCTTATAAATGTGTGCCAGTTTCTGTGGTATAAGATGATATCTCATTGTTGTTTGATTTGCATCTCCTTGATGATTAGCAATGTAGAGCATTTTTCATGTGCCCTTTGTCCATTTGAATTTCTTCTTTGTGGAAGTTTCTGTTCATTTCTTCTCCCCATTTTCTGATGAGGTTTGAGGTATTTTTCCTTGTAAATTTCTACCATTGTCTTGTACATCCAGGACCCTGGATATAAAGCCCCTATCTGATGGGTATTGGGTAAATATTTTGTCCCATTCCGTGGGCTTTTTCCTCTGAACACTGCCTTTGCTGTATCCCAAAAGTTCTGGTAGCTTGTGGCTTCATACTCATTCCTTTTTTTTTTAAAAGAAATATTTTATTGAATCACCGTGAAAAAAAGAAAGAAAAAAATGCAAAGCTTTCAGGTTGAAGTCACAGTCAAATACTGATTAAAACCCCATCCCTTCACCAGTGCACCTGTTCCACCACCAAGAACCCCAATACACCCCCCTCCCACCCCACCCCCCATCTAAGTAGCTAATGATATTCCCATTATTCTCTATATGCTTTGAGTACATTCCATATTTCCATACAGAACTCACTATTCTTTTAATTTCCTCTTCTATTTCCTCTCTAAGTCACTTGTTATTCAATAGTGAGCTGCTTAATTTCCAGGTGTTTGGTTTGAATTTCTGTTTCTGGGTTTGATTTACTTCAATTTTCAGTGCATTATGATCTGAAAAGATCATTGATACAATTTCTATTGCCTTAAATTTATGGAGGTATGTTTTGTGGCCCAGTATGTGGTATACCTTGGAGAATGTCCCATTACACTTGAGAAGAATGTGCATTCAGCTTTTGGGGGGTGAAATGTCCCATATATATCTACTAGATCCCTATCTTCCATTTCTTCCTTCAGATATCAGATAAAGTATATCCGTGCTGAGCTTGAGTCTTGTTGACCTATTGAGAGGTGGTAAAGCAGTGTTGAAATCTCCAACTATCATTGTGTTACTGTTCTGTCAATGTCTTTCTTCAAGTCTATGAGGAGTAGTTTTAAATATTTTGCTGGTTTCTCATTAGGTGCATATACATGTAGGAGCATGAGTTCTTCTTGGTGTACAGATACTTTGACCATTAAGAAATGACCTTCACTGTCTCTTGTCACATTCTTCAGTCTGAAGTCTATGTGGTCTGATAGTCATATTAGCTGTTTACTTGTAGGATTGTTTTCCATCCTGTCACTTTGAGTTTGTCTTTGCTATGCCTATTCAGATGTGTTTCTTGCAGGCAACAGAATGTTGGGTTTAGTTTTTGGATCCATTCTGCCACTGTGTCTTTTTAATTGGTGCTTTTAGCCCATTCACATTGAGAGAGATTATTGTTATGGGGTTTTGTCCCTTCTTTCTGCCGAAGTTTGGTGTATTTGGGTGGGGGGGTTGCTAAAATTATCCTGTTTAGTTGATCTTGTAATCATGGTTTTGAGTCTATGGAGTTCCTGAGTTGTTTTTCTGTGAAGCTGTGTGTTGTTCCTTCCGATATGTATGAGAGTCTAGCTGCGTAAAGTATTCTAGGTGAGGCATTTATTTCATCGAGTTTGTTCACTATATCCCACCACTGTCTTTGGGCCCTTAAAGTTTCCATCAGATAGGTCTGTTGTGAATCTTATGAACGCTCCCTTATAAGCAATTTCTTTCTTTGACCTTGCTGTTTTTTAGAATTTTATCTCTGTGTATAGTTTTTGTCATTCTAATCAGGAGTTGTTTCTTGGAGTATTTTATTTGGATTTCTTTCAGCTGCAACCCTTCTGGCCTACTAGATCTGACTGCAAGTGGTCTTCAGCTCTAGGAATATCTTAGCAATGACGCCTTTGACTGTTTCTTGTTCATCAGGTTTTTCTTCCTGTCTGTCTGGGACTCCAGTGATTCTTATGTTATTCCTCTTAGCTTTATTCCAATTTTCTCTTGACATCTGTTGATTTATTTTGAGATTCTTTCCAATTTTCTGCTGTTGTTTGGAGAGTCGCTGCACCTCATCTTGTAGCTCACTGATTCTATCCTCAGCAGTTGTTACTCTGTAGCTGAGGCCTTCCACTGAGTTTTTCATTTCACCTACTAAGATTTTTAGGTCTGTCATTACTGCTTGTATTATTATTATTATTATTATTATTATTATTATTTTGCTTTTTCCTCACCTCTGCTTTCATATCCTCTTGTACTTTATCAGCAGTGAGTTTGTTCCATTGCTTCTTTGAGCTCCTTACACATCCTTGAAAGTTCTATTTTAAATTTATTCTCTGAGAAGTTATAGAGTTCATTGTAACTGTTTGATTCATCTAGGATAGCAACTTCACTCACTAGGCCTCGTGAGTTTCTGCATTTTTTTTTCACCACAGTGAACTTTGTGTTTTGGAGTTTTATCTCCTATTATTGTATGTTATGGCCCCTACAACCAGGCTATCTTTGTGAGTTTCCATGGCTTACTGATAGGTATGTCTGAGACCTGGGATAACTAGTGCCTCAAATGTGTGATGCAGAGAAAATAAGTTCTTCATGCAGATGTGTTAGCATCCACGCGGTTTTGTGGTTAGGGATTTAGAAGGTGTTCCAGATGAGCAGATGGGGGAGGGATGCTAGGGGTCCACACTCATGGTGGAGAAAGTTGGAGGTATGGTGCTGGAGGGGCCGGGCTGGGGTCAGGATGCATGTCTCGAGGGATGCTGGGAGGAGTTGGAGTCCAGAAGCCTGGTTGGGCTGCAGGCTCAGGGAGTGGATCACCAGCCAGGGGAGTTCACACACCTGGTGGGCAATGTTGGCGGTGCAGCCAGAAAACGAAGTTTTTAACAGAAGTTAAACCCCATAACTTCTACTGCAAAGAAGGAATTCCCTGGGTCTTATAAAAGAACCCCCCCGTTCTCTTTCATCTCACAGAAACCATCTTTTGTCCAATTCCTCTGAATGTAGCATTCCAGACCTCCAAAGAGATTGAAGGATACTGAGCAAGAGATGTTTTTCAAGCTTCATTACTTGAGAAAGATCAGTAAATAATAACTAAGTTTTTTTTCCAGACTAATTATATGATCCCATGTTCTCTGAAGAGTAACTGTAGAACTGGTTACTAGCATTCTATGTCTAATTTATTGCCCACTCCTGTGAGCAATGGCAATAAATACCCTGCAAATATAGTGGACACTTGTAACCTTTACTGTATAACACTGGCCTTATCTTCAAGGGCCACATATCTCATGCTATAATGTACTATCAACCCTACAGCTTTATCTCACTATATAGGACACATGCACTGTAAGGTTTACGCAAATGCAAATCCTATGAAATCCCAAGAACAATTATCAGTAACTATAGAAATATATTATTCCTTAAGGATAGATCCCTGGGTTAGAAAAAAAATAACTGTTAATTCTACTTCACTAATACTCTATAAGTTATTGTTTTATGATCCTGTAACATTCAAGTACAGTATTCCAAGTTTGAATATGCCATCTGGTTTAAAGTAATCTTATTATGGTTCTAGTAAAGTCTACTCTTATAGCGCCAGGGGCATGGAGTTAAAAAGAAAGTTGATCCTTTCCTCCCTTCCTCTTTACTGTGTATTCTTACACTGGTTGTGCATGAATGCATGAAGGAAAATTATCTCTAGACAGCCAGGCAAACATCTAACATGTAGGCAAATAAATGCAGATAACCAAGATATGACAATAAAACATTATTTTTATTTCTCTGCACATGATTTTACATGAATCTAGTGTCTGATTAGGTAGACCTCACACACGAAGTATGGGGATGAATAACTGTCAATTTTTCATAGAATAGAAACAAGTCAAAGCAGTTCATAGTGTTCCATATAAATAACAAAATGTTTCATGATTCCACTTTCATTTTCTTCCAATGTTACACAATCTGCTTTTCTTGTAAATACAGAAATCTAAAGTTCAAAAAAAACCTATGAGCTCTTAGGTAACAATGAGTTCATATTTATGCTAGAAATTTGTCATCTAATTTTCATTGATTCCAGATTCTATCATTTGGACACATATTTCAATTCATGTTTCAATTCATATCAATAAAGGCAAAGCTCTTTATTGTTTGATGAGTATTATTTTGTACTCATCTCTAGTTTATCAATATTCCATGCTTGATTGAGGTTTATAATTTTCCTATTTATATTTGAAAACATCTTCAATTAAAGGTGGGTGTTTCCTTTTTTTATTCAAAGATCTCTATTAATCATCAGTAAAGTCAATATACAATGCTAAGAAGAAACGTAGAACCAATATTTTAACATCATAATTTAATCATGCTATGTGAAATATAACTTTAAAACAGATCTGCAGATCATGATTCTGTATAAGATTTGAATTCTAAAATGCATATTAGGTATTAATAAAAAAGTCAAACTAAATAAAATTTTTTTGGGGGTCATACCCGGCGATGCACAGAGGTTACTCCTGGTTCATGCACTCAGGAATTACCCCTGGCGGTGCTCCAGGGACCATGTGGGATTTTGGGAATCAAACCTGGGTCAGCTTGTGTACAAGGCAAATGCCCTACCTGCTGTGCTATTGCTGCAGCCCCACAAATACAATTTTAAAGGAAAATTTGTAAGGCAATTCCCAAAATTATAAGTAATTTTGTTTTTCTGATCTTTGGTGATTAGTTTATAGTGCTATAAAGTTTATATGAGCTCTTCCAGGCAGTTGTTTCTCTATCTAAAACTCAGTTGTGAAGAAGTGCTATTTATAGTGTAAGGAATTTCTAACTAGAAGTCAGCAGTAGAAATTCTGAGAAAACATGAAAGTAAAATGCACTGGAACATTGAATTCAAACCTACTTTTAATTACAGAACTATTGATAACATTTCATCTGCTCAATTAAATTATAGTCAGAAAAATAAATTTTACTTAAAATTAATGGTTATCTTTCAACTAATAAGATTAATATCTTAAAGGGCATGATTAGAAATAATTGCCTAAGTATAGACAAAGTTAGTGGTGGTAGTAGACTTACAATAAACGTGAAAAAAAATGAAGCATTTTAGTGGTGAGTTCTCAATCCATTTCCTTGTAAATTTAAACTAAAAAGATTGTGAAAACTCGGAGCCTTTGAATTGGACAAATATCTATTCAACATGTTCAATTAGCTAATAGAGATATAGACAGAATCATCGATGATTCTTTAATTAAAAAGATACTCAATTCTTAGCCTTGTTGAAATTAAGACTGAAAACATCTTATAAAATACAAAAAGTTATTTGTTGTAAATAAAAATTAATATGATTATTTTCTAGCCAGTATGCATTAGCATAAAGTGTGAAAGAGTTTTAATAGAATTGCAATTAATTGCAAAAAAGAAGAGTCAGAATTTACTATACACCCTTTCATTATATCATTTAGTCTTGATAGCAATGTTGTTTGATTTGGAAGTGAAAGAATAAGATATTCTCATTTGACTCCATTAAGGAATTTGTATATACTTTTATAACATTAATTGATATTAAAATTGCCTTAAGTTTATTTTAAAAATTTATAGTTTAGAACTCACGAGAGGAGGAGGACCCAGGGCTGAGATCTCCAAGCCTGCTTGGATTGGGACTGGGCCTCCTCTACCCAGACCCCCCATTTTCCAGTAGCTTGGCAGTAACACCCACAAACAGCCCCCGGTGCAGTGTAATCCAATCAACGGCCAAGATCGAGAGACTATAAGAGAGCTATGTAGAGTCTCTTGCCCCTGTTCCTATTCACCAGGGCCCCTTGGAGTGGGGCGGGTTGAGTTTCCCTCCCTGCCCCAAGCAGAGCCCCAGCAGCCGAAGACCTCCGGAACCCAGCCACAGCTATGCTCAAGACCACTCTCCACACATTCAGATGAGCCTCATGCATGAAGGAACCAGCAGAGGAACCCAGGTTGTGGGACCCGGGTTGAGTTCTCCAAGCCTGCTCAGATTGGGACTGGGCTTCCTCCACCCAGACCCCCTAAAAACTCCCCCCTCGTCTGTCCGTCCTGCCTCCCCCCCATCCCCGCCTTCCACTGCAAGCCATGTAATCCCATCAACGGCCACGATCCAGAGACTATAAAACAAAACTCCTGGAAAATTGAGGCCACATTTGCAGCCGTGTGACCTCTTACAGCCCAGTTCTCCCTCTTGAAGAACCTGGCAAGGTACCGAGAGCATCCTTCCCGCACAGCAGAGCCTGGCAAGCTCTCCATGGCATATTCGATATGCCAAATACAGTAACAATGATGGGTCTCATTCCCCTGACCCTAAAAGACCCTCCAATGTGGCACCACTGGGAAGAATGAGTAAGGAGAGGCTGCTAAAATCTCAGGGCTAGAACAAATGGAGATGTTACTGGTGCCCACTTGAACAAATCGATGATCAACAGGATGACAGTGACAGTGACAGAACTCCCGGCTACTTCTTTGGGAAGGGAACATAACATGAGGCCTCCATAACCATCACTGCCTGCCCTGGCTGGGCTGAGTCAAAGCACGGTAGCACATACAGCTGTCATGGCAGCAATGCACACAGTGGCTCATCCACTGTGGGGTGCTGTCAACCAACCACTGGGTGACTTGGGACTCGGCACAGGTGTTCGACCTGGCACAGACATTCTGTGATAGGGTCCTGCTCTGCTAGCTGCTCAACAACCTCTGGACACACTCCACCAATTGCAAGGAGATCAACCTGAGGCCGCACATGTCCTAGGTGCTGCCCAGAGATGCAGGCAGGTGTGTGTTTGTCAGTGTGCAGATCATTACAACATGCCAGTCTATCAAAAGCTTACATTTGGTAGACTGGGAACACCTGTAAAGATGATTAGAGGCTGCACAAAAAGCCTCTGTTTTTTTTTTTTTTTTGCCTTTTGGGTCACATCTGGTGATGCTCAGGGGTTGCTCCTGGCTCTGCACTCATGAATTACTCCTGGCAGTGCTCAGGGGACCATATGGGATGCTGGAAATCAAACCCAGGTCAGCTGCATGCAAGGCAAACACCCTACCCGCTGTGCTATCACTCCAGCCCCCGCCTCTGTCCCTCTGGGAGCGCCCGGCAAGCTATCAAGAGTATCCCGCCCTCATGGCAGAGCCTGAAAAGCTACCTGTGCTGTACTCAATATGCCAAAAAACAGTAACAATGACGGTCCTCGTTCCCCTGATCCTGAAAGAGCCCCGAATTTGCCATCAGGCTACACTAGCATGTAACAGTGATGAATGGAGACATTATTGGCACCCACTGGAGCAAATGAATGAACAACAGGATGACAGTGATACAGTGATAGTTTAGATAACACACTTCACCATCACCATGTTCAGGGCCATTGTCCATTACCAGTAATCTATGACTATATTCCTTATTTCCCTTCTGTACTTAAGTGTCTTTGAACCCTCTCTCTTACTTATTAATTGCATTTGCAAAGCAAGGCCAAGAATTTCTCATTATTTGATACTGTCTATTTTCACTTTTTTTATATTCCACAGATGAATGAGATTATCAGGCATTTCTTCTTCTGACTTACTGTACTTAATACAATACCCTCTAGTTCCACTCATATTGTAGTAAACTTCATTTCATCTTTTTATACAGCTTCAAAGTATTCCAGTTTGTATATATACCACAACTTTTTTAACCATTCATCTGCAATTAACATTTGGGTTGTTTTCATATCCCATTTACTGTTTTAAGCACTGCAATATATACACATATATGCATATGTACACACATATATGTGCATATATATGTATGTGTATATATGTATATTATGTAGATTTGGGGTATATGTAGATTTGGGGTGTGGGGCCACACCCAGCTGTTCTCAAGCCTCACTCATGGCTCTGCACTCAGTGATCACTCTTGGAGATTTTTGGCATACTGGATGATGAAGATCAAACTTGGGCCAACCACATGCAAGGTAAGCAGCCCACCCACTGCACTGTCTCTCTAGCCCCAATAATCTTTCAAATTAATATTGTGTGTGGTTGAAGGGATTATCTGCCAAAATTGTATGGGATTGCTGTGAATATGAGAATGTGATTCTTACTTTTCTAAGGAATTTTCACATAGCTTTACAGGGGTTGGAGATATAGCATAGCCGATAAGCACTTATTTTACATCACCAGACATGGGTTCATTTTTATGTGGTCCCCTGAGTTTGGCCAGAGTGATCCCTGAGCATAAACCTGGGAGTAAGCTCTGAGCACAGGCAGTTGTGGCCAAAACACAAAACAAAAAATGAAACAAAACAAAACGTTTTTTCTTATTACCATAAAGATGAAACCAGATAATCTTCCCACCAGTTAAGTTATTTTTAAGGTAAAAAGGAAAGAACACAGCATGTAAATATCTCTGTATTTATTCTAGTACACAATTGTAGCATATTTTCAGTAATCATAGACTTTGTAAATTGAATAAAACTGACAGAAGTTATGGTCACATCTCAGGGATTCCAGACTTTTTGATCAGATTTAGGTCTACTTTTTTATATTCAAAATTAAAATAAATCAACCACTCTTAATCACATGAAAAAATAATAGATAAAAAATATTTGGGGGTAATTCAAAGAACTTATGCCAAAAATAATTTCTGAGACTTTCAAAGTTGAGACATTTGTTTCTCTTTAAAATAAAACAAAGAATTTTAAAGAAAACTATAACATGAAAATTCATATAGTGATTTTTCTTTCCTTCTACACCATGAAGTAAAGAAGCAAAAAATATAAAGACCTATGCCAAAGATTGAAATATATGACTTAGAGGGAATAAATTCAGCAAAAGGAAACAAATTTTAGAACTGCTCTTTAAAAATAGAATGAACCATTAAATTAAGAAATGGTCAAATCAGCCAAGAATTATAAAAATTTGATACAAATCCCAGAACTCTGATTTTTTATAACTTGAAAACCTCACCTTTGTCCATGATTATTTGTTTGATTGTGACTATTTTTTAGTTCAATATACCCTTCACAGTCATGCTACTCTTGCCTGTATACTTACTGATATTGTCTTGAGGTGGACAACTTAGGCAACACATATTTCATGCTATACTTTTCAAAACTATGTTTAGATAACATGCAGGAGATGAAAGACCTGATGTTTGTGCATTTCTCATGGTAAAGAAATTATTGATTGTACTTGGACACCTGCATTTGTGTGCACACACACAAATACACACACCTATACACACACATACACACTTAGACATACTCACATGCCTGAAGCACTTTCTAACATTGTGAAGAGTTAGTCATAGCCCTTTGGCAAGTTACAGATTACAGATGGTTATAGATTACACATTACAGATTACACAAAGTTACAGATGATCCTTTACTGTTTTAATCTTATCACTAAGAAATTTTACTTGCTTCAGCATGCTGTCACAATTTGAATTTAAAACTTTAATTTAAAGCCTAAAAGTGTTTTCAGATATCCATGTGGTGGTTTGTAATCTTCTTGTCATGTCTTGTTCCGTTAGTAATATTATAGTTATAAAAATGTCTTTATGGGGTTGAAGAGAAAGTCTAGGGGTTAAGTCACTTGCCTTGTATATGCAGCTGACCTCAGTTCAATTCTTTGAAATACATTTGATCCCTAAAACACTTCCCAGAAAGACCCCTCAGAATAGAACTAGGAATTAGCCCTGAGCACAACCAGGTATGGCTCAAAGAATCCACCCCTCTTCCAAAACGTAGACTATAGGCTATCTGCCAATAAAGACAATTTTTTATTACTTCATAACACATATTTCTTTTATTAATTTTTATTCTTATTAAACTGTCTAGGTTTTTCTATATTACATTGAGGGTTGAGAATGAATATCCTTATCTCTTCCTGATCTTAGGTGAATGAAGTTTATCATTAAGTATGTGTTAGATGCAGGTTTGTTTGTATACGCTGAAATGTCAGTGTTGGATTTTGCCAAATGCCTCTGCTGCATCAATTCATACAATGGCGTAATTTTTCTTTTTTAGCACAGTGGGTAAGGCATTTGCCTTGCATGTGGCTGACCCGGGTTCGATTCCTCTGTCCCTCTCAGAGAGCCAGGCAAGCTGCCGAGAATATACCACCTACACAGAAGACCTTGGCAAGCTACCTGTGGCATATTTGATATGCCAAAAAGAGTAACAACAAGTCTCACAATGGAGATGTTACTTGCGCCCGCTTCAGCAAATTATTTGGTTGGGAATTTAGAGCTGCCAGACGTCTGTCAACGGAGGAATGGAATCTCAGGCTCATAATGGCAAAAGAGAGTTTTTTTCCTGTGAGTTATTTTCTCATGATCCACAGTCATTATCTCTTTCCTACACTTTTCCCAGTTTGCTTACTATTTTCCCAATGGTTAGGTGAGAGGTTGGGAAATGTCAGACATACTTTTACTTCTCTTAGTTGAGTGGTCCTACAATATTGTCACCGTGTTCTTTTAATCCTTGGAAATGCAAAATGTTTTCCATCCACATTCTCCCTTTGAAAATTCTCCCTTGGTTGCATCTTGTGCTGTTTCTAGTAACTGTTGCTATAATTAAGGTGATTGGGATATAGCTGAATATTGGGAAGAACCAGGAGAAATTAATCTGCTAGCATCTTTTATGAGTTGGAAGTCAAATAGCGATTTATAGTCTTTTATAATACACTTTTCATAATCCAATTAGCAGATAATTTGGACTAAAGTTATATGAACTATAGATTCAATCAGAATAAAAGTCTTATTATCACAAGTTTACATTTTTAGTAATGTAATAGACAATGTAAGCCACAAAAATTTCCTTAGTCAAACATTCCAAATGTTCAGTACGAACCACATATAATGTCGTAAGATTTAGGGGAAAAATGCTATCAAAGTACTTTTGGATTATTATAACAGTTAAGTCCTATCATTTTTATTGCTTTGACTGGCACAATAACAGTTCTCAACTTTGAATTTGAAAGGGGATTCTCTGAGGCTGCATTCCTCAACCATTTCAAGGTTATTATTCTTAAAAATTATCTTGCTTTTTTACTGTTGCATTTTTAAGTGATTAAGACATATAAATACCAGTTCATGAATAAGGCAGAGGATAAATATTGTCGTTTCAAGTAAAGAAATAAACAAAATAGCCTTGCTGATTCAATGACACATGAAATTATAGAACTTGGTCCTTTTGTTTTAAACATCTCAGGTTTGCTGGGAGAATAAAATTATTTATGCAGACAAACTAGTGGTTTGAAAGTGATTACACATCAGGATATATTAGAGAAAAATAATCTAAGTGATTTTTGCTTAATTTTGTGCAGTATCAAGTCATTAAGTAATTCTTTTTTTTTTTTTTTTTTTTTTGCTTTTTGGGTCACACCCAGCAATGCACAAAGGTTACTCCTGGTTCTGCACTCAGGAATTACTCCTGGCAGTGCTCAGGGGAATCATATGGGATGCTGGGAATCGAACCCGGGTCGGCCACGTGCAAGGCAAATGCCATACCTGCTGTGCTATTGCTCCAGCCCTCATTAAGTAATTCTTAAGTGCTGACATTATGGGTAAAATTCTGTGCTGGGTACAATGGTGAATGTAAAAATCAAAAACAAAAAAGTCTCATTTTCAAAGTCAAGTTCTCTTTGGAGAGATTTTAATAAGATACATGAGAGAAGACCTATATGACAATTCTAACACATGGCTGTCAATGATTGAAAAACAAATGACCAAACATGATTAAAATTGGAAGTTGTTTGATAAGGCAAAATTTCTGGAAGATTGAAGAGTCAAGATAGGCATGATTGGATTAGTGGGGAAAGAGATAGGCACTGCAGAAAACAGCCGGGGTGGGGGTTGTGTTATCAGCATGCTCTCCACCCAGATAAGATCTGGAGCTGCCACGCTATAAATGGACCCTCTGCTACTTAAAGACTATGATCTGAGAGGTCTTCTAACCCATTTTGGCACCCAGAGCGGCTTCTTACAGAAATGCATCTAGACTGTGAACTGAGCTGAAATATCAGAAATCCAAAGAGGTCATAGAGTCTTCATTCTCAGCAATGGAAAACAACTTATTAAATGATGCCTTTTCAGCAGGCTTGATTGTTGGGGGAAAATTCCAAATAATAATAGTGAGTTCTCTATCGAAATATTGAATGTATTCAAAGTATAGAGAGAATAGAGTGAAGATCATTAGCCACTCATGTTTGGGGGGGATTGAAGGGGGGTATATTGGGGTTCTTGGTGGTGGAACATGTGCACTGGTGAAAGGATGGGGGTTTAATCATTATATGACTGAGACTTAAACCTGAAAACTGTATCTTTTTCACGTTGATTCAATAAAATAAAATAATATATATGTATATATATATAGAGAGAGAGAAAACAGTTAGTTATATTTTAACTATAAATTTCTATTTCAACTAGAAGTTGAAATAGAAAATAAAAATAGAGTCCAAGCTGACAGCTCCTTGGAAGAATATGACTTACTCATTGTGTAGTTTTTCTTAAGATAACTTTTAATCCAATAATATATCCAAATCCTCGTTTTTGCAAACTGTTGTATAGTAAAAGTTACATAGAGTTACAAGAAAAGTGTGTCAGTATTTGTTGGATGAAAAGAATTTATGAATGAAGAAATTAATATCTATCATCAAGTTCTTTTTCAGCTAATCTGACAGAGTTAGAGAATTATAGCTATGGAATATTAGTCCATCCTCAATTTGGGCTTAAACCAGATCCTTATCAATGTTTTTTATTTATTGAAATAATCTTTCCTCTATTATAGATTGGGCATGAAGAACACGAGATCAAATTATATAAGCATAAAATGAAAAACTCACCAAATGGAAATTATGTGTATCTCATTTAAACTCATTAAACAATGAACAATATGCATGGCATTTAAATGATGAAGTTTAAGTAACTATTTTGCAATTTCCATGAACAATAAAGTCATGAGTGGGCAATTTTAAAAACAAGTAGATAATGAGATGTGAAATCATTATAATAATGTCTTTCTAAGTAAAAGCAGCTAACTTGCTGACATCAAAATTGTGTCATCGACAGCTTAAAATAGAGTTGATGCATATCCTGAAGCCCATCAATTTGCTATTAGATTCATTTGCTGCTTTAAAATGAAGGGTTTATTCTGCCTCTGAAAAGTAATTATAGGCTGGGAAGTCACTGCTGTGGTCTCCTACTACTTTGCCTCTAATACTCTGGTTCCCGCTATTTCACTGGCAGGCACAGTGATGTTTGGAGAGGATCACAAATTAGAGGATGAAAACCCAGCTGAGGTTATGGGGTTGTTGGGTGAAAGTGCCCTGACTGACTCAGTGGTGAAGGTAGCTTTATTTTGTGATTGACTTTTGAAGAGACTTCTAGTTTCAAGTATATTCAGTATTCAATCTATGATAGCTGTCTACTAAACTCATGACTCGTTTCTTCTTGTAATCAAATGTTGGTCCAAGGGGAAGAAAAAAATGGGATGGAAGATCTCAAGTAAAGCAGCTTTCATCATAAATAATGAAAAAAAAACCCATAAATAATCAACATTTAAAAATCACTAATGGACAAGCCCTTGCACTAATTCTAAAGGTATCCCTGAATTGGTATAACACTTAGTTTCCATGTATTTGTTACTGACCTTTAAGCAACATCAATTCTTTTGATGGAAATTTAAAAAAATATATATTAAAAATACATATAACTGTATCTTTTAAAGAATTATCTGCTGAGTTACAGAAGATGCATTGTTGACATATTAGATATTGTTACAGAACAAAAGCAGGTGGTGTCAGATCACACAGCCTCTGAAGTCCAGAACCCCAGGATGGTTACTAACTCATAACATTCCATAAGCAAGGTTAAATTTCTGCTGATCTTTGTTTAGGAAGTTTGGTTTCAATTAAGGGAATGGCAGAAAAATTAGTCCGGGGAAAGATGGGCCTGGTAACATTACACTGTGCATTTTGTAAAGAAAGTTGTTGGTGCCTGTTGCAGAATTGGTCTCTCTTTTCACTCGTTCTCTCTGCTCCAATCCAGTCATATCAAGCTAACATGTTATTCTATTCCCAAGCACATCTCATAAACTTTAAGTGACTTTTGTGACATTTATATCACTTAATAGAGTTGACTTTATGAGACACAGATTGTGGAGCCTCATAATTTCTTTATTCATTTTAGAGTCCCAAAAGACAGGTTTAAAAATGTTATCTTCAATCTCTACCCAATGACAAACTAACAACATTGCCAGTCTCTATTGATGACCTCTTTGCATTAATACTTTTTGTGTGGTAATTTCATAGATGATTGAATCAAGAGCTAGATCCAAGGGGCTAGAGAGAAAGCACAGAGAGTAGGATGCTTGCCCTGCAGGAGATTGACCCGATTTTGATTTTCAGCATCAAAGAGAGTCTCCTGAGCTCATCAGGGTGATCCCAGAGTTCCAACCCGGGGAAAAGCCCTGAACAACTGCTAGTAAAAGAGAGATAAGGGAGAAGGTCAAGCCAATTGAACAATTATTAACAGCAATCATTGAACCTTATTAATCACAATCAATATCACCATCACAAAATCCCGTTAATCATCGATTTCTCGAGCGGGCTCAGTAACCTCTCCATTCGTCCTTTCCCTGAGATCTTAGAAGTCTCTCTCAACTGGGCCTTCTCAATGATGTGGCACTGGAGGCTCTTTCGGGGTCAGGGGAATGAGAACTAGCTTGTTACTGGATTTAGCATATGAATACACCATGGGAAGCTTTCAAGGCTGTCCCCTGTGGGCAGGAAACTCTCAGAAGCTTGCCAGTTTCTCCCAGAGGGAGAAGTAGGCTACAAGATATCTCGCACTTCTGGGAGCTTGCTTTAAGTCTCTGGATGTTGGCCTTTGATGGGATTACACACACCTGGGTTCCTCTGCCGGCACCTTCATGCATGAGGCCCATCCGAAAGTGTGGAGAGGGGCCTTGAGCTTGGCTGTAGCTAGGTTCTGGTGGTCTTCAGCCGCTGGGAGCTCTGCTCTGGGTGGGGAGGGAAGCTGGAGCCCATCCCCTCAAAGGGGCCCCGGGGAAGACAGCCAGGCATGTGGGCAAGAGACTCTGCATCGCTCTCTTCTGGGAGCTCGATTTTAAGTCTCTGGATGTTGGCCGTTGATGGGATTACACACACCTGGGATGTGTGTATGAAGGTACTGGCAGAACCTTATTAATAGCTATTATAATTCCCAAGGATTCTGATTCTATTGCGATGATCTGATTACAGATAAATTATAAAGGTATTGGCATCATGTTAATAGTAGTATAAACAAGTTCATAAGCTAGGAGACAATGAGAGGTAGGATGAACTCTGTGATCCATAATAATGGAGACTATACAGATCCACAAGCACCATGAACCCTATAAACCCATTGAATCACTGGCTCAGCATATCCATAAAAGGTTGTTCTTTCTTAGGAATATTTCTTTATATATCCACTAGCTATTGACTTATAGACAAAAGAGGAAGATCATGTTATTTATTATTTTTTGTATTGCAGTCCTTAAGAAAAGTTTTCCTTGGAAGCCCAGTACATAAATAGGACAGATAAATGTATTATAAACACGTACTAATGCTCTGCCATCTCTTTCCAACCTTGCCCTTTGTGAAGACTCATGAGAGTTCTCCTTAGAAATTTATTGATCTGCAGTATATAATTAATGTTCCACAGTCTGAATTGCAAGAATTTCACAATTTGGTGGTATTGTTTCTATTATTTCACTGCAGAAAATCCATCCAAAGCTCAGTGACATGAACAAAAACTCTTCCATTATTCTCATGCGACCTGTGGGTCAAGAACTAAGAACTAATGTGGCAGCAATGCTGTTTCTCCCATTTTTAATGTCTGGATGATATGGAAAAATATGAGTTTCTGTGGCTGGGATCATCTGGAGTTTTGTCTGCTACATAGACTTGTAAGAGAAGAAAGTTTGTACTATAGCATTTCCTTATACTTATTCAGTGTCACATGGGCTTGTTCTCAGCAGGTTATCTGGATTCTAAGACAGCATGTTGTGGTAGAGATTTTGTAGACAGCAAATGTTGTAAGGAATTCAGACAAAAGCTGCATGAGTTTTTATGATCTAGTCTCAGATGTCTTAGCACTTACCACTACTGTTTATTAGTCAAGGCAGTCAAAAAAGGGCCCATTCAAGTTCCAAGGGAAGGGGTAGACTTCATCATTTGATGCGAGAAGTATCTATATTGTTTTGAACTATGGAAGACAATCATCTTGACATCTTTAGGAAATATAATTAGATATAATGCACTGTTTGGCCAAAACAATTAACACCCGGAAAAAAATACATACTCCCTCCTGAACACTCCAGATATTACCACAACTACTTTTAAAGACTAAGATTTCATCAATTAGATTAGATGAAATAAAAGCTCTACAGGTTAAAGTCCATAAGTCCATTTCTGTTGATTAAACTATAACCATGCTAAATGCTTCATAGGATAACTGTAGAAGATATTATAGAATACAGGGTCTGTGAGAAACTATCATGCTCTGTTGAAAAATATAAATTTCATTAAATTTTTGTGTGACTCCTGTAATTTTAGAAAAAGTGCTACCCTTCTATGGCTTTCTTTTACTTAGTTTTTGAAATACTTTCTTAAATAATCTCCCAACTTTTCTTCATCAAAGTGTTCCAAACACCTCCTGTTCCCATCTTCTCTGCGATTTTTGCCTATGTATTTTCAATCTCTAAGTTTCGATCTCTAAGTTCCTGTTATGTGCCATGCATAGTCTTGGTACTAAGACATCTAAGAAAGAAAGAAAAACCCAAAAATGAGTACATGCAAAAGACCTAATCCTTTTATGTTTCATTAAAATAAACTCAAAGTGAATCACATTCCTAAATGTTTAATGTGTCTGATCTTTATATGTGTGTTTAACTCTGTATGATATGGGAGGTACAATTAGACTAGACATTGAGGGTAATTAGGCTAGTACAGAGGATGACAGAGATGAGAAGAAACCTAGCATGTACCTTGACTTTATGAAATTCTAATCAGTTCCAAGTTATAGCCCTCAGCTTTGTTCTATTTTGCTGACCACCTCAGGAACTACCAAATCTTTAAGGTAGGCTTTAGAATCATTGTCTGTACATTTGAATCATATTTATTTAATCATATTCAAGAATTGCATTACTTAGACATAAATCTCTCAGGAAATAGAGTATTTGTGATTATATAGCACAAAATTGGACTATGCTACATGGAAAACAATGGACCTTACTGCTTAGTGAGAGAAAAATTCTTGGAACTCTGAAATCAAGACAACTCAGTTGTTGCAGTAAATGGGTACCGACTGGTCACTTGTCTACAGTCATGCAATGCCCTGAATATAGAAATGGTTTAAAGAGTTCATTCTCCCCCACCTCTTGTCTGTCTTCAACAAACGCCAGAGTCAGAAGTGGGGAATAGTTTGGATCAGCAGAAAGGAATCAAGGATCTTTTATACCATTATATTATTTGTATCCAAGTGCTTGATCGTGTCAGGAGAGGGCTTATTACTTCCCTAAGGACACATCATGAAAGGTGCACAGTCCAGGGATCAAGAACTAACGTTTAGTTCTGATATTTGTCTTTCTAATTGTAGGGATTTCTCTCACATTAACAACAATTATGACCCTCTCTTGTTATGGTTAATGTCCACATGACTTTTCCTGATTTCTGCTGCTCTAGCATCTCTAGATTGAATGGTGCAGGGCAATGAGCAAAAGACATAGTTTGTTTCCTAATAATTGCCACTGTGGAAAATTTGTGAAGGCATATAGATATTAACACAGAAATCAGGTTCTATTTCTATAATGAGTAATACAATCTCAGGTTATCAGAATCCCATTGATGCCATGGACACTAAGTAAAATGTAGTATTTTTGACTTAACCTAATTGTTGGCCATCTGATTGTTTAATCAATATGAAAAACTCATTGTGATAGACTAAGTGTTCCTTGCTTCACGTATTTAATGCCCATTATATAGTAAAATGATTTCAGTACTTTCCTCTTCATGTTTTCATTAACAAGGATATTTTGTTTATCAAAGTAACTAGTATGCCTTATAAACTAGTTACACAATATCAAATATTATAGCATAATATACATGAGCTATACATTACCTTAGATGCCACCATTTTCAATAAACTAGCTTCATAGTATCAAATATTATAGCACAGTATACTTGAGCCATACATGACCTTAGAAGCCACCATTTTCAAGAATGAGCAGTGTATATTCAGTGGGTTAAATAGCACCCCTCCCACCCCTCCCCCTTTCATGCTCCTGGCACCTGACAATATTGAATCCTTCCAGAGTCTGGTAGATATTTTGAGATGTGCTTGTTTAAGGTGCAGTGACTTATTTAGTAACCCCAGGAGACTGCAATTTTGGAAACATATCTATCTAAATAAACTGCTTTATCTGTAAGGATAAAGAGCAGTTACACAAGAAGAGAATGAAGCCACAAGATGATCAAATATGTTTTAGGTTTTATAGGTACTTACAGAATGATTGAAAAGGCAAAAGTTGTATGCAAAAGAGAATTAATACTTGGTATATATATTTACCATCCAGTGTTAACTTGTGAATAAGTGAATCGTGAAATCAGAAATGTTCTGTATTGAAAAGAAAATACATGATTCAGAGTCCTTAGATGCAAAGAGATTTTAGCCAGAATGGCATTGAAACCTGTAATCAAACTATTATAGATTTCCACGTATACTATTAAACATATACAGACTTTCATGAAATTGCATCAAGACTTATTGGCCTGAGAGGTAAATATTGACTATTAAGATGTTGAGGTCAATAATTACCTCTAGGAACAATAAATCTTTATATTTACAGACATACAAATCCAATAATCGATGTGGCTTCTTAGATTAAGCAGAAATTCTGTCATTAGAAATATCTGAAAATTCCTTTTCATAATCATAAATTTGACAGTTTATATTTAATCTAAAAACAGCATATTTGAATATGATATTATATAGTTCTAGAAGTTCTTTTTATTTTCAATCCCAGATATCTGTAAAAAATCATTTGTCCATTTTTAGGGGTTGGTGAATCTAATGCCAACAGCTAAATAGGTAATTTCTACATGGTAGAGATTCAGTGTATACACATATTTAAAGTAAGAAGTTAATCTTATATAATTTTTCATCTCAATTCTTACATCAAAAGTATGTAACAAACATGCTTAAATGAGATGTTAAATTCATTTAATGTTTCACTATAAAAATACTGTCAGTGGTTAACTTAGAAGAATTTGCATTGTCTATATCTTTGAAATATACTCAGACATTTATTTCATCCAGAAATTAGAATTTTACTATTTATTTTGCCATTCTCAGGCTGTGCTCAGGGATCATTTCAGATGGGTTCAGGGGATCACATGGGGTGACAGAGATTAAACCGGGTTTATTGCATGCAAAGCAATCATCCTACCCACTGAACTATTTCTCTGGACCCAAACTTTTATTGCTTTTAAGTCTGATACAGTTGAAGATATAAGATTACAAGTGATAAAAAAATCCAAAGGTGACTCAGATCTCTGTGGTATCCTGCCACAAGGTATCTAGTTTTAACACTAGAGCTTCTATCTGCCCACTATGATTTCTGTAGTATTGCTGTTTGAGATCCCTAGAGCCTAAACAAAGTGTGTGGTGTCCAGCATATTAGAACCCATGTGTGAATCAAGACCAAAAGGACATACTCTTGATGGGTACCACAACTAAGTGTGAGCTCTGGTCACTGCAATCACAATAGCATCAAAGGAAAGGAAAGGGGCCAGTAGGTATGTTAGATACTTAAAAGGTGAACCAAAAAAATCAAAGTATACCCGTATTCCAACCTTTTTTGGATTAGCAAATTTGAACATTTGATATTCTTCTACTATATAGAATGAGGATTATAGATAATGACTTAATTTATTTTATTTTTCTTCTCTCTTAAATAAAAAAAAACACTATTTTTAAGTTTGGTGATATTTGTTCTAGTATAGCTGGCAAACTTTAAAGCATAAGCACAGATATCCATAAACAGATCCAACCTTATTTTACTAGGGGTGTATATAAAATCTATTCTTTTTTTTTCTTTTTGGGTCACACCCAGCGATGCTCAGGGGTTACTCCTGGCTCTGCACTCAGGAATTGCTCCTGGCAGTGCTTGGGGGACCATATGGGATGCCGGGGATCGAACCCGGTCGGCCGCGTGCAAGGCAAACACCCTACCCACTGTGCTACCGCTCTGGCCCCTATTCTAATGTTTTAAACATATAAATTACTGTGGAGAGCCTCCACAGGACCCTGCTTCGTAAACACCTGTTTCTTGTTAATTTCACAGTGCTTCGAAAATAACTCCTAATAAGAAAACAGGATGTCCTGTCACGCCCACAAGGTGTAACTAGCCTATCAGCTGCAGACACTTGGGCGTAAACAAGCAGCGAGAGGTATATAAGGAGGGAAGCTGCCTAGCTAGTGGGTTCCCCTTGGTTCCTCCTCCGTTTGACCTTTGTCCCACCTCTTTTCTGTTTGCATGAGAAAGTCTCTGAATAAATCGCTGCAAAAAGAATCTCCCGGTTGCGTGTTATTTTACAAATTACTTTTCTTTTTTTTTTTTTTATATCCCACACCTTTAGATATACCGAGGCAATGTACATTTTAGAATAATTGGTGCACACACTGAATCCCTTAAGAGTCTTAGAAATGGACAAAAATTAAAACAATAGACTTAGAAATAGATAGTAGTGATAATTACATTCGAATATTTGCTTAACAAGTGTCAGTACTTCTTAAATTGAAACCACATTTATCATGGGAATAGAAATATATTCATGAGCATATTTTGAGTTTATCTGTACTTGCAAAAGTACTAAGTCTGAATATATTATTTTGGGAAAATGTTCTAAATTTTTTAAAGATTATTAAGGAAGCCCATAAATTTCAGCTTTTCAGTCACTTATTAAAAGTTCTAACAAATTTCAGGGCCACAGCTAAGAATAAAATTGGTTTAGAAGTGAGATAACAAAAATAAAAAGCTATTTGGCTCTGTCTGTTTGTTTATTTATAACTCAATAGCCTAGATGGAAAATTTACAAACAACATTTATTTCTCATATCTCTGGATATTAGGACGACCAAAATGAAGATGGTAGCAGAGTTGTTTTCTGGGGAGAACATTTTCTCTGGTTCAGAACCAACATTTTATTGTTCCCCACCTGGTAGAAGGGGCCTAGCTTTGCTCTGGAGTATCTTTCTAAATGTATCAGTTTGAATTTCTATCTACAATAAAAAACGTAGATTAAATATAACACTCATGATAACACTCATTAGTGTTCCACTTCATGACTTAAGTAGCTTCCATGGACCTTCTTCCTACACTACTACCTTTGAGTTTCGGATTCCGTTTACGTATTTTGGGAGAAGGTATGATGAAATCTTTTTTGGAAAATGTATAGAATAATTTTTTAAAACACAAATATAGCTTCATTCTTTACATATCTAGAAAAATTTAAGTCACATATACATAGTTAATCTCTAGAATATGAAAATTAGGCAATCATAGTATCACTAAAATTGGAAAATAGAAGATAACCATTATTAGGGGGAGAACTTATACAGGTGATTTAATGGTCAAATAATTGATCCGTTTGGTGACTTTTTAATTAGTCCTACAAATGATCTAACCCAATCAATTTATTTTACAGATATTGGTAATGAAAAACTAGGGAATTTCAAGAAATTATGTAGAGTTACACTTCAGATTCAATATTATTAAAATATCATGAAGACCGTTTAAAGTTAATATTAGTAGGAGAGAGAGAGCTATTATCTTTCTTTTAAATCTTTGAAAGACGCAAACATGGGAAAGAAATGAGCACCAACTTTCTTATTTTCTAGAACTTAGATATTAGCAATATAATGTGAGCCTGAAAACATGAAACAAAAGTAACTTTTGCATATACTAGTTTCTATACTAGTATTAGCTTGCATATTTCAATTGATAATTTTGATCTTAAGGCAAATGTCCATAAGAAGGGGAAATGAACTCTGAAATTTCTTTTAAGCTTTTGAGGACTCTACACACTTCTTTCAGTAATGACTGCATGAATTTCCATTCCCATCAGCGTTATGCAAGGTCTCTCTTCTCTACTCATCTTCAGTAGCACTAGCTATTGCAATACAGGTGGAATCCAGGACATGAAAATTTGAAATTTTTAGCCTGAGTCATAGAAAAAAATGTAGCAGAAGCCCCTCAATTATATTTCTCCACAAGCTGATAGAACTTGTGTGACTGTGCTGACCCGGTGTGTGATTGCAAGTGATCTGTTTCTTGAGTATGGGAGGAGCTAAGGATCAGATGCTTAGTAATTATGTTCGTTCTATATAATGTTTCTGAATTCATCTAGAACCCACAAATATTAGGAGGTCCAAAGCCTTGATTATTGTTATAGCAACTAAGTGGTAGTAATTGTGAATATTAATGACAGACTACAGTTTCCCAAAGTGCGAATGAATGGAACCAATTACAAAGGCTATCTTTATTTTGACCAACTCACTCTTTTAACTCTCTTTTTTAAAATGATAGTTCTAGAATTAAAGATAGTTGCAAGAATAATAGAGTTCCAAATATTTTAAACACAGATTCCCTTATTTTTAATATCTTGAATTTACAGAACACATTTGTTATATTAATGAGTGTATATTGTGGAGCTGGAACAATAGTACTGTGAGTGCTGCATTTGCCTTGTGGCAAACACAGTTCAATTCCTTGGCACTCTCTTTGATCCCCCAAGCCTGCCAGAAGTGATCCCTAAGCTCTGAGTCAGAAGTATACCCTGAGCACAGTCAGGCATGGTCCAAAGTCCCCTCTCCGAAAATGATGTTTTATGGTCAATACTAGATTCCCATATATTTATTAAAATTTAAATACAGCTAAGGTAATATGTTTACAATCATCACCTTTATTATTTTGTTTGTTTGGGGGCCATATTTGGCAGTGCTCAGGACTTACTCCTGATTATGTGCTTAAGGATCACTCCAGGTGGTACTCAAGAGCATGAGGGTGCTGAGAATTGAGCCTGGGTTAGCCATGTGCAAGGTAAGCATCCTACCTGCTGTACTGTGGCTATAATCCCTACATGGCCATGATAAAACCAAACTTTTAAAGTTGCTTCACAATTTTATGATCTTAGTGTACACAGCTACTACTTAGATACCCAACTACCTCCTCCCATGCTTCATATAACTTTGATCCTCTCGTCCTCTAATCTGGTGTTGCACTTTGTACTCCAAAAACCAGTTTGGTATCAATTGATCTTATCTATCCCATGGTTTTGTTTCCTTATAGACTACAAATGAGTGATATCATCTGGTGCATGCTCATCTCCCCTGGCTTCTTTTTCTCAGTATGATACTCTCTGGTTCCATTTAAGTTACAGAAAGCTGCATGATTTCTTTTATATATATGTATATATAACATCATAGTATTCTATCACATATATTTACTGCAACCTCTTTATCCATTTACAGCCATTTGCACTTCTTGACTGCTCCCATATCTTGACTATTGTCCTTAAGTGTTGCAATGAACATTCATGTACATATAGCTTTCCAGATTACTGTTTTGTATTTTAGAGGCAGATGTCAAAGAGTGCAATTGTTAGATTTTTAGAAAGCTCTATTTTTACTTTTTTTGAGACATCTACATAGATGTTCAGACAATATCCCCTTTAGCAGTGAGTGAGGGTTCCTTTATCACCACTTTCTCATCAACACTAGTGGTTTGTATATATTTTTATATATATACCAGTATCATTGGTGTGAGGTAGTACCTTAGTGTTGGTTTGGTTTGCAGTTCCCTGTTAAAAACTGATGACAAACACTTTTTTTAATACACTTACTGTTATCTGCATGTCCTGTTTATGGAAGATGGAAATATCTGTTTATTTCCTCTATTTTCTTTCTTTCTCTCTATTTCTTTTTCTCTATTTCTTTATTTATTTATTGTTCTTCTTTATTTCTCTCTTTCCTTCTTTCTTTCTCCCTTTCTTTCTTTCTTTCTCCCTTTCTTTCTTTCTTTCTCCCTTTCTTTCTTTCTTTCTTTCTTTCTTTCTTTCTTTCTTTCTTTCTTTCTTTCTTTCTTTCTTTCTTTCTTTCTTTCTCCCTCCCTTCCTTTCTTTCTTTCTTTCTTTCTTTCTTTCTTTCTTTCTTTCTTTCTTTCTTTCTTTCTTTCTTTCTTTCTTTCTTTCTGCAAGGCTAGTGCCCTACCCACTGTAAATCTTTTCAGTTATCATTCTCCATTTCTTAATTGAATCATTGGTTTCTTTCTTGCTAAACTTTGTGAATACTTTATGTACTTTTGAGATTTATCAATCCTATATCTGATATGCTCAGGGCCACTCTCCATGTTTTTGGATAAGCCTCATTCATGGGGAAGCCAGTGGAGGAATCCAGGTGTGCAACCGAGGACAGAGATCTTCAAGGCTTCTCGAATCGGGACTGGCCCTCTTCCAACCCAGATGCCCCATTTTCCAGTAGCTAGACAGTCACACCCATAGACTGCACCAGTTGCCGTGTAATCCCATCAATGGGCAACATCTGGAGACTATAAAACCAAGCTCTCAGACATCTACTAGCCTAATTTTCCCTCTTGGAGAACCTGACAAGCTACTGAGAGTCTATTTCCCACTTAGGAGAGCCTCACAAGCTTCCCGTGGAGTATTTATATCCAAAATACAATAACAGATATATACATACTTCTCAGAGAGCCTGACAAGCTACCAAGAGTATCCCACCTGCACTGCAGAGCCTGGCAAGCTATGCCTGGCGTATTCGATATGCAAAAAACAGTAAAGATAGGTCTCATTCCCCTGACCCTGAAAGAGCCTCTAATAATTGGAAAAGATGAGTAAGGAGACGCTGCTAAAATCTCAGGGCTGAGTGTAATAGAGACATTACTGGTGCCCGCTCAAGTAAATCGACAAACAATGGGATGACAGTGATACAGTGATTTTCTGATATATTTTTTAAAAATATTTCTTCCCTTAGGTAGGGTGTCTTTATTTAAACCCAACTTTAATTTGGCAAGTTTAATATTTGATGTAGTCTCATTTTCTTATTTTTGAGATCCTGACCTTTGAGAGTTCTTCCTGTATTTTCCTCTATGTATAATATAAACTTTGATCTAATTATGAGATTTTTAATCCACTTTGAATTAACTTTAATGCATGGTGTGAGATATGAATCCAATTTCATATTTTTCTGTATGCAGTTATCAGTTTTGCCACAACCAACTATTGAAGAGAGTTTTCCTTGATCCACTTCATGCACTCAGCTTCTTTGTCAAACATTAACTGTCTGAATAACTGAGGGTTTATTTTTGGGTTCTCGGTTCTAATCCATTGTTCTGTCAGTCTATCCATATTTCAGTACTATGGTGTTTTGATTACAATAGTTTTATAATATGATTCATACTCATCACAGCCTTTTTTATTCAGAATGACCTTGACTATACAGAAAGTTTTAAAGTTTTATACTAATTCTATTATAATTTTGAGTCCCACGAAAATGTCATTGGAATTTTGTTGGGGATTGCATTGAATTTGTATAGCACTTTGCTAGTCATTTTGATGATATTAATATTTTTAATCATTTTCTGATCTTTTATCTGTCACAAGTTAACACATTTTTGTTAGTTAACTCATAGAGACTGACAGTGTCTTAGAGTTTCCTATGTTGTTTTATGATATGGACATGTTGAGGAATACGTGAAGAAATTCCCTCCATTTGGATTTTTCTGATATTCTCATGATTAGATGGAAATGTTCAATTTTTAAAAGTAAGACCAGACAGAATGTTCTGACCCCATGCCAGGCTGTCTTAACAGGGCAACTCAGAGGGGGATGGGTTGAGTTTCTGTCTCTGCCCCAGCAGAACCCTGAAAGCCCAAACCCTCTAGGACCCAATTGCACAACCATGCTCAAGTCTGCTCTCCACAGGCTCATGTGAGCCTCACCTATGGGGGAACCTGCAGAAAAACCCAGGAATGCAGGACCCGTGACTGAGATCTCCAAGCTCGCTTGGAACAGGACTGGGCCTCCTCCTCCTAGCTCCCCAGTTTTCCAGTAGCTTGGCAGTCACACCCACAAACTGCCTCTGGCGCCATATAATCTCATCAACAGCCCAGATCCAGAGACTATGAAATAAAGCTCCTGGGCGAGAGCAACACAGAACGCCCTGGGCACGTGGCTGCATGACCTTTTATACTCTAGCCATTGATGTTACAAAAGTAGCACACATTTGTTCGGATTTAACATATATGTTTGTAATCTCTTAAAAAGGGTTTAAATGGCTCCAGGATGAAATACAAAAATCTTCACACACTTTCCTCTTATGGTGGTGGGAAAGTGCACGGTGGTGGGACTGGTGTTTGAATATTATTTATAATGAACTACTGTGAACAACTTTATAAAAAATAAAAGTAAGAAAAGAGGTCAAGTCCCATTTTCAGTACATCATATCAAGGTACATAAGAGCAACATAATGAGTATTACTAAAATTGACCTTGATCATCTGGATGAAAAATAGGTTCCAGTTTATGCACTATAAAGTTTGTCTCCCACTGATTCTATTTTGTTTTCTTTGGAAGAAAGTGACTGGGTACAGAGACTTAATAAATGGAGAGCTGCCCAGGAACTGTCCTGCCCTTTCAGCTGCGGGCTCCATAACACTGAACCCAGACACTCCTCCAACAGGTATGTTGATCCCCCTGACTGCGCCTTGCCCCCCGCCTCACCTCAGCTCTGCACCTGACCCAAATGGAGCACCTGCCCCCAATCCCGCCAGGAACTTCCCTGTCCTGCCACCTGCTGCCCCCAGAGTACTGAACCCACCCAATCCTCCAAAAAGTGTGTGGATCCCTAGTGTTGCCTCCCTGCATCTACCCATCACAGCATACCTTAAAAACCTCTAAACTCAAACCCACTCAGACGCAAAGCATCCACGCAAAATAGTTCTCTGTCTACACCTTACATATTAGCCATTAATTAATCCAGGCCCCACATATCTTTACCTATCAATAAGCCATGGTAACACACAAAAGATAACCCCATTGCAGTGGCAAAAACATACAATAATGTGGGGAAAAATCTCCAAAATGCAAAGGTCACTATGGTAGAACAACGAAGAAGCCCATCAGGCTTAATGATTGAAGTTGCTAGCTCTGATGAATCAAACAATAATAATGAACTATAATGAAAAAATGCACTGATATAACTTCTCAAACAAGATAGCCCCACTGCAGGACCCAAAACACACAACAACACACAGGAAGAAAGTACAAAATGCAAAGTTCACACTGGTAAAAGAACGCAGAAACTCATGAGGCTTAGTGAGTTAAGATGCTAGCCCAGATGAATCAAATAGTAACAATGAACTATATAACCTCTCAGATTAAAAGTTCAGAATAGAGCTTTTAAGGCTGTATGAGGAGCTCAGAGAAGCAATAGAACACACTGCTGATAAAATACAAGAGGTTATGAGAGCAGAAATGAGGAAAATGGAAATTAAAATACTAACAGAAATGACAGACCTAGAACACTTGTTAGGTGAAATGAAAATCAGTGGAAGGCCTGAGTAGCAGAGTGACAACTGCTGAGGACAGAATCAGTGAGCTCCAAGATGAGGTGCAGAGAATATTCAGAGAGCAGCAGAAAATGGAAAAGTGACCTAAAATAAACCAATAGATGTCAAAAGAAAATCGGGTTGAAGCCAAGAGGAATAATACAGGAATCATTGCAGTCCCAGAGGAACTGGGACTGTCAAAGACAAAATTGCTAAGACATTTCCAGAGCTGAAGAGCACATGCAATCACATTCAGGAGGACCAAAGGGTACCAGATAAAAGAAATCCAAATAAAAATACTCCAAGACACATCCTGATCAGAGTGACAGAAACCATAGACAGAGATTAAATAAATAAATTAATTAATACATTAATTAATTAACAGGATCAGAAACAAGAAGTGGGGCATCACAACAGAAACTACAGAAATGCAAAGTACTCTCAGAGAT
Source organism: Sorex araneus (assembly GCF_027595985.1). Classification (NCBI taxonomy): domain Eukaryota; kingdom Metazoa; phylum Chordata; class Mammalia; order Eulipotyphla; family Soricidae; genus Sorex; species Sorex araneus. Next base: position 310,643,037 of record NC_073313.1, on the reverse strand, counting down.
TACTTCGAAAAACTTAATGCCATGAAACAAGAAAACCTTGAGGAAATGGATAAATTCCTGGATTCCTATAGCCTTCGAGGATAAACAAAAAAGATCTGGAGTACCAAAACAGACCCATCACCATTGAGGAAATTGAAATGGTAATAAAATATCTCCCAGAAAACAAAAATACTGGTCCAGATGGATTTACTAGTGAATTCTTTCTATTCTTTAAAGAGGACTTACTTCCAATCCTTTTTAAGCTTTTCCAGGAAGTTAAAGAATCAGAAACACTTCCAAACCATTGCTATTAGGCAAATAGCACCCAGATAACAAAAGCAGAGAGAGATACCACAAAGAAAGAGAATTACAGGCTGATATGCCTGATGGACACAGACCCAAAGAACCTCAACAAAATCCTAACAAACAGAATCAAATGACTCATTAAAAAGATCATACACTATGACCAAGTAGGATTCATCCCAAAGATTCAAGGATGGTTTCATAGTCAATCAACATAATCAATTTTATCAATAAAAGAAAAGATAAAAACTATATGATTATATAAATAGATGCAGAGAAAGCATTTGGCAAGATCCAGCATCATTTATGATGAAAACTCTCAGCAAAATGGGCATTGACGGAACTTTCCTCAATATAGTCAAAGCCATCTACCACCAGTCCACAGCAAGCATAATTCTCAATGGGGAGAAACTAAAAACCTTCCCTCTAAGATTGGGGACAAGACAGGGTTGCCCACTCTCACCATTTTTATTCAATATAGTACTAAAATTTCTTTCCATAGTAATTAGGTAAGAAAAAGATGTAAAGGGTAATCACATAGGAAAGAAAGAGGTCAAGCTATCATTACTTGTGGATGATATGATACTACACTTAGAAAATCCTTAAGACTCTACAAAAATACTCCTAGAAAAAATAGGTTTGTATAGCAAAGTGGCAGGCTATAAAATCAACACCCAAAAGTCCATGGCTCTCCTATACATAAAAAATGAAAGAGAAGAAAGATATGTTAAAGAAACAATCCAGTTCACAATAGGGCCTCAGAAAAAAAGCACATTGGAATCAGCTTAACTAAAGAGGTAAAGGACCTATACAAAGAAAATTACAAAACACTACTTCAAAAAATACAAAAAACACTAGGAAATAGAGACACATCCCTTGCTTATGGATCAGGAGGATTAACGCTATCAAAATGGCAATCCTTCCAAAGCATTCTACAGATTTAATGTAGTCCCTATAAGGATAATAATGACATTCCTCAAATAAATAAAAAAAACCACTCCTGAAATCCATACAGAACAATAAACTCCCATCAATAGCTAAAACAATCCTTGGGTAAAAGAAGATGGGTGGCATCACTTTCCCCAACTCTAAACTGTACTGCAAAGCAGTAATAACTAAAACAACTTGGTATTAGATTAGAAACAGACCCACAGACCAATGGAACAGAGTTGAATACTCTGTCACAGTCTCTCAAATATATTATCACTTAATCTTTGATAAAGAAGCAAGAAATATGAAGTGGAACAAGAAAAGCCTTTTAACAAATCATGCTGGGAAAGCTGGATACCTACCTGCAAAAGAATGAACTCTGACCTCCGCCTAACATGAGGCACAAAAGTCTGATCAAAGTGGATTAAAGACCTCAATATCAGACCTGAGTCCATATGGTACATGGAGGACAATGTGGGCAGAACCCTCCATGACATTGAAGCTAAAAGCATCTGTAAGGATGAAACACCACTGACCAAGCAAGTAGAAACAAACATATACAAATGGGAATACATTAAACTAAGAAGCTTCTGCATCTCAAAAATACAGTGAACAAAATATAGAGAAAGCCCATGGAATGGGGAAAATTATTTACCCAATAACAATCAAAAAGGAGATTAATATCAGGATATATAAGACATTAGTAGAACTGTACAAGAAAAAAACTTCCAGCCCCAGAAAAAAAATATGGGGAGAATATATAAACAGAAACTTCCTCAAAAAAAAAAAACAAAAAACAAATAGGGGCTGGAACAATAGCGCAGCAGGTAGGGCCTTTGCCTTGCACGTGGCTGACCCGAATTCGATTCCCAGCATCCCATATGGTCCCCCTGGCACTGCCAGGAGTAATTCCTGAGCTCATGAGCCAGGAGTAACCCCTGTGCATCACCGGGTGTGATCCAGAAAGCAAAAAATAAAAAGAATACAAATGGTCAAAAGGCACATGAAAAGTGGCTCTACATCACTAATCATCAGAGAGTTGCAAATCAAAACAATCTGTGATGTCATCTCCTACCACAAAGACTGGCATACATCAAAAAAAAAAAACCCAAAACAACCAGTGCTGGCATGGATGTGGGGAGAAAAGAACCCTCTTTTATTTTTGGTGGGAATGCCAACTGGTCCAACCTTTTTGGAAAACAACATGGTCATTCCTTAAATAAAACTAGAAATTGGGCTTCCATATGACCCAGCAATACCATTTCTGGAAATATATCCTGAGGGTGCAAAAAAGCATAGAAAAGTGACAACTGCACCTATATGTTATTGCAACATTATTCACAATAAGCAGAATCTGGAAAAATCTGAGTGCCTGAGAACAGAAAAACTTTGGTACATCTGCAACAATGGAATACTATGCAGCTGTTAGGAAAGATGAAGTCATAAAATTTTCTTATAAGTGGATGGTCATGCATAGTATCATGCTAAATGAAATGAGTCAGAAAGAGAGGGACAGACATAGAATGACTGCACTCGTTTGTGGGATATGAAAAACATAAAATGAGACTGACACTTAGGACACTAGAGACAAGGGCCAGGAATATTGCTTCATGGTTGGAAGTCTGACTCACAAGCTGGGGGAGAAGGCAGATGGAATAAAGTAGGGATCACTAAGTCAATGATGGTCAAAATAACAATTCAGGATGGGAGATATATGCTGAAAGTAGATAAAGGACCAAACATAATAGCCTCTCAGTAACTGTATTGCAAACCATGATGCCCAAAATTAGAGAGAGAGAGTATGGGGGTAATTGTCTTCCATGGAGGCAGGGGGATGGGTGGGTTGGAGGGGAGATACTGGAGATATGGATGGTGGTAAATGTGTACTAGTGGAAGGATCTATATTCGATAATTGTAAGACTGAATCTCAAACATGAAAGCTTTGTAACTCTATCTGATGGTGATTCAATTAGAAAAAAAAGGAGAGGTATTCATCATTAATTTGAAAGTGGAGAGTCTGTATAAATTACATAATTTGTACAAGGCAACTTTCTCCCCTACATATTCAGTCATTTTCATATTATAACATAGATGAGATTTAATTTTTGTTATAATAAAATAATATATTATTTTATTCCAGCATGGTCATTGGGGATTCTTTAAGTTTGCTATGGTTTCTTTTGACATATCTTTGCCATTGTGGGTTTTTTGCTATTGATGTTTTAAGCATTTTCTTACTTTCTGGAAAAACAAGTCGCTGAATATCTACCTTATATGCTTCCTGTCCTAGTTCTAGAATATTACTACCTCAATGTCCATACTTGTTATAAATACTCATACAGTTTTATAAGTGTGACTGTCTCTTCTCTCTGTGATTAAAATCACTGGCTGAATTATTTCTGTTTACTCTTGATTGCTCTGAACTCCCTTTTACTTGTTCTCTTTCCAGAGATGCTAACTTGTTTGAATAAGTTGTAAGTCAGAGGTCCCTGCCCTATGACTTATAACTTGTCTCTAACAGTGATGTCCTTTAACAGGAGTTAGAACCTGAGTATGTTTGTTTCATCCTCCATTCTTTCTCTGATTCAGGGAATGACTTGGCATGTCTCATGCTTCATTGAAGGTGTTAGTTCATATAAGGCAATACTTTCCACTGGGGTTTTTGCTTCTTTAGTAAACTAACACTCTGCCTTCTCATAGTTTTCTTTCCCAGGTTTTTACCTTGAACTCTTCAGGTTTATGGGTAAGAAGTTCTGTAGGTATCAATCCAGGGACACATTTAAAATCTGGTCATTTCAGTCCTCTTTTCTCATGTTTAATAAAGCCTTTTGTTTAAACTCTCCAAATAGCCTAATGTGATTATATCTTCCTGCTGAAACACTTGCAATGACTTTAGGGAATAAATTAAGAGTACAATATTTAAGGAACATAGGAGACCTTATATAAAAAGTTTAAAATATCAAAATGTGGGGGGGAGCAAGAGAGATTAGATAACGTTATTAGAACATATGAGTAAATTTTAATGATAACTTGAAGTAAGGTGATGAATTACATAGGAGGTTTCTAATTTATAGCCAACTAATAGATTATGATTCCACTAACAAATAATTTTAATTCCATGTGGGGTTAAGTAATTTTGTTTAAGATTTTAAATACAGACCTAATAATTTTAATATGTAGAATTCTTATTAATAATTCTTATGTTTTCCTGACAACGTGTTAGACACTGAATTCTCAAGTAGATAAAGAGCAAACATTTCTTATTAGTACAACAGAACTGTGCAAGTTTCATATTTATGCATTTATTAGGCGTCAATTTTTATCTGCTTCACCTTAGGTGTATTTTTTCACAAAAAGATACATGCAAAGATAATACTTATGAATTTATAATAAATATGATGTCCTTGTTATCAACTAAAAGATTATTACTGGTTGGGTGATCTGGGTTAATTTCTTCACTAACTAATCCTGGTGGGCTTCTGCCTTGCTTTAGCATTGTGACCTGTGCGATTTGGACTTTCACACTCACTGTTACTATTGTGCTTTTGTTGTAATATTAGTTGAGGTAGGGCTAATGAATTATTGGCCTAAGATTGGGGACAAGACAAGGTTGCCCACTCTCTCCACTCCTATTCAATACAGTACTGGAAATTCTTGCCGTAGCAGTTATGCAAGAAAAATATATCAAGGGTATTCACATAGGAAAGGAAAAGATCAAGATATCACTATTTGTAGACAATATGATACTATACTTAGAAAATCCTAAAGACTACAAAAAAGCTCCTAGAAACAATAGGTTTGTATAGTAAAGTGGCAGACTACAAAATCAACACCCAAAAGTCCATGGCTTTCCTATATACAAATAATAAAAGAGAAGAAGAGATAATTTAAAAAACAGTCTCGTTCACAATAGGTCTGCAGAAAATCAAATACCTCGGAATCAGTTTAACTAGAGAGGTAAAGGACCTATATGAAGAAAATTACAAAACACTACTTCAATAAATAAATGTATGGAGGCCGCTCTCCACACGTTCAGATGAGTCTCAAGCATGAAGGAACTGGCAGAGAAACCCAGGTGTGCGGGACCCGGGGCCGAGATCTCCAAGGCTGCTCAGATCGGGATTGTGCCTCTTCCGCCCAGATCCCCCATTTTCCACAGTCACACCCAGAAACTGCCCCTGGCGCCATGTAATCCCATCAACAGTCAACATCCAGAGACTATAAAAGCAAGCTCCTGGAAGAGAGCGATGCAGAATCTCTTGACCGATGTTGTTGTTGTTGTGCTATGTGGCCGCATGACATCTGATAGCCTAGTTCTCTCTCTTGGAGAACCTGGCAAGCTACCAAGAGTTTACTGCCCACATGGGGGAGAGCCTGGCAAGCAAGTGGTGTATTTATATGCCAAATACATTAACAATGATAGGTCTCATTCCTGTCACCCTGAAGAGACTCTAATGAGGCACCATTGGGAAGAATGAGTAAAGAGAGGCTGCTAAAATCTCAGGGCTAGGGTGAATGGAGACATTACTGGGCCTGCTCGAGCAAATCGATGATAAATGGGATGACAGTGATACAGTGATACTTCAATAAATAAGAGAGGACACTAGGAAATGGAAACACATCCCTTGCTTATGATCAGGAGGATTAACGCTATCACAATGGCAATCCTCACAAAGCATTCTAAAGATTTAATGCAGTTCCTATAAGGATACAAATGACATTCTTCAAAGAATTAAAATAATCTCACTCCTGAAATTCACATGGGATCATATGGAACAATAAACTCCCATGAATAGCTAAAGCAATCCTTAGGAAAATGAAGATCATGGCGTTACCTTCCCCAACTTCAAACTGTACTGCAAAGCAGTAATAACTAAAACAGCATGATATTGGACTAGAAACAGACCCGCAGACCAATGGAACAGAGTTGAATACTCTGTCACGGTCTCTCATATATATGATCACTTAGTCTTTGATAAAGAAGCAAGAAATATGAAGTGGAACAAGAAAAGCTTCTTTAACAAGTGGTGCTGGAAAAACTGGACACCTACCCACAAAAGAATGAACTCTGACCTCTGTCTAACTTGAGGTTTAAAAAAAAATTCAATAAAAATGGATTAAAGACCTCAGTATCAGACCTGAATCCATATGATACATGGAGGACAATGTGGACAGAACCCTCCATGACATTGAAGTTAAAGGCATCTTTAAGGATAAAACAACACTGACCAAGCAAGTGGAACAAACATGATAGCCTGTCAGTATCTGTATTGCAAATCATAATGTCCAAAAGCATAGAGAAAGAAGGAAATTGTCTGCCATGGAGGCAGGGATTTGGGTGGGATGGTGGTGGTAGAAGGATACTGGGGACATTTGTGGTGAAAAATGTAAACTGGTGAAGGGATGGGTGTTTGATTTTTGTAGGACTGAAATTGAAACATGAAAGCTTTGTCACTGTATTTCACGGTGATTCAATAAAAACTAAAAATTAAATTAAATTAAGAAAAGATTATTGACTATCCAACTTGTGTCTATGCTTGAATTGCTTTATAGGGTATGACTATATGCATAAAACATATTTATAAAATATCTATAGTCCTATTTATTTTTAATTTCAGTTTTGTTGTATTTTGTCTTTTTGACCACGGTAGTTGTGTTCATATGGCTGTCTCATTAGTTCAGGTTCTCTCCTGGTGGTGCTTGGTGAACTACTTGGTTCTAGGGATTTAACTGTGGCCTCTTGCGTGCCCGTTTTAGCCCACGGAGCTCTCTTTGACTCTATGTATGTCTTACTGTGTGCAGTATAAGGATGCCTTAGTATATTTTTACACTTAAAAATATATATATTATGGCATTTTGAGGTTTACAGATAAATTAATTAGATGAAGAGAGATTAAGATGGCAAAAATCATACAAAACCTAGAAAGGTATAGGTTATACCTCTGGAAATGGAACACAAGCCGTCCTAACTATAAAGCCTCCAGCTTTAAAGTTACATCATTAATCAATGTTAGTATCTACTGTTTGGGTGCAATTAATTTATAAGTATGCAGCATACTAACACATTTAAAATTAATTTATGTAAAAGTTTCATTTTATACTATGCACTAACATTTTATGTAATATTGGTGCGATCTATGTACTGTATTTTAAAGGAACAATTTTTTTCTTTCATTGAAAATGCCTAAAAATTAAGGAATGCTTAACTGCTACATATGACTGAATAAGAAAGAACATCAGGTTTAAATATGCTTTCATGGTTTTCATTACTATTTGATATGAGATGATTAATTTTGGTTTTGTTTCAGAGAAGCAAATACTAAAAATTATATTTTTGTATAAGAAATAAAAGCACCACCTTTTCACTCCATCTGAAGTTATAAACTCTGGTGCTTTATTCAACCTGATCAAACTTTTGCTTAGTGAAAGAGAATTGCAAGACATTGTTTTACTGAGCAAAGTAGCTAATTTGCATGCATTCAAGTATGAAGTTCACAAAAGGCTATTTAAATCAATGTTAAGAGAGACTGTCTTGCACAATGCCTTCAACTCTAATTTAAATAGTGATTTCTTTACTAAGCTGTAATGTAGCTCTTTCATTCATTCCATAAAATAGTTTTGTGAAGATTATATTTAAAGAGAAATTTTTGTTTTAGGCATTCTATCAGGTCATAAATGCAAACTCAACTTTTAGATAATACTGCCTACTGTCCAAACATACTTTTATACTGTTAAACATTTACTTGGTTAAGAAAAGTAATCCTCCTGGTATTTTGCATGCTGGCAGAAAAGGCAGCTCAGATAGAGAAGGGACCACCAAGTAACGGGTGCTAGGTGGGCCCAGTCGGAATGGGAGATGCGGGCTGAAAGTAGACTATACACCGAGCATGATGGCCACTTAATACCTCTACTGCAAACCACAATACCCAAAAGGAGAGAGCAAGCAAAAGGGAATGCCCTGCCACAGAGGCGGGATGGGGGTGGTGGGAGGGATACTGGAACCATTAGTGGTGCAAAATGAGCACTGATGGAGGGATGGGCACTCAACCACTTTATAGCCGAAATGCAAACATGAAAATTTGTAAGTCTGTAACTGTACCTCACGGCGATCCACTAACAAAAAATTTAAAAAGAAAAGAGAAGAAAGAAAAGGAAGGAAAAGAAAAGAAACGGAAGGAAAAAAAGAAAAGAGAAGAGAAAAGAAGAGAAAAGAAAAGAAAAGAAAAGAAAAGAAAAGAAAAAGAAAAGAAAAGAAAAGAAAAAGAAAAGAAAAGAAAAGAAAAGAAAAAGAAAAGAAGAGAAAAGAGAAAACAAAAGGAAAGAAAAGCGTGATGGCTCCAAGGATCCTAAAGTACCAAACTAAGAAGTGGCTCTGAGATCTTAGATCACTCGACATGATATTATCATTGTATATGCCAGGAACCTGGAAATTGGGGAGAAATTGATTTTCAAATGCCATAGAGAAAAAGAATGGACATTGTTCCCTAACTTCTGGATGGAACTTCAATATACATAATCAGGCTATTGGCTTGCAAAGAGATACTGAAGGAACCTTTAATTTATCCTTTGGCTAACTCAGTTAAGATTTATTGTGCATCTTTCCAACAGGTCAGGTTCTATGAATGTGGTATCTGGGTGTTTAGGTTAAACAGAAGACTAGATAAGACCTTCACATGTTATCACTTTTGTGTAGGAATGAAAACACTAAATCTTTGAAGATATATTTTAATCAAAGAAATTAACGAGAGGGCAGAATTCATTAAATGAGTAGTATCTGAGTATAGGTGAAGCTATAGTAAATTGATTATCAGGGAATAGAGAATATGGTAGGGATACATGAGAAAATAACGATTTCAAATGTTGCTTTGAGTTGTGCTAGGGTTCTCTGTAGATAGAAAGCTGAGTTGTATGTAAACTGAAAGTTGTTAAGGAATTGGCCAAGTGGATACCAGTAGGGGGTGAAGCAGCACATTTTGTATGCAAGCAACCAAATATGTGAAGGCACAGACCTTGCTACCATGAAGGAAGATTCTCAGGGGAAAGGATCTTTGGGCAAATTATAAACTTGTGAAGAAAAAAATAGTGAAAATATTTAATTCATGCATGCTTTCTACCAAAAGATTCTAAATGCTTTACACATGTTAATTTATTTAATCGTCACACCAATACAAGATATTTGAATAATTTTTAGGAGTTATTTAAATTTTCTAAATCATTAAGTCCATTATTAAAACCACTATCATTAACACTAAAATAATTTAATGATCAAATCATTGATTTCTTGAAATATTATTTGTTTCAAATTTTAATTGGCTGAAGAACTAGAGAGGTTAAAAAATCTTATCCAAACTCATCTATGAGGGTTGATATTTTTATGCCTTTAGAATCCTTCTCCATACTTGGAACTTAATTTCTACAGTTGGGAAAAATTACTCAAACCCCCAAACAATTTGAATTTATGCCTTGTCATCCTGCATTTGCTTAATGAATGCAAGCCTCTATATTTCCTTTCATTTGTGGGTTTATGAACGTCAGCATCATACTTTATATGTGGTTTGAGTTTTCTAAATGCCTAACCTGCCATAATTAAAGGTACCTCCAGCAGACAAAAACACTTCTCTCTTACTTCTAACAATCCAGCACTAAACATACAAAAAAAAAAAATGGAAAAGAAAAACACATACTACATGAGCTCAGACAAGCAGTGCTTTATATATTTCTAATATTTATGCTATTTAATATGTGTACCTTGCCTCGTTACTGGACTAGCCTTCTCACCTTAGTTTTTATGCTGTATCATTTTTTGTGGCTGCTTCATTTATGTTTAATATTTGCTTATTTTTGTTGAAATCCTCAGTGCACAAACCCGCAAACCGAACAAATAGTGAAGAAAAACACTGAGCAGCTCAAATGTCCTTGGAGACGCTCAATTTTTGTTGTTGTTGTTGTTGGTTTGCGACCGTTTGTCATTCCCTGCTCAGAGAGATCAACAGTTTTTAGCACACAGATCAATATTCTCTTAACCCAGACCTAATTTAAGGAGGGTCTCCCTCTATTTCACCTTGGCCTACTCCTCGATACTAGAGTTGCCATTATTTTTTTTTTCCTTTCCCAGCAATAATTTTGTCGGAGTAAGACAGCAATTTTTCATCCTTTGGTCAAAACTGGTGACAAAAGAGGGAATAATGGTCGCTGACATACGAAATGATAGATTTGACACATTGCTGAGCTGGGAGCATTCGTGCCAAAGTAGAAAGACAGATAAAGCTGGCTGATGTCTCTGCTGACACCGTGGATCCCTGCTCCAGCTCACCTGCCCAGCCCAGCCCCTACCACCCCACCTACTTGTGCAATCTCTTTTTTTTTAACTTTCTCTTAATTACTTATTAATTAATTGATTTTTCTGGCCTTTCTCTTGGTGGAGTTTGGTCTCTGACTTTGGCCAGGAAACAAGGAAACAAGTAAATGCACTCCTCTGCAGCCCCAAATAAACACTTCTCTGTCCCGTAGGGGAGGAAGTATCAGTTTATGCTCTTTTCTCTAGCATAGCGAGGGCAATGCAGCACACTGCTTGAGGAAATATTAACAAATATAGCCAGTGAGAGGAAAACAGATGGGATAAAAAAAAAATTGAACCGGCAGATTTCTGGATGGTAGTCAATAAATGAAGTTTTAGAATACTGAAACAGAACTGCTCTTTAATTTTTGCAAGCAGAGTGGAGAAACACCTCTCTCCAGCCTCCAGCCCCTCTAGTAAGGACCTCCAGAGAGGGATACAAAAGGGCCCCTTTCTTAATCGTTCTGGCAAACACCAATGAAGACTCACAAAGGCCAGTGCCAGGAGGGGGTGCATGCTGGAGACTCTAGATCGCCTTCCCCAGGACAGACACGGTGACCTACGTGCCACAGGGCAGGACTCCAGTCCTGGATCCCGTTACATCTCGACACACAAAAGCTTCTTTCAGAATCTAAACTAACCAAACACGAACAATTTTTATTCCTGCACGGATGTCTCCAGACTCTGTGCTCATATTTAAAACTCAGTCCTTTGTGCCATTGGCTTGCCACTCCGTTTTATGGAGTCTTTCATTCACAAAGCAGCAGCCACCAGGCCTTCACTAGGTGACCTGTAAACCATGACATGTGTGGTTTAATCTTTTAAAATAAGCCTATCGCCAAAAATCCCTCTTTATTCTCTCCTTGGCCCTCCGTGTGTGTTATCTGATGGGGGACTTTTCTACCAATGCTGTTTTGCCATGAAACACCATTCACCCGCCAACCAAACGATCAAGTGCATCAATATTCTAAGGTGATGCTATTTAAAGTCACAAAGTAGTTACTTTTTTCATTTCAGCTCAGTGATAGTTTCAGACAGAAATTTTTAGCTTACCTTAAAAAACCTCTTTAAAACTTCCACACTTTCCAAGCATATACATGCTAAATACATACGGAAAGGATTATAGATACATGATCAAGTGCATGTTTCAATTCTCTGAGCCAGTTTTCTTCTTTCCTTTTCCTCATCTTCCTTTTTTTTTCCATGTGTGTTGATGAAAGGCATTTTTTTCTTGTAACAAATTATTCGGCACATTGTATGGCATTTTTCACAGTTTCTACATATTTGACACTATAGCCAAACATGCTAGGAGAGGGAATGCAATCAAAGAACTACAACATTTAACTTTCAATTATCTGCTGCCAATGAAACAGTTGAGGTAAGTAAACTTTTGTAGAAATGCTATTTTTAACACAAATTTTTAAAATGCAAACCCTAGAGATAACTCATGAGAGAAAATAAAGATATTTTTAGGAGATATATAAATATTTTGAGAAGCGCAGACAAGTAAGAAAAAAAGATGGGGGGGTTAACATGAAAAATAAAATCCTGGCAGAAATCAGTTTTCCATAATGAAATAATTCAGTTTTTAAAAAATCGTCTAAAATATGCTATTAATTTTATTATTTTCCTTATGGACAAGATTTCTCCCAAAATCTTGAATTATTATTTGGTGCATACCCTCAGTCTAGCAGCTCTAAGCGAAAAGCACGAGTAGTTTTCAGGCATTTTCTGTTTAATAGCAATTTTAAGTACAGGATTGCTGAAATGTAAAATCATCTTTGAACAAGGACCCTGAGGCCACAGGACAATGGAGAGCATTTCAAGGAGTCGATAAAATCAAAACAAAAGAGACAGCCTTGATCTTGAGAGATCAGAACTGTTGGTCTTAGCCCAGCTCTCACCTTGGCCTTTTTCTCCATCACCAGCTCAGAACACAGAGTTCTCTCTCCACTCTAGAAGTTTTGTTTACCAAAAGGATTCCCTTTGTCAGAGAATCTGCAGACGCTTCTTTCTGGGGAAGTGATTGCATTTCACTTTCCCCCAGCCCAAAGATTCCCAGGGGATGCCTGAGTTGGTCAAATCATCCTGTTTGCTTCCAGGTCTTAGTTATCGTTGACTACAAAGAGTTAAGATGATGTTTCTTGTTGTGGAATTAATCAGATTCATATTAGCAGTAGTAAATGTCACGTTGGCACCTTTTCCTTCTCACACATTACAGTTTCAAGTCTTCACTATGAGGAAATAATGAAGTCAAGATATGCAGTGCCATATAACCGTGCATCTTTTTTGTCAGCCTGCATAAGAAATGAATTGTATCTGCTACTGAGGGGGTCACAAGAGCAGCAACTTAAGAAGACTACTTAAAGAAATGATGTGTCAAAGGAAACAAAAACTATTTTTCAGTACTTTCTAGGTGGATTGTCTATTTTTGAAAAAAAAAAAATCAGATTCACTAATAACCCTGTGCAGTTAGGCCTCATTCCACTTTACTGTTATAGGCCAAGCAGCTGTGATCTATATGGCTTGATGTTCTCACAATTACTAGATCACTAAAATAAAAATGACCTTCACTAAGGCAAGATTGAGTCCCAGCAAGAGAACTTATCACCCTGCACCCAGCATAGTATGGGAGGGTGGTTATGAGTTTAGCTCTAGCTTCACACTGCTTGGGGGTGAGTTGTGGCTGAGAGCAAGATTAACTTGGAGAAAATTATTCAACCTCACTCTGTACCTCTCATCATAAAACGAGAACCATGAGGGTACTTTTTTCAGAAAATGCTTGCAGAGGTTAAGGCAGTAAGATGAGAGAAGGAACATGATGCATGCTGCTTAGCTGACTGCATGGAAACTGCATGTCTTATAAATGTCAGCTGTTAATATAGATTTGTTTATTCATTAATTCACTCAATAAATGTTTTTTATTCATTTATTTTTTGCTCTTTGGGTCACACTCCACGATGCACAGGGATTACTCCTGGCTCTGCACTCAGGAATTACTCTTGGATGTGCTCAGGGGACACTATGGGATGCTGGGAATCGAACCTGGGTTGGCTGCATGCAAGGCAAACCCCCTACCTGCTTTTCTGTCGCTCCAGCCCCAATAAATGTTTTTAAAAAATGTTTTTTTTTATTTTAATGAATTATCATGAGATACAGTTACAGACTTAGAAATTTTTGTGATGATGAGGCCCCCATAGCCATGCTACCGGACTCCGTGATAGGGTGTTTTCACTCGGGGCACCCCAGAAGGGGGTGGGCAAGAATCCTCCCCGCCCCAAGGAACCCAGCCCTGGCAGCCAACTTCCAATACCCAACTGTCACCATGCTCCAGGCTGCTTTCCATAATGTGCTACACATTATAAGACACTTCCTATGCATTTTCCATGATTACCACACCATATTTAATATTTGATGGAGTTCAGACAGTAGGCAACAAATCATAGAGAGTTTTATATATATATAATATATGTCAGTAGCTTGTTATATATATGTATATGTGTATATATATATAAATATATATAAAACACTCATTAGCTTATGCTATATGCCTCTTAGAGAGCCTGGCAAGCCATTGAGTGTATCCCGCCCACATGGTCAGAGTCTGGCAAGCTACCCATGGCATATTCGATATGCCAAAACAGTAACGATAGGTCTCATCCCTTAACCCTGAAAGATCCTCCAATCGTTGGGAAAGCCGAGTAAGGAAAGGCTACTAAGAATCAGGGTTTGGAGGAAAAGCTTGAAAAGGACTGGCAATAGGTCCTCTTTAAATGTTTGGAGGAATTCGCTAGTGAATCCATTTGGACCTAGGCTTTTGTTTTAGGGAACACTTTTGATTACTGTTTCAATTTCTTTGATAGTGATAGATCTATTCAGGTATTCCAAATCTTTTTGTTTCATTCTTGAGAGGTAACAAGAATCTAGGAATTTATCTATTTCTTCTAGGTTCTCTGGTTTCATGGCATACAGACTTTCAAAGTAATCTCTGATCTTTTGAATTTCTTTGGTTACCTTGTGATGTCCCCTTTTTTTATTTCTGATTCAGTTTATTAGGATTCTCTATCTCTCTTTCCTTGTGAGTCTTGCTAGTGGTTTATCAATCTTATTTATTTTATCAAAGAGCTAGTTCTTGGTTTCATTGATCTTTCAGATTGTTTTTTAGGTTTCCATGTCATTAATTTCTGCTCTAAGTTTCATTATTTCCTTCCTTCTTCCTGGTTTGGACTCCTTTTATTAGTCTTTTTCTGAGATCTTGAGGTGTGTAGTCAGGTTATTTATGTGGGCTCTCTTTTCTTTCCCGTGAAATGCTTGCAGAGCTATAAATTTCCCCCTCAATACACCTTTAGCTGCTTCTCACAAGTTCTGGTAGTTTGTATCTTGATTCTCATCTGTTTCCAGGTATCTTTTGATTTCTTCCTTGATTTCTGTCCTGACCCATTCATTGTTCTACACTCAGTTGTTTACTTTCCAGGTTTCTGATTTGCATCTTCGCTTCTGTGTGTGATTAACTTCTCTCTTCAGTGCATTGTGGTCTGAAAAGAGAATTAATACAATTTCTATCTTTCTGATTCTATTGAGCTATGTTTTGTGGCCCAGCACATAGTATATCTTAGAAAATGTTCCATACGCACTGGAAAAGAATGTGTATTAGGTTTTTGGGGGATGACTAGCCCTGTATACATCCGTTAGCCCTCTTCCTTCCATTTCTTCCTTTAAGGCCAGTACTTCTTTGCTTAATTTTAGTCTTGTTGACCTATCAAGAGATGATAGAGTGGTATTGAAGTCTCTGACTACTAATGTGTTGCTACCAATGTCCTCCTTGAGGTCTATTAGCAGTTGTTTTAAGTATTTAGCTGGCTAATCAATGGGTGTGTATATGCTTAGTAGTGTGATTTCTTCCTGATGTACATAACCCTTGATTATTAAAAAATGACCTTCGCTCTCTCTTCTAATCATTTCAGTCTGAAATCTATGTTATCAGATACTCATATGCCCACCTCAGCTTTTTGAGGGAGTTGTTTGCTTGAAGGATTGTTTTCCATCCTTAGACTTTGAGTCTGTGTTTGCTCTGACTGTTCAGATATGTTTCTTGTAGTCATTTGAATGTTGGGTTCAGTTTTTTAATCCTTTTTGCTAGTCTGTGTTTCTTAATTGGTGCATTTAGACTATTTACATTGAGCGAGAATATTCTCATAGGATTTGTGCCATCTTTCTGTAGGGGTTTGATGTGCTGGTAGGTTTTTTTTTTCTTGTCTTACAGTAGACCCTTTAGTCCTTCTTTTAAGGTTGGTTTTGAGTCTATGAAGTTTCTGAGCTGTTGTTTATTCATGAAATAGTGTATCGTTCCTTTAAGTTTGAGTGAGAGCTTAGCCAGTTAGAGTAGTGAAGCTTTCAATGTATTGATTTTTTTCTCTATATCTGCCCCCCCTCTGTTTGTAGCTTTCTTATTTCTGCTCTCATTTCTTTTTCTTTTTTTCTTTTTTTTTTTTTTACAAACACACGCACATGGGAGGGTACGATGTGATGTGTTTTGTTTGAGGGCTCTTGGGGTGGCGCACTTGCTCTCTCGCCACTTGCGTTCAGTACTCTTGAGCTGCTGTGTGGACCGGATTGGGATGGCTCCTTTTTGTGCTCTGCTTCTCTGTGTGCCCTTGTGCTCTCTTCTGTCTGTCTCTCTATCTCTGTCTTTGTCTCTGTCGTCTTTCCTCTGGTCTTTCCCGACCCCTCTCTGTCTCTGTATCTTCTCCCCTGCTTCGGTGTCTTCCCCCTCGCTTCTGTGTCTTCTCCCTGGCTTCTATGTCTTCTCCTTCTTCTCTGTCTTCTCCTACAGTCTTAGTTTATATAGCAATCACATAGGGTGGTGACACAAAGGTGGGTTGAACATTAACAAATCAACAAAGAGGGGTAAAACTACTCCTCCAGGAGATTAACAAAATTTCATCTAAGGAGATTACTCCAGATTACTAGGAGATCTGCTCAAGGGTGGGATCCAAACAAGGGTGTGTCGCTTTCTTCTTTCCTCAACTAGTAATCCACTTAAATAGCTGTAGTAAATCTACTTCAAGTACTTCTAGAAATCTCATTCTGTATGAGTACAGTAAGAGACATAAACTTGAATTTTGGTTCTTCCTGAGCACATCTCACTATATTTTCTAGACCACAGTCCTCAGGTCAGTTAGTCTTCCTAACCCCATCTGCTCTCATTTCTTTCTGTATTTTGTTGGCTGTTCCACTGTTTCTTTCATGTTTTCCTTTATTTTACCGGATGCCTATTCCACCATTTCTTTGAGCTCATTGAACATCCTGAATATTTCATCTCTGAATTCTTTACCGGAGGAGAGATCATATTTGTGGGAATTCCCTGTTTAGGCTTCAGGGATCTTTTCTTCACCCACTCCACATGGTGGGGATCTATGCTGTCTCTTCTTTTTGCTGTGGTACTATGGAGGTGGGTCCGTCTTGTTCATTATCAGTGACCTCCCCACGCTGAAAGAGAGGATTCTTGATGAGCTTGGTCGATAGCAGTCTCCTTTTTCCTCTTTAAGAATGCTCCCTCTTTTGTGCTCCTCTTTGCCTTATGTTGGGCCAGTAGTGCAGTTTCAGAGGGCCTATTCTTTTACATAAGGTTTTTTCAGATTCTTGTGTCTACTGTTATTTTGGTGAGTTTTCGGTATATTTTGAATAGGCTAGTGGTCTATGGTTTAATGTGTTTGGGATAGTCAGGATGTCCTCTTTAGAATTAGATAATGAAGGCTGAGCTGTGAGTCCAAATTGCTGGGAAAGGGGAAAATAACTGCAGCCATGTGAGTGGCTGCCACCCCAGAGGCCGCACCCAGCATGCTGCTGTACCTGTAGGTTAGAGAGAACGCTTAGGAGCCTGCTAGACTTTGGAGTTCCCTCTGATGTGCTCCTGAGGTTTGCGGGGGGGGGGGGGGGGGAGGGGGGGTAGGAGGTGCTCCTTTTGGCAGGCACTCCAAGGGAGCCTTGGCCCGGTTGGGGGTTTTGCAGGTTCCAGGGGTTTGGGGGCTCTGAATGTTTATTTATTAGTTGCTAGATTGGGAGATGAAAAGAACTGACTTAGGCAAGATGGTCTAAGATAGGTAATGTTCTGAAAGGAATTATTACCTGAAAACACAATGTAGGAGATGGAAGCCAATAAATTGGTATAAGGGACAAAATGATCCTCAGTTAAAAGATCACTTACAAGGTGGGTAGTAGCAACAGAAGTGAGCCCTAGGGGAAAAAAAAAAACAGATAACCACAGGCCTGAAGAATGCATCTGGAACAATATCTAATACCACTACAATAATTGAAAAGGAAAAGTTTAAATATCAGACCCCAAAGTATAAAAACACTAAAAGTAATAGAAAAAAAGTGTCTTCTGTTAATGGGAAAATATTTGCAAAACAAGTATCTGAAAAAGGGTTAACCTAAAACAGATCATGAAATCCACAACTCATTAACAAGATGAAAATAAAACTTTTTTTCAAAAAAGACTTAAAAATGGCCAACAGGAACATAAAAACTTGCTAACATTACCAATACTCAAGGCAATAATAATCAAATACTATCTCATTTCTGTTATAAGTCTATTATCTAAAAGATAAAAAAAATAAATAACAAATGAGGGCAAAAACGTGGAACTTTTTTGGTTGTTGTTGTTTGGGGGCTATACCTGGCAATGCACTGAGGAATCAATCCTGGTGTCACTCAGGAATTGATCCTGTGTTGGCTCAGTGCAAGGCAAACACCCTACCTGCCTTAATATCACTCTGGCCCCAGAATGTAGAACTTTGGATTTCCTTGATCATTTCTATTGTTTCTTGTTTGTTTTCATTTAATTAATTTCTTCTGTGTGTGTGTGTGTGTGTGTGTGTGTGTGTGTGTTTGTCTCTTTTCTTCTGTTGCTTTGGTTCCCTTTGTTACTCTTTTTTTAGACATTTAAACTGCACAGTTAGGTTATTTATGTGGACACTTTCTTCCTAATGAACCCTTGCATCGCAATGAAGATTCCTCTTAACACCACTTTTGGTGTGTCCCATATAGTCTAGCACCTATCTCTATTCTCTTTTGAGTTCCTCACTGATTTCCTCTTTGACCTTCTGGTTGTTTAGTAATAAATTGTATAATTTCCAAGTACTTGAGTATTTTTTCTGTTTCCTTTTAAAATGCATCATGGTCTAGTTGATAGAATATCCATCCTTTTGATTTTATAAAGGCATGCTTTGTATCCCAGTATGCGGTCTGTTTTTGAGAATGTCCCATATCCTATGCACCCTAGAGAAGAATGTTTATTTGACTTCTTGGGGATGCAGAGCACTCTAGATGTCTGCTAAATCCATCTTTTCCATTTATTCCTTCATGCCAGTGTTTTCTTGCTGAGTTTTAGTCTAGTTGATCAATCTAGACGTGACAAAGTAATGCTGAGATTTCATACTATTTTCTTGATATGTCAGTCTCTTTCATGTCTGTTAGTAATTATTTTCAATATTTTAATTATCTTTCATTAGGCACATTAGTGTTTTGGAGTGTGAATTTTTTATGATGTTCATATCCTTTGGCTCAGGTTGAAGTGACATACAAAGTGACATACAAAGGATATACACATCATAAAAAATTATCATGTCTGATGATTTCCAGGGTATGAGAATGGAGGAAATAGGGAGATATTGGTCAAAAGTTGTAAAATCCCAGGCGTGTGAGTTGTGTGAGTTCTGGAAATTTCTTGTATACCACAGTGACACTAATAATATTGCATTTTACATGAGTTAAAAGATTAAATCTTGGCATCTATTTTTGCACACAAATAATGTAAGGGAATTAACTAATCATATTGCAATGGTAATCATATTTGCAAAATATGAGTATCAAAAATCTCACATTCCATACCTTAAACATTCATGTGGTATATTCCTGTAATATTTTATTAAAATGTGTGGGGGAAGAATACCTCAATAAACAGTTTTGGGATTTAAAAGCACTCTTTATGATGAGAGTTTATTTTCTCCTTTATTGTCTATACTGCCAGTGAATTTTGTAACCTAGTACTTAGTCTCTCTTTCTCTCTTTCTCTCTCAGTGCCTGTCTGTCACTCCTGCCCACCGACCCTCCCCCTTCCTGTGAAAACACCCAAATATTTCACATAAAATTCACTAGTACTTGCTTTAGCAATGGTGGGGCACATTTTATAGGATTGGCTAAGTTCTGTACTGATGCTGCCTTTTCCAAAATGAGTGGAGCCCCCTTGTGTGTTTGTGTGTGTGTATTTTGTGTGTTTTTGTGTTGGGCAATGTTCCATCAAGGCCACACTTTTTTTTTAATTTACAAAGTACTGTCATGTAGACTAACTTAGTTAAATCCTTAAAGAACCTTCTGAGGCAGAAATTTTGGCACTATTACTGGTTTTTAAGCTTAAAAAATGGGAAGTTTAAATAAACTTGGAAGTATTTATTAATATGTACAGAAACAAAGGACTGAAAACATATCATCAAGTCTCTTTTTTTTCCTCACTGTTTTTCATCCTTTTAAAAAAGAGAAAATGAGTACACTTCATATCTTTATGTTAAAGCAAAAATAGACCCAGTAAAAACCTTAATGCATTTAAAGTCACTGGCTTTCTTCCAACCTTGTTCTGTCCATTGATAGAATTAGTCCCTTGATGATGTTTAAAGTAACTAATAGATTTTTTTTGGTTCAATGTGACAATTTGACTTCATAATATCTCTTAACTACTGTCTGCAAAAGAACAATGAAGTAGCTAACGGAATTGCGGATCTGGTGGGGACTCCCATATACATTTCTGTAAGATAGAGGATAGGTGAGAACAGACCCAAGGAAATAAATGAATAAATACAACCTGATGATTTTAAATTTTTCATCCAGGTGATGATAATATTGGTTTGGGACTTGGAAAAAGTGAGCCTTACTGAAGTGGAAGCAGAACACTGCAGCTAGGTGGCTTAAGAAGGATTGTACTTGGATTCCCCCCACCCGACCCCCCGGGGATCCCAAAGCAACCTACTGGCACTAAGGACCAGGGTACTCAAGGTTGGTCTGTCATCTCTCCTGCGATGGACTTGGTATGAAAAGCACATGGAGGAGAACTAGCTCGACTGTGCTCATTAAGCATAACTTAGTTATGGACATCCATCAACATTTGTTGAGGGAGGGTTTTCTAGTGAGAGTAAAGAGTCAATAACATTAGGTTGTCACTGCCAAGAAAGTGTTGGCCCAAGTGAAAGCTCAGACAGCTTGCTGATTCCCAACAGGACATTAGCCTTGTATAAGAAACATGGAAAGTTTCTCTTTTCTTTTGGGCTCTGAGAGATTTGAGCAGATATCACTATAATCTGAGGTGGCACCATTTCAAGTGGTAAAATAGACTTGTGAGTATACTTCTTTTCCTATCAACCATGAAACTGATAAAAATATCACTTGATAGTAAATTGTTAAGCTATTCAAAAGTCAAAAGAGAGGAGCCAGAGGTATATAATGGGTAATGCGCTTTCCTTGCACTCATTTGGTCTGGGTTCTATCTTGGTACCCCACATGGCTCTTCCGCCCCTGCCAGGATTCATCCCTGAGTGCAGAGCCAGGAGTAAGCCCTGCCTACAGCCAGGTGTGGCTTCCACAAAAACAACAATAAGAACAAACAAGGCCAATTCCAAGACCCTAGAGAATACAGAGAGCAGGACACTTGCCTTGTGCAACCCTGTTTTATGTAACTGACCCATGTTCTCCCTCCTTCTCTGGTCCTCTGAACCCCACCAGGAGTGATCCCTGGGTACAGAGCTAGCTCTAGGCATCACCAGTATGAGCCTAAAACAAAGCAAGCAAACTCCCTCAAAACAAAAGATAGGTTTAGGCAATATGCTTTCAACATATTTTTAAAAAAAGATGAGGGGCTGGAGTGATAGCACAGCGGGTAGGGCGTTTGCTTTGCAGGAGGCCGACCCGGGTTCAAATCCCAGCATCCCATATGGTCCCCTGAGCACCGCCAGTGGTGATTCCTGAGTGCATGAGCCAGGAGTGACCCCTGTGCATTGCTAGGTGTGACCCAGAAAGCAAAAATAAAAAAATAAAAAAGATGAATGACTTAAATATGCAAATAATTATTAATACAAAAATCAAAATTGATTTAAATAATAAAACCTTTAACATGAGGAATGGAAAGGATGAATTTTATGCCTGGAAATAAAATGGAAGTAGCCATAGCATTGCTGACATGAAATAAAGCAGGGTACAGGAAACACAAATTATATAATCAAGATTAGAAGATTAATAAGTATCCCCAAATAATACTATAAGTGTGATTAATCCAATTTATTTTGTTTTCATGAAGTTATTACTTGGTTTCACAGCAAAACTGAGTGTATACTACAAAGATTTCCTATATGTTCACTGACAACATTCATTCATAGCCTCTCTATTATCATAATAAAGTTGATATATCGTGACATCAATACCATCTACATTCCAAACAGCAAGGTTTATTATAGGATTTACTCTTGGTGTGAACATTTTATACTTACAAAGAAGTTATAAAATGTGTATAGTTTCCTATAACTATCCTTTTAAGTTTGTGTCTTGACTAACAATTAACACTGGTATTAATTAAATAATTAAATACCAGTTAATTAACACTGGTATTAATTAAAACTACTATTAATTAAATATTTTATCCAAATTTCACTGTCTGCTGCATTAATGTCCTTTTTCTCAGGGCTTACTCCTATATTTTGCTCAGGGGTCACTCCTGTTAGTGCTTGGGGGACTATGTGTCCAGGACCGAACCCAAGTCAGCTGTGTGCAGGGCAAGCACCTTTCCTGATAGAGAACTCCCCATTTTCCCCATTAATATCCTGTTTTAAAAATTCCAGGATTCCCTTCTTGACTCTATATTGCATTACTCTTTATCTTTATTCTAAGGCAGTTCCTCAGTTTTTATTGCCTAGACATTTTGGAGAGTACTTAGTTGTTCTATAGAATGGTACATAAAGAAACAATGCAAGGAACTGAGTGGTATCTAGTGACAACAACTTTTTGATCTTTCACTACAGAGGAAGTCAGGGGAAAGAAGAGATGGACTATGTCGCTCTAAGATAGTGGTGAAAGGTCTTGGACCTACCTGCAAATGGTGGCAAAGCAGTAATTTTATCTGCTATAGGCATGACTATATTTTCTTAATATATATATAAGTAACTTAAGTTTATGTATGAATTCACAATGGCAAAAGTTGAGCCATTTTATGGTATCTCCAAAGTCAGGTAAAGGTATTTGCTCATGAAGCCGGCTCTGATAAAAATATTCATTATCTGGCTCTTACATAATGTTTGCAAATCTCTGATGTAGGGTTTTCAAGTACCAACACACCTTTTAATTCAATGATATTATTGAACTCCAGAAAAAAACTGTAGCAGAAATTATTAGTGTGTTTGGATATGTTAAGAGGTTACTCTATACCAAGGCCCAATATGAACTCAATAAAAACAAACAATTCTGAATCAGAAAAAATGAACATCATTTGCCAAACAACAGAGTAAATAAAATCAAGCTATAGACTTATTTTACTAATGTAGAAACTGCCTTGGGTCAGATAGGCACCATCTTGTCACTAAGCAGACATATTTAGACCCTAGGTAAAAATTAAATGGGCTATTCAGCCAGACAGCTGGAAAAACAAAACAAAACATCAGGATAGTAGGTCCCCATGGTAAAAATTTTCTCTAATGACTCGCCAATTGTGGACAGAAAAAACATACTTGGAAACTAACGCAAAGATGTCAGTATAGCTGACCCAAACTCGAGTCATCTTCCTTCACGATCCTTAAAAACATCCGGTTACGTTTTTATTGCCTCTTGGTTGTGTATTAAGTCTTGATTTCTATCAGTAAGCAAACATCTTCTTGCCTATAGTATAGCAGCATGATTACTTCTTTCCAGGTAAACATTAAGGTAGAACGTAAACCTGTTATCCTCTCTGAGAAGAAAAATGCAACAATGTAATAGTTACTGTACATTGAAACATATAGAAATCACACTTTAATTATTTTAGGGAAAATAAGTAATCAACCTGTAATTTCAGATAATTTAGAAAATGATAGAATTAAGAACTACACATCTCCAAAATTAATTATGGAAATTGCCAAACTTAGAGGAAATGTGTATCATTAAATTTTCATTACTAATTTAATAATGATTTTTTTGTTTATTGCTTATCATAATCTGAACATCACATAATGGTGAGCGAAACAGACATGACCTCTGCTGTAGTGATTATAATGAAAATAAATAAATTAACCTTTCATCTGAAGACTCTTGAGAGGAAATCATTAAATAAATATAGGGAAACCAGGAGAAATATAAATTAATGAGTTGAAAATAGAAATGTTAAAATTAATAAGTAGATTATAAAGTCATGCTTCTTTTTTCTTGGAAATATAAACAAACTCTATCATGGTAAATCATAACATTCACCAGTAAAATAAAAATTCAAATGTCTTATAGGTAAAGAATAAATCTTTCTCTTGTCCTTTTGAGAAAAAAATAAACTAAGCAAATCCATAAAAGTATTTATAAATATATCTAATTGGCACAGTAACTTTCACTAATAATTAAATATTTACATTTAAGAAAGAATAAAAATGCTCAATATTGTATGCTTGCAATGACAATATATTCACAGATGGTGACAGTTACTGGTTCAGGTGTTTTGTTTTTTATCAATTTATCTATTTATGTTTTGGAGCCATATTCAGCTGTGTTCAGGGCTTACTTCTGGTGCTCTGCTTAGGGAATTATTCTTGCAATGCCAGAATTCAGACCAGAGTCAATTACTTTCCTAATACCATGTTCAGAAGCCTTGTATTATAGTGTGAAGCATTATTTTTTAAATATAGAACATTATAGTGATGATTACTATGTAATAGAATATAAATGAGTATCACCCCCAATAAGGTAGGCAGACAGATACATGGATTAGCAGGTAGGTATTGCCACTTAGTATTAAATATAAGGATTTTCCCCTCTGAAATACATAGGATAGTATTTTTAAAAATATCCATTCTTGAATTTTTTATTTTTCAAAGAAGATAAATGATGGGATTATTTTCTACTTATAAATTCATTAAAATTTTTTATTACAGTAAAAATTGGCTTATTGAATTCTTCATACTAGGTTTTGAAATATCTGGCTGTAATATTTTGCCATATTTTATGAATTTGTACATATTTAGCCTCTTCTTGTATTTAATTTGACTTTGAGTTTTTCTTTAATGAGTATATAAAATAGGTGAACTACTGGGTTGTTGGTGACTTCCACATTCTCAAAAACAATAATTCAAACCTCTTGAATCATACTTTGCATTATTTTTGAAGCTGTTCTGTCTACCTTTTTTCTTATTTACATCTG
Organism: Sorex araneus; assembly: GCF_027595985.1. Taxonomy (NCBI): domain Eukaryota; kingdom Metazoa; phylum Chordata; class Mammalia; order Eulipotyphla; family Soricidae; genus Sorex; species Sorex araneus. Next base: position 310,618,075 of record NC_073313.1, on the reverse strand, counting down.
AGTTAATTATTATTAGCATTTCTTTCCACTGGCACATGATCACATCTGTTCTCTCTCCACAGGTACGGGCTAGCACTTGACTAGCTGGTAAAGTTCAAGAAATGGCACAATTCCCATTTTAAAGATTTTCATTTCTGTTTTCTTTTTTTGTTGTTGTAAGCATGAATAATGGATTTTTAGCACCTTCCTATCATCATACCTCTATGCAACCAGACATCTACAAGTGCTTTTATGCTGTTTACTAATTAATATGAGGGTGCAACCAAGCAATGGCTGAACTGGGAGACCAGCTCTGGGGGAACTCAGAAACTAAACATTTTATAGTCCCTGGAAAAGAGGAAATAAAGGACACCAGCAATAAGTCCATCAGTGAGTATCATCTCAGAAAATGGAGAGGTTTCTTTCTGCTAAGCTGACCAAGTGTGAAATGATTTGGCTATTACTCAAATTCCAAACCCTCGGGCCCAACAAGAGTGAGAAAAGACAGTTTTCACTGTCAATATAGTACTTCAGGAACTCACAGATTTGTTCAAACTATTTTTCACTAAGTAGATAATTAGGACTGAAAACACCAGCATTTAAGGAATTATTTTTTATTACTCTCCTTGAATATTCTAAGTCTTGTTGGAACATCTGACAACTCTGTGACTAATGTGTGTTTGAGTGTGTGTGTGTGTGTGTGTGTGTGTCTGTCTGTCTGTCTTTCTAAATGAGAGAGTTGGGGATAGAAAGTTCTAACTCAATACAGAATTCACATGTCAAATAAACCTGGAGTCTTTTTTTCCTTATGAACAAAGCTTAATTTAAATTAATTTCCTTTATAACTAACTCAAGATCTCAAAGTCCAAGTGTTTAGCTGCACTTTTGTTGCATTTCTTGGTATCACTGTGTTATTGCCATTCCCATTGCTCATTGATTTGCTCGAGTGGGCACCAGTAATGTCTCCATTTCGAGACTTGATACTGTTTTTGGCATATCGAATATATCACGGGTAGCTTGCCAGGCTCTTCGAAAAGGATGGAGGGATCAAACCCAAGTTGGCCGGGTGCAAGGCAAACTCCCTAAAACATTTATTTCTTGTTTTTTATTCAGACGTGAATGGAATCTCGTATCTAGCACAAGTAAAGCGCCTGCCTGTTAAATGTCCCATCACAGTTCTAGGCATTGAAGATCAGAATACTTTAAATTGTTTCTAGACTTGGAAAGCCAATATACTGACCACTTCAGTTGCTGGAGTTATATCTATTTCTTTTTAATAGATATGTTAAAGGGGTGGGCACACCCACCAATGCTCATGGCTGACTTCTGGCTCTTCTGGCTCAGGGAATCACACTGCTAGTGGTTCTTGAGGGACCATATACAGTGCTCTGAATTAATCTGTGGTCCACTCTACACAAAGCGACTTAGCCTCTGTACAATATCTCCAGCCCCATCTGTTTTTCTTTTACCTCAGTTTCCACTTTTGAAAAATAATGAAGCTAAACCGTACTATATCATTACTTCTTTAATGATGTCCCTAAGTATTTATAATCATTGTAGCACTGTTGCACTGTCGTCCCGTTGTTCATCAATTTATTCAAGCAGGTACCAGTAATGTCTCAATTGTGAGAATTGTTGTTACTGTTTTTGGCATATACAATATGCCACGGGTGGCTTGCCAGGCTCTGCCATGCAGGCAAGATATTCTCAGTAGTTTGCCAGGCTCTCCGAGAGGGATGGAGAAATCAAACCTGGGTCGGCTACATGCAAGGCAAATGCCCTACCTGCTATAATCATTGTAAATGTATAAAATGCAAAAAATATGGGAAAATATAACTACCACTACCACCCAGCCCACTCTGGATTCCACACAAAGAAAGATTTGTTAAAGCATCGTGGTTAAAGGCATAAACTCTAGAATCTGATGGATATGGGTTTAGACTTTATTTCTGCCTCTTAGAGCCATTAGTCATCCAATAAATATCTTGAGTACTTTATGCTTCAGTGCCCTTTATTTAAAGTAGTCATGATGCTATCTATTATAACCCATAATTTGATCAATTAAAAGCTTGACAGAGCAACTATCAGAAATCAATTAATATTATCTGAATATAGTAAATATTTAATATTATTGCAAAGAATTTCTTTACAATATGTGACATACTTTTGAAATTTCTTATTTAAGAAGGAAGAAAAAAGTGTGAACTTTAAGTTTTGAGCACTCATTACATATAAGTAGTAATTATATTATCTGTTTCATTAGTTTCCGGTTAGTTAAAAACCTTTAACTAACTAATTCTCCTTTTAATAAAATTACTTAACCCTGTTCCTAGTCATCAAGAGGGAAAAGTTTACATTTATTTAAACTCTTTTATGATAGGTAGATAGCACCAGATAATATTTTAATTTTCTTTAATTTCTTGAGAGTTTTAGTCCATAGAAAAAAATGAATGGAAGGTGAAAAGATTTCCTATATGCCCTACCCTCTCATTTGCATATTCTACCCAGCTAACTATAGTGAGAGTGGTAGCCTTTGTTAGGTACCAGGGGGTTACACATTTGTCACAACTGATGAACCTATATTGATTCCTTGTCACTCAATGTCCAGAGATTTCTTTAGGATTTTTCTCTTGGAGTCATTCATTATATTGGTTAGAAGAACCATATGATATTGTATGCTTTGTTAAAATGTCATATAGAGTAATTTCACTACCCTTCAGTGTTCTCTGTACCCTACTTCCCTTTACCCCAGAACTACTGCTCTTTTAAGGCTGTCATAATTTTGCATTTTCCTGAATGCAGTTGGAAACATATGTGTATACATTTCAGATAAACTTCTTTTACATAATAATATATATACATATATATTTTTAATGTAAGCCCAATAGATTAGGTTTTGAGAAGAGACACTTACCTGTAATGTCGGGAGAGGTAAGATAGGTGAAAAGAGAGCTTCAGGAGTTTTCTGTGTGCTAATATTATGTAATACCACTTCAGCACGGCTGGTCAGGGCTTCTATGTTCCCCCATGTAGGGATTGCTGCTTGCAGTGTTGCAAGAAAGTAACTGCATCCAGGAGGACCATTCTGGTCCAGAGCCTGATGGCTAATCTGGAGTCTCTTCATCCTGTCCTGCAGTCTTTTCATTTACCATCTTTTGTTGTGATTCATGGAGAAGCTTGAGTCTTTTGGTCGGACACCAAAAGTGTTCCTTATCTGTGAAAATAAAAACAGAACCTCTCCCTCATCATTCTACTCAGCCTGGTATCCAATCACGAGAGACTACATCTTTATCAAGGACTTCATGTTTATGAATAATTTTTTTCTGGGTTATTTTTTATTGCATCAGAGCCTGTTTCTCCCGAAGAATATGTTCCCTCTGAGCTATTTTGGACTTCGAAATGTTTTTCTGCAGGAGTTATTTTATTAGTGCAGTGTAAAAAATTTAAAGTAAACAATGCTCTGGATAATTGCTCTCTGGGGGAATCTGCATATACTCTCCCATCCAGGTAGGGTGTTTGCCTTGCACGTGGCCAACCCGGTTTTGATTTGTCCATCCCTCTCGAAGTGCCCGGCAAGCTACTGAGAGTATTCCACCAGCATGGCAGGGCCTGGCAAGCTACCCATGGCATATTCAATATGCCAAAAACAGTAACAAGTCTACAATGGAGATATTACTGGTGCCAGCTCAAGCAAATCGATGAACAACAGGACAACAGTGCCATAGTGCTAAATTTTTTTCTAAATATTTTCTTGGCTTAATATCTCATTCATTTTTTAACACTAATATTCTATTATCTGGTTATAATATTATTTATTAACTTACTTAAACTATACTTTGTTTACTTTATTTTTGGCTTTGGGGTCACATTTGGGGGAACCATATATGATGCCAAGGATTGAACTAGAGTCAGTTACAATAAAGAGAAGAACCTAAATACACGTACTGTCAATTCATCTACTCTTTCTTTTGCACCATCCTGCTTTTTTCTAAATTTTGGCGGTAATGAATTAACCAGATATAAACATCTGCATGAACATTTTTTTGTGTGTACATAAGTTTTTAATTCCTTCGAGTAAATACCAAGGAGTACAACTGCTAGGTCATTTGTAAAGCTTATGTTTAGTTCCTTAAGAAACCAGTAAACTGTCATATCCAGTGAAATATTGTTTTATGTTTGTTGAGCAGTGAGAATCCTTGTTTCTCCAAATTCTTATCAGCATTATATAATATAAGAGTTTTCAACTTGGTCGATTTAATAGACATTTATTGAAGTTTTTGTTTCATTTTCATTTCCCTGTTAAACATGACCCTGTTTTTTCAATGCTTATATGCTGTTGAAACTTGTTACTTGGTGGGTGTTTGGGTGTCTTTAAAAATCTTTATTTCAAAATTTTCACTGTTCACTGTCATCCCGTTGCTCATCGATTTGTTCGAGCGGGCACCAGTAACGTCTCCCATTGAGAGACTTATTGTTACTATTTTTGGCATATCCAATACGCACCAGCAGCTTGCCAGGCTCTGGCGAGTGGGCTCGATACTCTCGGTAGCTTGCCGGGCTCTCCAAGAGGGGTGTAGGAATTGAACCCGGGTTGGCCGTGTGAAAAGCGAACGCCCAACCGCTGTGCTATTGCTCCATTTTATTTTTATTTTTTTCCATATTAGAGTGGTCAGAGCAAAAACTTTGAGCAACAGTTATTTATCATATATATATAATTTACAAATATTTTCTTCTTATTAGTGGCTTGTATCTTAATTCTGCTGACATTATCTTCTATGATGGAGAAATGTTTAATATTTATGAAGTGTAGCATATCAGTTACATATGTCATGGGTTGCCCCTTAGTGCTATATCTAAAGAGTCATTGCCAACTTAAGGTGATAGATATTTTCTCCATCTTATTTTTTCGGGGAGGTACTCCCAAGCTGTGATACAGGCTGTCATGGGACTCAATGCTATGACCTAAGAATTTGAACCTATTTGTGCCCACTGCTTTTGGGACAACAGGTGTTACCATGGCAGCACTCAGAGGTCTCCAGGGTCATACCCAGAAGGCCTTCAATTAGTGGTGCTCAGAATGTCATGTGCTAATGAGTATAAACTCTGTTTGGTGCATATTCTTCTTTTCCGAGCTTCTCCAATTAGCTTATAGGGATTTTATAATTTTCAGTTTAGTATGAGGCCCGTTATCCATTTTGAGTTTGTTTTTGTCAAAAGTATATAATTTTCACTTATATCAATTAATTTTATATGATATTCAACTGTTTCAGTATAATTTCCTAAAATGATTATTTGTTCCTTTTATTTATTTTGGTCCTGTATCAAAAGTCCATTGACTACACTTATAAAAGTATGTTTCTGGGAATTATATATGGCATTTTATTAGCTTATCTGTCTACTAAGTAGTAGTATATATTCTTTTGATAATTTTGATTTGGGTTGGAGGGATAGCACAGTGGGTAAGGTGTTTTGCACACAGCCGACCCAGGTTCAATTCCTCTGCCCCTGTCGAAGAGCCTGGCAAGCTACCGAGAGTATCTCGCCTACACGGCAGAGCCTGGCAAGCTACCCGTGGCATATGTGATATGCCAAAAACAATAACAAGTCTCACATTGTAGAGATGTTACTGGTGCTCGCTTGAGCAAATTGATTACCAGTGAGATGACAGTGACAGTGGCAATTTTGATTTATAATAAATTTCAAGGTCAAATGGTTCAGTCCTCCCACTTTGTCTTCTTCAAAAGAATCTGGATCATTTGTCTCGATATTAAAAAACTTCAGAATCAAATTTCTAATACTCATCCACAATAAATGACGTGTTTTTATTAGTATTGCATTGAATTTACAGATAAGTTTAAGAAGTACTAGTCTATTGATGAATTTAAATATCCCTAGCTTCAACCACAAACATACTCAGCTTTCATTTTATATGTTCTACTGAAGTTTATAGTTTTCCTAATACAGAAATTTTACGTTTTGCTGAACTTATAGCTGAGTATTTCATTTGGGTGGTGTGCTAATATAAATGAAATTGTGCTCTTAGTTTCAAATTATACTGTTGCTGTCTACCAAAACAATTAATTTTAATATATTAGATGTGTTTCCTGCAATTTTGTCATGATATCTTATTAGTTTAAAATTTTTATTTATCCTTTTTGGGGAGGGATTCTACGCCAGGTTGTTTTCACTCGAGTCGTCTCAGAGGGGGGTGAGAGAACCTTCCCTGCCCCAAGGGACCTAACCCCGGCAGCTGACCACCACTACCCAACTGCCGCCACCCTCCAGGCCACTTTCCAGACTGTGCAGACACTTTATAAGACACTTCATACCCATCCATTTTCCATAATTACCACACCATATTTGATGGACTTCAGACAATAGGCAACAAATCATAGAATTTTATACACCCACACACACCCACACACACCCACACCCACACACACACACACACACACATATATATATATATATATATATATACATATATACCTCTCAGAGAGCCTGGCAAGCTATCTACCGAGAGTACCCTGCCTGCACAGGTAGATCCTGGCAAGCTACCTGTGGCATATTTGATATGCCAAAAACAGTAACGATGGGTCGTATTCCCCTGAACCTGAAAGAGCCTCCAATTGTTGGGAAATTTGAGTAAGGAGAGGCTGCTAAAATTTCAGAGCTGGGAGGAATGGAGACATTACTGATGCCTGCTCGAGTAAATCGATGAACAACAGGATGATGGTGATACAGTGATGCAGTGATTTTTTTTAATTTCCCAATAGGTGATCATGCTATCTATGATCAAATATGATTCTTAACCTCAAGATATTTGCCTTTTGTTCCCTTTTAGTATCTTACTGCATTGGTGGTAACTAAGGGTGATGTGGAAAAGCAATGGTGAGAGGGAACATCCTTGTCTTGCTCCTGATCTTAGTGGGAAACTAGTTTCTCATAAAAATGATACTTGTAGGGTTTCTTGTAGATATTTCATATCAACTTAGAGATATCTCCCATCATTCTCAGATATTAAAAAGTTTTAGAATGACTAGGTATTGAATTTTGTCAATTTCATTTTATGCATATATTATTATTATGCTGTTTTTTACTTGCATACGCAGTATAGGGTGCATCAATTGTATTTTAATGTTAAATCGACCTTGCATAAATAAAATAAATACTACATGTTGTGGTACCTAATTGATTTTACTGATTTGTTATATTTGATTTGCTCAGATGTTATTAAGTATTTTTAAATTTACATTAGCAAGAAACAGTTCTGAAGTTGACTTTATTTGTAATTTTTGTTTGTTTTTTGAGTGGGTTAATTTTGCCCTCAAAGAGTTATTTAGGAAGTATTCTGACTACTTCTATGTTATATAAGAAATTGTAGAAAAATGGTATTATTTCCTCAGCAAATATTTTACATAATTCACCAGTGAGTTGATTTTACCTATGATTCTTTATGTTTTAGAAGGTGTTGCTGATTAAAATTCTTTAATATACATAGACCTATTGAGATAGTTTCCCAACTTATGTGAGTTTTGGCAGATGATTTTTATGGACCCTTAAATCCTCAACATTCAAGGAATGCTCATATAGGCCATCATGCTAAAGTATATCTAAAGAAACTTGAATACATTGCTAGTCTTTTTTTCTGTTTCATACTCTCCTAAAGTCAGTACCTGGCACATCATGAATGCTATTCAGCTGAGGTTGGTTTCATGACTACAACCTCTGAATAGGTAGAGGACCTAATAGCATTGAGAATAGATCATTACTATATAAACATGAACATACCTTTTGAATGACAATTTGATAAATTTACATTCAAGAGACAGGTGGACTCCTTGAATATAATATAACCAGGCATTAAATCTCTCCTCAGACAAGTATTTTTTGCTTCATGGACAGGAATGTGATATTTTTCTTTGGGGTTAAGGGTGTTTTGGTCACACAGGAAATGATAAGGGGTACTCATAACTATATTCAGGGATTTATTCCCTTGGGGTTCAGAGTACCAAGTGATTGAATCTGGGTCCTCTAAATGCAAATATACTCTACAACATTGAGCTATCTCCCTGGCTCTGTGATTGCCACTCTTATTTGTTATCATCCAATAAATGAGCAACATAAGTTATGGCATTGTTTGGTTAAAACTTTTTAAAATAGAGTCTTGCAGGACACTTGTAAAGACAGGATCTCAGTCAGCTATGCTGATACACATGACTCAGTTAGTCAGTAGTCTCCTTAAGAGCCTAACTTTTCAAAACCTTGCTTATTCTCACGACCACTGGTTAATAACGTGATGTCTTAGACCTAGGGATTCCCAGGGCATCTTTCAGAAGTAGTGTTCAATGATACTAGTTTTGGCAGGTCCTGCCCAAAGTTACTGTGTTTAGTTTAGTTCCTCTTTCTGTACTCAGTTGAAATGTTTTGCGAAGTCCTGAACTTAGCTCAGGACTTATTGTAGAGCTCAGGTTCAATTAGGAACAGATATATAGGTGCAGGTATTTGGTTTCTAAAGGTAATAGTAAATCCACTTTTCTCTATAGAGATATCTATTGTATAATCATATGAGAGTATAAGAAAAGAAACTTATTGTGTACATCAAGATACATATACTGAGGGCCAAGCTCCCAACATGGTATATGTGGAGCAGTAGATTTTTTGGAATAATTGAGGTAGAAACATAATGATTGGATTTACATGCATAAGAAGGAAGAGACACAAATTTCTCTGTTTCTCTCTCACACATACATACTCTTGTGATGATAGAACAGGAATGTGTTACTTTACGAGTTAATAAACAGGTTCTTATTCTATTGTCTATCACCTTCTATTCACTGGGAGAAAATTAATTTCTGCCTATCTCAATCATCTCAGCAATGGCATTTTGTTATGGCAGCTAAGATGCGTAAGATGAAGGACATGTGCTTTTAACATCTGGTCTGTTCACTTGTGTTGTTATGTCGATGATACTAAGGAGAAAAGTCCTTTTCAAAAGTTGATTTGTGGCATAGGAGTTCATTTTCACACCCCAAAAACAAGTAAGAAAGATAATTTAAAAAAATGTTTTCGCACTGCAGCCATCAATGCTCAGTGATTACTCCTGGCTCTGTGCTCAGGAATTACTCTTGGTGGGCTTTGGGAGACCATATAGGATACCATGGACTGAACCCAGGTTGGCTCTGTTCAAGGAAAATGCCCTACCCCCTCTACTATCACTCTGGCTCCCAAGATAGTTTTCTTTGAAATTTTTTGGTTTTATTTACTTATTTTGTTTTGGAGGAACTCCCAAGTAGTATACACAGGTCGTAGGGGATTCTTGTCAACTAGGACAGTAGTTCAATGTAAGGGACAGATGTATTACTGCTTGAACCTTACAGTACCAGAGATTATCTGAACCATACTGATGGGGCTTCAGGGCTTCTAATAATTGGTGGTACTCACGGAATTATGTGGTATCAGGGAGGAACTATGTGTTTCCACTTCAAAGCATGCATCGTAAACCTAGATTATGACACCGGCCCATTATTTTTATTTCTGGGGTATTCTGGGTATGGAACCCAGAGCCTAGCACATGCAAAGCAGGTGTTCTGCCAACAAATCATATCCCTAGTCTAAAGATAGGTTTGCATAAAACATAAGAAAACAACTGATATTGGTGCAGATGTTGGGAAAAAGGAATCTTCATACACTTTCATACATCACACATGAGAATGTTAACTGGTTCAAAATTTTTGGAAAACAATATGGAAACTTCTCAAAAAGTCAAAGACTTTAGCTTCCAAATGACCCACCAATTCTACTTTTCTGTACCTACCCCAAGAATTCCAAAATTCTATTTTGAAAAGACATTTGTGCCTTTCTCTTCATTGCAGCACTATCCACAATAATGAAGGTATGGAAATAACTCAAGTGACCAATAATACGTAGCTGGATAGAGAATACTTTTCAGCAGTAAGAAGAAATCATGTTATTTAAAGCTATACAGAAGGAGCTAGAGAGTATAATTTTAAGTGAAGTCAGTCAGAAGAAGAAAAATAGACATAAAAGGATCTCTCTTATATGTGGGATACTAAGAGGGAATAGCTAAATGACCCAGAAAACAGAACTGTAGAGTTGATCTAAGGAACTTAGCTTATAGGGTGGGGTGGAGGGGGGGGTGTAATTGGGTTTTGAGAGGAGTTCCTGGAGACACTAGTAGAGAAGAGTGGCACTCTGGTTGTTGGTGTGGTGTTGGAATTATGTATGCATAAAACTCATTAATACTATTGTAAATCACATCAATAAAGAGGGAAATACAATTTTCAAGCTTTCTATTTTATCCTGCTTATCGAAAATGATTCATTCTCTGTTAATTTCTCAAAGACATTTAAAAGGCATTGTGCCTTACATAACCTGCACTTTATTGAAGGTTTTGCTCAATAAAGTGAAATAATTCAGGAAGTATCACCCATGTCTACTAATAAATACAATCTCTTGTTTTCTTCTAATTCTTTAATTGGGAAAAGAAAGAAAAAGATTCAATGTTACTATCTTTCTGAGTAATCACCTTTACATTCTGGTTTGGTAAATGCAAATGTAAACAAAATTACAGAAGACTTTTTAAATACTTTGGAGACTGTGTTTTCCAAAAATAGCTTACAAAGCTGTATATCTATTCTTTCAAAGATACCATCTTCTGTTACCTTATCTAAAAGGCAATATTGCTATTTGATCTCTACATTTGTCAGTTCCTTTCTAATGAGGGATTCCTCTGGCATTTGTTAAGAATCTATCAGGGGAAAACATGGTACAGAGCTTGGAAACAGAATTACTAAAATGTGGCTCTTAATTTAAGGCTCTCAAAGCTTATGAGGGGGGGGACATACTAAAAAATAGGGTAAATTAAAATGCAGGAAATTAGGGCACAGTCCACTGATTCACTGGGCTGGAAGGGAAGGAGAGCGAGTCATATGGAAACTATAGTTTACAAAGTGAAATGAAAGCTGATTAAAAGAAATGGAAATTTCTACTAGTATCTTTTATTTATTTAGACTAGCTCTTGGAAACCAATAAAATAAGCCAAGTTTTTCTGTGCTCACTGCTTTGCTTTCCTTACTTTACCTGACCTACTTTCTTCCCCTGCCCATTGATCCAGAGTCCTGGTTCTCCATGTCAGAGGTTAATCTGGGTTCTGTAAACTTTTGCAAAACACTGGGATAAGATTGTTTTCCCTAACCTGCACCCCACAGATCATCATTCTGCACATCATGGTAAGAAAAACGGAAACATAGATTTTTATTTACGCAGGGTTGGTCAGGTTGACTAAACATTAGTTTAATTTGGTTTGCTGCTACCTGTGGATCCCCCTGCTTCCTACTTTCCAGACAAATATATACATATCAAAGATAATATTAATACATATTTTTCAATAAGTAACATGAGATTATTGCTAAGAATGGATGTCAGGTGCCAAAGAGATAATACAAGAGTTAGAGTAATTGCCTGTATGAGGTCAGCCCTATTTTGACTCCAGCAACATGCATGGTTCCTTACACACAGAGCCAGGAGTGAGCACTGAGCTTTTCTAGTTGTGCTCCAAAACTACAAAAAGAATATCTGTCAGCCATTGGGCTAGAGTAGTGCCAGGGCAGAATATGTACTGGATTCTCAGATGTCTTGAATGCAGTAAAATTAAGGATTTTTAAAGTCTTGGTACCTTGGGGGCAGTGGAGATATTTCAAATACTACCAAGTGTTACTCTGACAGTATTGGTTTGTATTCTATGAACATCGATTATGTCTTGGTTTACTAAGGCGAGGAAATCATTTGACATTTTCAATAAATAAAATAATAGAAAACTTTATTTTTTTTAACTTTGGTTTCTGGTTATCCTCCACTTACCACTTTTCTTTGCTTCTTCCACTAAATCTAGATTACAATGTATAGGCAGTTGTGATTTAATTATATGTCTATAGCATTAACTTTGGTTTTAGGCCCTGGATTAGTGGTGTCCAATTATGAACATTTCTGAAGTTATAAAGATGACTCAAATTTGAGTACTAAAAAGATGTCTTTTTAGTACTTGGCTCAGGCTTTATTAACTTTGATTTTAAAATATAATCTGTTTTGTTTTGTTTTTCTACCAAAATTAAAAACTCAGAAAGTAAAATTAAGTTTCCCTCCTGGAAAACCAAATGCTTCTTTATGAATGCAAATTTCTTACTTATATGGTCTACATTGGGTTTTCATGAATATTACTTTCAATAATAATAATAAAAGCAAAAATAAGAGTATTTATTAAATTAATATACTTATAATTAGGCTCTGTAGCAGTAAGAAAAAGGTAGAAATGTAATCTTAAATTTGGACATGAAAACATTATTTGAACTGATTTAAGTTTGAAAGAAAATCAGGAAACAGACTCTAAAACCTTTTAGTAAGACATATCAGGTGTTAATTCACAGCCATCCTTCTTTTTTTGGTGACTAATCAATTTCAGATTACTTCAAATTTTCCCAATATTATTTTCAAATTGTTCCATATTATGATGCAATAAAAAGTACTTTCACAGATAATAAAACTTATTCTGACTTAGAATTTATTAAAGACTTTCTGGATGTATTTATTTCTGAAAGTGCTGGATTCTGGAAGTGCTGTTCAATAGGAAACAAAATAAGCTTTCAAAGGCAAGATATAGCAACTGTTTTATAACTAGTAGCAGTTGGCTAATACCTACCTGAGGTATATGATTGTTTTGATTCATTCTTCATTGTCCTGTACTGCCACTAAAATTTCTCAATCACAGTCTGTTATAGAGTATTTCTGAAAATTCCTTGCACATACCTGGGACAGTGGTATGAATAGAAATTACAACAACTGGATGAAGAGATATACTAGTTAGGTTGTGATGGTGTGCTTTGTTAAAAAAGTCTAAATATGTCTTATAAATTGGGGTGGAGGGTTAGTTTAAATTTTCTCTTTAAATTTGAAGAAACTGGTTTTTTTTGTTTTCTTTCTGTTATTTTAATTTTTTTAACCACACCCAGCTAGTTTTAGAACTTAAGCCTGGCTCTCTGCTCAGGGATAACTCCTGGCCTGCTCAGAGAATTAAATACAGTGACAGGGATCAAACAGGGGATAATCTTATGCAAGGGAAGCACCTTAACCCTCTACTATCTCTCTGGCCCCAAGAAACTGACTTTTCTGTATTTTCTTGTTGTAGGCTTTCAATCTGTAATGTTAGCTTGGGCTGGAGCTATAGCACAGCGGGTAAGGCATTCACCTTGCATGCAGGCAACCCAGGTTTGATTTCCTCTGTCCCTCTCAGAGATCCCGGTAAACTACTGAGAGTATCCTGCCCTCATGGCAAAGCCTGATAAGCTATCCATGGCGTATTCAATATGCACAAAACAGGTCTTACAATGGAGACATTACTGATGCCCGCTGGAGCAAATCGATCAACAATGGGACGACAGTGCTACAGTGCTAATGTTAGCATGACATCAGAAAATTAGGCTTAGAGAAATTTTTCTAAACGGAACATTTGGTGAGGGATTATATAAAATATCTTTATACTTATAGCACATAAGTAAAGACTGTGTTACTGGAGAAAATTATGACATTCATAAAAGCAATAAAAATTCTCAACACATTTGAAGCAAAAAAAATAAAAACCTATGAGGGGCGGTGGAAATTAAAGAAAAAAATCCTGCTGAACTAAATACTTTCTGACTAAAAATGTGTACACTAGGAAAAACAAGTAGATTGCTAACAATGCCAAATTAACAGACACTATTAGCAAAACCAATCCATATGTCCATATTCCAAGTTTTACATACCTTTTCAATTAGAACAATGAAATGATTCCTTTAATCAATAAAAATCAGTACCACAATTTCCATTATTTTATGATAAGAGAAAAATCAGAAAAACCTGTAAAATTCCGGTATTCCTTTTTCCAGATGGACCAACTGAATTGGTATTTGCAAGACACTGCCTGGTTCTAATGAATGTGAACATATGGATTAGAACATTTCACTGCCTGTGCATATAAGGTTCCAAAGAATGGGCATAGATTTTGCTGTTGAAAAATACTATTATGGAGATAAATATGTTTAAGGATAATTGTTTCTCTTACTCTGTTGATCTGCACTATGTTTCTCTTACTCTGTTGATTTGCACTATAACTAAATTGTTGTGCCTTGTCTATAATTCGGGCGTTTCTGATAACTGACTGCCACAACATTAGGCCTTTTGTGTATAATTTACTATCTTAAGAACCATTTATTCAACTATATCTTTGGACCAGACAAACTTTCTCCAAAGCACCATGATTAGAATAATTACCACTCTAGGTCACTGTTAGTCATGCTGATTAGTTTTATCAAAATTTAGAGTTTTATAATGATTCTGCCACCAAAAATTAGCCTTGAACTTAGAACAAATTAAAGTGGAATCCAACTGCTTTCCTTAATGAAACCATAGAATATTCTTAATCATCAAATTAAAACTAAACATTGACATGGAAACTGAGAGGATTTGTTGCATGTGTTTGTTTGTTTGTTTGTGTGTATGTATATTTGGTTTGTGTGTGAGAGAAATGAAGACAGAGTAATAATCCAGCCAGTGCACAATTGTAGTTTCTACTTAATATTTGCAGAAATTGCTTCTACTTAATGTAGAAGTTATAGATTAAGGTGACTCAACTTAATATATCTGCATATCTTAAGTAGAAGTTGGAAGAAGAAGAAGAAGAAGAAGAAGAAGAAGAAGAAGAAGAAGAAGAAGAAGAAGAAGAAGAAGAAGAAGAAGAAGAAGAAGAAGAAGAAGAAGAAGAAGAAGAAGAAAAGGAAGAAGAAGAAGTAGGAGAAGGAGAAGTAGGAGAAGAAGGAGAAGAAGGAGAAGAAGAAATGAAATGCATCATCACACAAATTATGCTGCTAGTCAATTTAGGAATACGACACTACATACTTAATTTTTTCCTAAATATTAATACTTCCTACTTTGTGAGAAATGTTTTATAAAAGGATGTTGGTTCTTTTCCATGTACTATTATATATTTTATTCTGTCATTAATTATATCTCACTAAAGACTAGTAATAAATACTAGGACATTATTATATCTTATCATACCTATTGAGTAACTCTCCTATAAAATTGCATATTTGGTTACACTTAATTTAGAGATTTTATTCAATAAAAGTTTAAACCAGGCTTGGGGCTGTTAACGATGCTATATATATATATAAGTATATATATAATTATCTTTATTTATTTCTTTATTTATTTTTAATTAGTGAATCACCATGAGGGTACAGTTACAGATTTACTCATTTTTGTGCTCATGTTTCCCTCATTCAAAGTTCGAGAACCCATTCCTTCACCAGTGCCCATTCTCCACCACCGGTAAACCCAGCATCCCTCCTACCCTCCCCAATCTCATCTCCCCACACCTCACCCTGCCACTGTGGCAGGGTATTCCCTTTTGTTCTCTCTCTCTAATTAGGTGTTGTGGTTCACAATAGAGGTGTTGAGTGGCCACTGTGTTCAGTCTCTAGTCTACATTCAGCCCACATCACCCTTCCCCCACATGGCCTCAGACCGCATTATACTTTGTGATCCCTTCTCTGAGTTGCCCTCTCCCCAGAATGTGAGGCCAGCCTTCAAGCCATGGAGTAAACCTCCTGGTACTTATTTCTACTATTCTTGGGTGTTAGTCTCCTACTCTGTTATTCTACATTCCACAGATGAGTGCAATCTTTCTATGTCTGTCTCTCTCTTTCTGACTTATTTCACTTAGCATGATACTTTCCATGCCGATCCACTTATATGCAAAATTCATGACCTCCTTTTTTAGGTTCTCTTGTTTTGTGGCTTATAGACCTTCAAAGTAGTCTCTAATGATCTTTTGAATCTCACTGGTTTCTGTTATGATGTCCCCCTTTTCATTTCTGATTCGATTTATTAAGGTTCTCTCTCTCTCTTTCTCTGTGAGTCTTGCTAACCATGCTATATATTTTCAATTTACATTGTTAGCTAGAAAATAGCTAGGTTGAAGATACATAATTGCATTTTTGAGGCAAAATGTCTATACCATAACTATAATTTTCAGGGTTAAATTTTCACAACTAGGCAATGTATATACCATACCACATCTACCGCTACATTTTTAGCTCCATTTGTTTTTATCCAATTGAACCTCTTTATTATCTCTTGAACTGCCACTACTTCTTAGAATTGAGTGGTTTGCTTTTATTTATTTGTTCATTCTCTTTATTTTTTCACATCAAATAAGTAAAATGACAATGTTTTTGTTTTATTTCCCTAAGCAAATGCCCTCAATATACATCCAAGCAATTGAAGATGGCAAAGTTCCATTTTTTCAGTAAATAATGGAATTGAATAAATCTTCCCGTGTTCACAAGCCATACACACAGACACACACACAGACACACATACACAAGAAGGTTGGAAACAAAATTAATTTGAAAACAATTTGGAAAAAAAAATTGTTCAAGATGATATTCCTTCCCCAACCTCCTCTCTCTTAAACCCTCATGGCTAGATTAAAGTACTTTATTTCAGCTCTATGCAAATGCAAAAGAGTTCTGGACAATGGTTTCTGACTGCGGCCTCTGCCTTTTCTGGGATGTCCATTCTCTGACTTGCAGTGCTTTGAGGTAGTTCTCTTCACTCCCATTTTACAGATGCATAGTGCAATTATGCATCTGTAAAATGGGAGTAAAGAGACTCTGCGCCAAGCTGTTTTCACTCAAGGCAGAGAAGATCAGATGAGAACCCTCCCCGCCACAAAGGACCCAGCCCCGGCAGCCGACCTCCACTACCCAACCGATGCCAAGCTCCAAGCTGCTTTCCGGATGCTCCGGCCGAGCCTCATGCTATGAATGAAGTCACACAGAACCCAGATAATGCAGAACTTTGTACTTCAGACTCTGAACTGAATGAGATCTGGAAGCAGAGACCCTCTGCCTACTATCCCCCAGTCTCTAGTGACCCAGGGATCACACCCATAAGCCACACCCTGCCACACCCTGCGGGCACCAGATAATATCCTCATTTGCCAAGCTCCAGATGTCAGTGGCTGCTCCTTCCAGGCGGGGGTATAAAATGAGGCCAGCATAGCCATGCCACCAGACTCTGTGCCAAGCTGTTTTCACTCAGGGGGCCCCAAAGCAGGGCGGGTGAGAACCCTCCTTGCCCCAAGGGACCCAGCCCTGGCAGCCGACCTCCACTACCCAACTACCACCACCCTCCAGGCTGCTTTCCAAACTGTGCAGACACTTTATAAGACATGTCCTACCCATTTTCCATAATTACCACAGCATATTTGATGGAGTTCAGACAGTAGGCAAATATATATACATATATGTGTACATATATACATATATATGTATATGTGTATGGAGATATATATATATATATATATGTACATATATATATATACACTTTGGAGAGCCCGGTAAACCACGAAGAGTTTCCCACCCGCACGGGCAGAGCCTGGCAAGCTACCTGTGGAATATTCGATATGCCCAAAACAGTAACAGTAGGTCTCATTCCCCTGACCCTGAAAGAGCCTCCAATTGTTGGGAATGAGAGTAAGGAGAGGCTGCTAAAATCTCCAAACAATAATAGTGAGTTTTGTTGAAATATTGTATGCAATCAAAGTGAAAGTAAAGTGAGATTTATTAGTTACACAGGCGGGGGGGGGCTTGGGGTGGGGGGGCTAGGGGCGTGGGGGGTTTGGGGTGTGAGGGGGCGGGGTGGAGCTATACTGGGATTCTTGGTGGTGGAATATGAGCACTGGTGAAGGGATGGGTATTCGAGCATTGTATAACTGAGATTTAAACCTGAAAACTTTGTAACTTTCCACATGGTGACTCAATAAAAAATTTTTAAAAAAATAAAAAAATAAAATCTCAGGGCTGAGAGAAATAGACTCATTATTCGTGCCCACTAGAGTAAACTGAAGAACAATGGGATGACAGTGATACAGTGATAGCTCAATTATGCAAACACTCAATAAAGTGCAGCTATGTTATAGACAAAGCAAACTCATAGAGAGCTCAAATTTGGTGAAGTCTTCTTGAGTTCACAAACATCATGCATCCTTTCCTCCACAGAACTAAGCAGAGATGGAGTATTCTCAGTGATTCAGACAAGGTGACTGAGAGATGAGACGTTCTTCAGTATATATGTTGACTCTGGGAATAAGTATCAGAAAGCTCCCAAAGAATAATTTGAGTGGTTGGTTTGAAAATGAATATGTTTGAGATAAAACAATTCTTAAAGAAGTGACCCTAATGGAAAATTGAACAGTCTAGTGAAGAGTTCAGATCGGATTGTCATGTTCACCATTTTTAATCAAAGCAAAAAACAAAAGTGCATACAGTAAGGGATAAAAAGTGTGTTGAAATACAGAAGTAGGATAACAGCAGTGAGTGATGTGGTAGCGATAATAGAATTTCAAAGGTTGTTACACTGAGTAATGATTTGCTATGTATTAGTAAAACACCAAACAGCTGGTTATGTGAATGGATTTTAGACCCAATTACTGAGAATTGCAAACTTTATCATTATGGAATGTTTTATTTTGTCATGTAGCTTTTGTCTTGCAGTTCTGCTTTGAGTAAGAATTCACATTTTCTATTAATTTGTGTTGTCCTGGTAAGCTTATTTTTCACATTAAGACTCAGTAGTTTTACTTTAGATAGAGCTCTTGCATAAACTTTAAAATGGAAAGATTTTTTTCCATTTGCTAATTTTATTTCTTTGATATTTATTGATTTAAAAGATATGCTTTTATATATGCTTTATGAAACATCTGTTTTTATGGATGCTTTCTAATTTATTAAAATTTATTTGTAAATGGTTTATGTTGTTGTTATATGTCTGTGCATACATATATATTTGTGGGTGTTCCAGAAGTTTTAAAGGCAAGAGTCTCACTGTAAGTGTAGGTGCAAGAGACAGAAGAGGAAAAAAAAAAAGAGAGATGACTGTATTGAATATGAATGACAGTGAAAGTCCTTGAAATAAAAGAATCAGAGAAAGAAAAAGTTGAGGGAACAGCAGTTGTTTTCTTGAATGCTGAGTTTTAAAGTCCTATTTGATTTTATTTTTTTGCATAAAAGAGCAACAGACCATTGTGTGGGATGGAGAAGAATTGTCTTCAGATTATTGAAGAGTTACGATTCCTTCCCTGGGCAAGGGACTTTCCCCTCACTTAAAGATGTGGTTCTGTACTTCAACTTAGGAATAGTTGTATTTCATTTATTTCCATTCAGACCAGGCAGGTTTTAGGAAAATGCCATTATAAATGCTTAATATTCAGAGGTTTCACCCTAAATAAAGAAAAAGGTGGAGAGTATTTCTACTTCATGTGGTTATTGTAAAACATAGAAGGAATCATGAAAACAGAAATATCCTCATTAACATAGAGCCTGTAGTATAATGGACCCTCAACAAAATATAACTATTGTCCTAAACATTTACCCAGAGAATGAAACTCTTGAGAGAGTTTAGGGAGAGTTAGGAGGGAATTTTTGAAGAGCAGAAAATTCAATAGTGAAATCTAAAAGAAGGGATAAAGAAATGAAGAGGCAGTTAAGGCTAGAGCTATGATACAGAGTATAGGGCATTTGGCTGGCATTGGCACACATCCACCTGGGTTTGATCCCTGGCATCACATATGGTCATTTAGCACCTCCAGGAGTAATGCCTGAATGTAAATCCAGGAGTAACCCCTGATCACAGATGGTGTGGTACCAAAACAGAAGAAAGGGAGATGGAGAAGGAGAAGGAGAAGAAGAAGGAGGATGAGAAGAATAAAGAGCATTGGTGTGTCCTGTTCTAGTAACCACTACTTCCATATAACTTGATCTATTTCAGAGGTTTGAAACACCTTAGTTGAACAAGTAGTGAGACAAGCTTGCTAAAAGAGAATTGGAGAGAGACCTAGGAGCAGGAGCTTCTGAGAAGTGGGAAAAAATTAACTAAAAAATCACTTCACATATTTCAACCTGACAGACTTGCATTTGTCAATGGGAAAACTTTTTATAAGTAAAATATTATTTTAAAGAGAATAATATATCACATGAAATTTTAATGCGATCTCTCTACGTGAAAACTCTTGTAATTTCCATCACACTTATATAATTAAAGTAATTTCTATATTTCCCCTTCTAGTCCTTAATTCATATGCAGTCATATTTTACATAATTGCAACCACAATATATAGATAATTTGCATCATGCTTTTTCATTTAGTTTAAGGGAAGTTTCACTACAATTATTTGAAGAAATATAAATATATTAGTATACATATTCAGTTACGAATCCAGAAAACTTACATTTATCAATCATTACATATTCAAAGGGTAAAAAACAGAAGTGGAGTGAAGTTATTCAACACTTTTCAGTTCTTACTGAGAAAAACAGCAACTCCTTCAAATTTATGTAACTTAAAAATATATTGAGTATATTGCACAAAATAAAAAGATATAGCTTTAGTGTCACTTAGCTAAGTAATGCTTCAAGTTAAATTGTGATACTTTCTGTTAAATTGCCCTACTGCTTTTCTCTAAATATCTAGTTTGTAACAGAAAATTCTAATAATTATTAGTAGTCAGTAATATGAATAAGATTGCAAGATGCAAACATTCTTTACCAACATTTGAGAAATCTCATTTGATCTTTGCCTCAAAGAACAACATAAATTAGAAAAACACTATGTAGGAAAAATTCCATTGACAATTTTATCAATCATATGCATTTTGGGCTAGAATAGCTCAGTCAAGGTAGCCTTGCTGATGTGATGTCTGAACAGCTTGGAAATTTCTACTCCAAATAAATTTCACTTGTGATTCATGGCTCTTAGAAAGTTTATAACTTTTTTTCCTGAGGCACCCCTTCACAAGTTCTGTAATTTCCATAATATTCCTACATTTTAAAAGCTCTCTCTGAAGCAAGAGGCAACTTCAGAGAATGAAACAAGAAGTCAGATTTGCTTTCTCTCCCTAGTTGCTATTTTCTGTGACTGTATTTGTAAAAATACTCCCCACCCTCCAAACTGGCAGTTTGAAGTAGTCCAAATAAAGAGGAATTTCATCACTTGTTATTTTTTTCAGTTGAAGAAACAGTTTCAAAATTACTACTATTTAGAGTATTTTTAAAAGTTTTTCAATTGCATAGGCTATTGAAAGTACAAATGCCATGACAGAAAATCAGATGGACAGATACAAGTAGATGAGCTTTCTCTCTCTCTGATTAAGGGATATGTGATCCTTTTCCCAACAAATAAGGTTCCATTCATGTCCATACTTCTTCTAGTTAACAGAAAGCAAAAGTACTATCTAGTGAGTCACATTGAAAAAATTGCTAAGAAGTGGATTGTCAGAAAAATTTTAGTAAATCATTTAAGGTAGTTAAAATTAAATTATTTCTTCAAAAGTTGGTGTCCCTAAACGCATTTATATGTTTATAGATCTCTTTAAATCATTTACAGAGAGGTTGTAAATTGGGAATTGTACAATATTTTACTATAACAACAACTAATAAGAGGTCTTTGTGAATTTTAGTGTTCTGAGTTCTAGAGATAGATATTATTCAAACCAAAATTAATCTAAGAATGCTAATTATGTTAACAAGACATAAGATTTAAATATCTATTAGTGCTAGCTATTCTTCAAATGATTTGGCAAATATTAGCTGATCAAGCAGTCAAAATCCTATGAGACTGGGATAATTATTATATTTGGGGGTCTGCCCTAGTAATGCTTATGAAGACCATTCTGGACATTCTTATTTCTGCAGTACTGCAGTTCTGTGCCCTGGTATGCATGTGTGGTGCCTCTCCAGTTTGATGGTGCTAGAGACCACTAGGGCTAGATCCTGTGGTTCTCTAGTGAGTATGTGACATCAGGGATCAAACTCAGGTCTGTACCATGTAAGACATGGCCATTGGCCCTCCTTATTACTGTCTTTATTTTGCAAATGAGGAAGTCTCATCAACTACTACAGCATTAAAATGTGACTGAATAAGGGATGATTACACAGTACATGGAGTAAGGCCTTGCATATGGCTGACCCAGATTTACTACCTGGTATCCTATATCATCCCTGAGAATCTTAGGAGTGATCCATCCCTGAGCACAGAGTCTGTAGTAAGCCCTAAGCACTACCTGATGTGACCTATCTCTCTCTCTCTCTCTCTCTCTATATATATATATAAATATACATAAATATGCTTAGATTTTATATATATAATCTAAATAAAAACAAGGAAAAAACATAAAGGACACACTGCACTTGTAAAACAGGAATGCTGCTGAAAGAATTCTTCAATTTATCGTTTTTGGTCATTCTTTGTCATCTGCATAAAGCTAGCTTAAACTGAGAAGAACTTTCAATCTTACTGGCTTACTGGCTTGATGGACTCAAGGACAAAACTTAGAGCAATTATAATAGCTGGAATGAGAAGGAAGGGAGAAAGGTTAGAAAGAGAAAGCCATAATCATGGAATACCAAATTCTTGCATAAAATTGCCCCAATTTTTGGACTTTACATGTCTGGGCAGAATTCAAGAAGTACATCCGAAGCTAATAGAATATTTCACTTTCTACAGTCTTGGAGTTCAACATTTCATTCTGCTAAGTTAACTAACAACTAAGTGAAAGCAATTAACAGTTTCTGGTGGGACATAGCATATTCCAGAATCTCCACAATGTAATTTGAAATCTTCATAATGTAATTCCTAACTATTCAGTCTACAAAGAGACAAAATGATTTATGCATACTCAAAAGACAATCAATGAAAACAAATCCTGAGATATAACAAATAATGCATTTGTTTGGCAGGGTTCTCTAAATAAATCATCGTAATTTCTTAAAACATACCAGTAACCAACATACAGCAACTCTCAGAAGAGAAGGGAAAATACAAAAGCAGGATCAAATGGAAATCCTAGCACTACAAAAAACAATATCTTGGGCAAGAGAACTGCTACTGGAATTGAAGCTCTTGCTTTGACTGAAGGTTCCCTTTGTCTCACAAACATGCCAACACTTTGTTATTTGTTGTGTTTTCTTTTTGATGTATGCCAGTCTCACTGGTGTAAGATTGTTCATATAGTTCTGGGATTTTTTTGTTTTGTTTTGCATCACACCCAGCGATGCTCAGGGTTTACTCCTGGCTTTGCACTCAGGAATTACTATTGGCAGTGCTTGGGGGACCAGATGTGATGCCGGGGATCGAACCCGGGTCAGTCTCGGGCAAGGCAAATGCCCTACCCGCTGCGCTATCGCTCCGGCCCCTCATATAGTTGTTTTGATTTCTATTTCTCTGATGATAAGAGATACAGAGGTTTTTTCTTTTAATTTTCCATTCACTATCTTTATATTTTCTTTGAGGAAGTTTTTGTTCAACTCTTCTCTCAATGTTATCTACCCCAAAGACCCAAAAAGTCTCTTTAGAAACAACATTGTTCTCCTGTGTTCATTGTGACACTATTCACAAACCTGGAAACAACTGGAGTCCCAAGAAAAGATAACTGGATAAACAAACAAACAAACAAAAACTATGGTATACAGCAAGATGTAGTTCTACACAATTATAATAAAAGACAAAATCATGCAATTTGTTGCTATGTGAATGTATCTGGAGAGTATCATCCAAATAAAGTCAGTTAGAAAGAGGGAGAGAGATACAGAATAATCTCACTCATATGTTGTAAATAAAGTAACATTGTAAGGAAACAACAGAAAGTCCAAAAGCAGCAGAATATTAGAATTGGTCTATAGAATGGAGCTTATGAAGGCAATGAGATTTAGTAGTGATGGGGTGTTCAGATTAGGGGTGGGTGACGGGTGACTCTTCAGGCAGTGGAGAGAGGAAACAAACACTCTGGTGGTGGGGATTGGACTGTTGTACACAGAAAACTTATTGACAGTATTGCTAAATTATAAATCTTGAGACTAAAATAAAATTCAATAAATAAATAAATCTCTTGCATGTGTGGCTGACATGCTGATATTAATTAGATAAATTTATATCTAGAACCTTATAGTCCTCTCCCAGCACCACCAGTAGACCCCAAGCACCACTGAAATGGTCCATCCTCCCTTCAAAAATACCTCCCCCACAAAAAATGAAATTAGAATAAATGACTTAGTGATTAAAATATATTAATGAAAATTATCATTAAGAGCAAGGGTAAGAATGGAGCAAAAGCAGCAAGTGCCTTAGGATCTAGGTAAAAATACTAAAAACTTATCAGAAACAGAATTGGGAATATGGGTCACTGTCACTGTCATCCCATTGCTCATTGATTTGCTCGAGCAGGCATCAGTAATGTCTCCATTGTGAGAGTTGTTGTTACTGTTTTTGGCATACTGAATACGCCATGGGTAGCTTGCCAGGCTCTGCTGTGCCAGCGAGATACTCTTGGTAGCTTGCCGGGCTCTCTGAGAGGGGATTAAGAATCTAACACAGGTTGGCTGTGTGCAAGACAAACACCCTACCCGCTCTGCTATAGCTCCAGCCTATAGAAACATGGGTATTGGGGAAATTTTTGACTTGGTGTGTGGCACCAACAGCTGAGATTGATTTTGTCAATCTGGAATTTTGGGGAGGATCGCCAGAGACTGTGCACTTTTTAGTCCCTTATATGCACTGGAGCGATAGCACAGAGGATAGGGTGGTTGCCTTGCACGAAGCCAACCCAGGTTCAATTCCTCTGTCTCTCTTGGAGAGCCCGGCAAGCTACCAAGAGTATCCCTCCCTCATGGCACAGCCTGGCAAGCTACCCGTGGCATATTTGATATGCCAAAAACAGTAACAACAAGTTTCACAATGGAGACATTACTGGTGCTCGCTCGAGCAAATCAATGAACAATGGGAGGACAGTGCCATATAAGCAAAACTTTCTGTTGGGGTAAAAAAGACTCAATGCAGGCAAAATCTGAGTGTTGGTACTAGATACTGCCTGGAATTTTAGCTTAGCAACATCAGGGCCAGTCGAGTGCCTATTGTCTACTTTTCTGGTTAATTAAAGGGCAAATTCTGACCAGAGACAAAGCACTCAAGTGTAGGCACTTCTCAGATAAAGATGGGGCATGGCCAAAGGGACAAAAAGGCAAGAAAAACCATACTTATGAGTTGCTTCACTACCCAACCCTAACTACTGATATTGTGATCCATCCTGGTTCTTGACTTTCACACCTTTTGTTGCCTTTACTACCTTTTTAATTTAATGTGTAATGGTTATCAGAGATTTTGTTTATTAAGTTTATATTTTGCATGTGATTCTTGAGTTTTTCTTCCTCCATTGCATGGTCTTGGTTCCCCAGGTATGGACTTATGTCTGAACTCTCAATTCCGTGTCACTAAACTGTGTCTACCTTTGTTTCAATACCATTCTTTTATTAAAATCATGATAATTTAATAAACAGATTTAACAGAGAGCATTCACTATATTTCTTTGTTTCCTATCTCAAGAATGCTTTGACTATTCAAGGTCTTTTGTGGTTCAATACAAATTTGAGATTGATCTATTTCCTTGCCGGGTATGGTGGGCTGAAGTGATAGCACAGCGGGTAGGGTCTTGGCCTTGCACATGGTGGACCCAGGTTCGATTCCTCCTTCCCTCTTGGAGAGCCCAACAAGCTACCAAGTGTATCCCGTCTGCACGGTAGAGCCTGGCAAGCTATCCGTGGCATATTCGATATGCCAAAAACAGTAACAAGTTTCACAATGGAGACGTTAATGGTGCCCGCTCGAATGAATCAATGAACAATGGGAAAATAGTGCTACAGTGCTATATCCTTGAAAAATATCATTGATATTTTTGATAGAGTTTGTACTGAAATCTTTAAATTGTTTATGTAAAATGACCAATGTTATACTATTTATTCTTCAGATCTATGAAAAAGGCAGTATTTCCTCTGTTCCTCTCAGAGAGCCGGGCAAGCTTCTGAGAGTATCCTGCCTGCGCGGCAGAGCCTGGCAAGCTGCACATGGTGAACTCGATATGCCAAAAACAGTAACAAATGACGGTCCTCATTTCCCTGACCCTGAAAAAGCCCCCCCAATATGCCATTGGGCTACACTAACATATGACAGGGACGAATGGATACATTACTGGAGCCCACTGGAGCAAATCGATTAACAATGGGATGATAGTGATGAAAGTGATACAGTGATTTATGAAAAAAAGTGAGATTTTCTTTTCCATTTAATTGTGTATTCTGGTGAGGACATAGCAGTGCTAAGAACCCCAGGAGAAGGGACAATCCCAGGCATGCTGGGCCCAGTGATGTGGTTCAGTACATAGAGTCCAGGAGTGCTAGAGGCCATATGGTCACACACAGGATGGGTGCTCAGGACCATACCCAGATGTATTTGGAAGGACATGGTGTTCTGGAGATTTAACTTGGGATCATGCCTGCATCAATATCACTTTTGTACTTCTTTGGGTTCTATTTCTGAGCTTCCTAGGTTTCGGAAAATGTCATACAGTATTCAGTGATTAGGTCTTTCATCTCTTAGTTACACATAGACTTAAGTGGAATTATTATCTTAATTTATCTTCTAACTAATTCATAGTCTGTGTAATATATTTGCTGTCCTGCCATATTAGTGCAGAATGTTTTATAATTTTTCCAGTCATGACCCCTTTACTAATAAGGATAACAATGTGAATGGAGTGCTGCCAAAACACCTCAATTTCATTATGCTTAATTTGTGGCATATTCGATATGGCAAAAAACAGTAAAAACAAGTCTCATAATGGAGACGTTACTGGTGCCCACTCAAGCAAATTGATGACAGTGCTACAGTGTTAATTTTAAATTAATTTTTGTTCCTTATGTGTTCAGAAATCATTGACTGTTACTAAATATTTTGCTAACCCTACATTTAGTTATGTGGCCACATATGGAGTCACATCCTAGAGTTTATAAAACTGTATTTTAGAGTAATAATTTATAGTTTCTTGGTTTTTTTTATTGAATGTTCAGGTTTTCCTATGCATATTACATTCTTTGCAAATAATGACAGCTTTACATCTAACATCCCTATTTGGATTATTTTTATTTCCTTTTTCGTGCTTAAGAGTTCTCACTGGAACTTTCAAATCTCTGTTGAACACTAGAAGTGGTAGTGGAAATAATAATCTTGTCCTAGATTTAAAAAAAAATCTTAAAGGTTTTCTGTTGGATAACATTGGGTTGTTCTTTCTCCACCCACAGAGAGCTTAGGTTTGTTGAGTTACTCCCACAAGAGTACCCCTGAGGCACACCCAATATCATCAGGCACTAATAACCCTATATTTCTTTTTCCTTTATGTCCTATGCATAGTTTATTTAGCAATGTCCTTTATTTGTATAGACACAGGAAGAGAGGTGATCCTATGCTTTTGAAACATGGGAGTTAATTCACTCTTAAATAATATTTACTCCTGAGCATCTGTCATATTTATCTGACTTAAGCCTCAATTGACTTTACTTCCTAACACCCCCAAAAGGAGGGTCCCAGCGAGGGATAAGGATGGACCCAGGGCAAGCTGTAAGCTACCCTGGCATTGAAAAGGGACAAGCTAAGTGCCATAAGAATAAGTTAAGAGCACTTTCATGGAACAAACTGCCATGACCCAAAAAAAAGTAACTGAATAAGGACCTGCTGGGGTTAGGAAAGACTAACCTTGCCTGAGGACTGTAGTCTGGGACATATAGCAAGATGTCTCCAGGAACAGCCAACCCTTAAGCTTAATGTACCTCTTACTATGTTAATACAAAATGACTAGAAATATTAATAAGAAGCAAATTTACTATGACTACTAGCTGAGGAAAGGAGAAAACAATACACCCCAGATAGAATCCTGTCCTTGAAAGGATCTCCTAGTAATATAGAGTGCTGAACCCTCAGATGAGATTTTGTCCTTGAGTTAATCTAAAACATCCTCTGCAGTAGTGGTTTTACATCTGTGTGTTGTTATGACAGTGTTCAATTCCATCTATATATATCCCCACCCTTCACAATTTCTATGTAACTATACTGTGAGGGGAAGAGATAAAACTATGATGGGGAGAAAGGAGAAGAAATTACTGTGCTGTAAGGGGACAGATCTAACTATGCTGGGAAGAAATAAGTACACTATTAGAGAGGAGGAGAATGAAGCTGCAAGAATAAGGATGAGAGTAAAATAAACTCTCCCTGATTCCCAACCAGCCTGGGGCCCTGTTCCTCCATTCCCTCATCCCCCCATTCTTCATCATCCTTCACCATGGGCTGGCCAGGAAATGGCTCACCACCATTGAATGCTTGTCTCTCATGTGCCCACGCTTCTTTGAAACCCACAGTTTTCACCATTGAGAACGATGTTCTTGTAGTTTTGTCATAAATGGTATGTATTGTATTGAGATAGATCCCTTCCAGTCAAGTTTATTGAGGTTTTACCATAAATGTGTGTGAATCCAAAAATGCTTTTTCAGCATCTGTTGATTGGTTTGTGTAATTTTTAATCTTTTATTTTGTTGATATATATTATATAGTTGATTTGTATATGTTGAACCATCCTTGCACTGTATTGCTGGATGAAATTTTATTTGGTCATGTATATGATTCTTTGATAGTTGCTGAGACTTTATCGGGGGGGGTTGTTATCTATCATCTTCAGAGATAATCTCTATAGTTTTATCACTTTTATGTCATGTGGAGCGATAGCACAGAAGGTAGGGCGTTTGCCTTGCATGCAGCTGACCCAGGTCTGATTCCTCCATTCCTCTTGAAGAGTGCAACACGCTACCAAGAGTATCCCGCCTGCATGGCAGAGCCTGGCAAGCTACCCATGGCGTATTTGGTATGCCAAAAACAGTAGCAAGTCTTACAGTGGAGACGTTACTGGTGCCTGCTCAAGCAAATCAATGAGCAACGAATGGGATGACAGTGATAGAGTGATACGGTGAAACTATAAACTGTATTATTTGTCATTTGCATTATAAAAGTAGTATATTTATTATAGACTACTAAACAGGTGATAAAGTAAAATGCTTTTATTTATTTTCATGAATTGCCAATATTTGGTGCTTTCTTCTTAACTTTTTTAGCTTAACTTTTTATTTAAATATTACATAATCTTTAGAGAGAAAAATAGTAAGTTACGCATGCATATATATGAATAAATATGTATATAATAATGGAAGGATGTTGACTTAATTTTAGATACATTTTTTGGGGGAAGGGGGTCTCTTGAAACACTTAGCAGTGCTCAGTGCTTACTCGTATCTCTGCACTCATAGATCACTCTTCTGGATGTACTCTCGAGACTATATAGCATGCCAAGGATCGAACCTAGGTCGGTTGCATGCAAGTTAAGTGACCTACCCACTGTGCTATCACTCTGACACTGTTTCCTTTTTACTTTCTACTGCTAAGACTAGTGGTTAAATTTGTTTCTTGTAAGTTGTCTTTTCTAATCTATGAGCTTGGTTAACTACAATATGTGGCTGTTCTTTTAAGTTTTTAAGACTAATCTGTAATGAGTCATAATTAATCGAACCCTCAATGAAAAAAAATGGCATTGGGATTTAAAAGACAATATAGTAGACAATTATCTTGCTCTATAATATAAGTAATGTATTGCTTCTAGTCATTAAAGGAATACTTTCAAACACAGTTTTCCAGTAAATTTGGGGGACAGAAATGCCAAAGAAATAAAAAATGAAGTAGAGTATGTGGTTTCATAAATTCTTGAGATTAAGACAATTCAATTCAAATTTTGTCTAAATGAATAGGAAACCATGATTTTACATCTGTGGGACGTCTTTAAGAGCTCTTACTCACTAATATTGCCATTTTTCCCCTTTTATTGCATAACCTCAAGGGAGAAAAGTCATAGAATTATAAAACAGAAATAAAGCTAAGATGATATTTTATCAGAAATAATATGTGGATGTCAGAAGTATTTAGCATAAAAGTTAGAAATACTTATTTAGTCTCTCTATCTATCTACCTATCTATATAATGCCTAGACTCAATAAGACTAATGTTTACCAAGCAGAGAAATAAAAACCATATTGTTAAAATTGACATCCTCCTATGCTGTCAAAACTTTTGTGTATGACAGGAACAGTGAGACTTTAATTTCCAAGCATGTGATTCTCACCTCCCTTTATACTGCAGTGAGCTGGAGACTGGAAGAGAGTATCATGAAGTACAGTAAATCTATAAAGATTGGCATCAATGTACTTTCTTTTGTTTGTTTTAGGAGAAGCTTCGTTGTTAGTAAAGGAAGTGGATATTTTCTGCATTTTACTAAGCACTGAATTTTTATATAGTGTTTATTTTGTATTTCATATCTGGTATCCAATCGGTAAATTCCCTGAAGACAGGATTATAGAAATTTACAAGTGCTTTCATTCTCATTAGTTACTTATTGGAACAGGATTTTGCAAGTAGCATTTTTCTTCCCTGTGTGTAAACACTAGAGTAATGTTAATGCCAGAGAACTAAGTCTAAAAACTATGATTCTATATTATTTAAGTTGTGAAATGTCAACAAAAATGGTTTGTGAGCATCAGAATTAAATGTTGTATGTTTTCTAAGGTGAAAAAGGTAACATGGATCAACACTTTGTTTAATTTTACTTTTTCCTGTTTATTCTTTGCTTTGGTCAATATGTCCTGAAATTTTGACTTTTGCATGGTTTTTACATTTAAGCACTAAGTTGTACTTAAAGTATATTTAGATTGTACAAGATCACATTGTAGTCTTTTTTTTGTTTTATTACTAACAATGATAAGGACTCTATAATATCTTTAAAATCATCACAGAAAATATAGATATATATATTATTAAAATTTCTAACAGCATGTAACCAATAATAATTTCATGCCAATAATGCTTTTTAGTTATTTAGCAATTATCCTAGATGATAGTAACACACTTCATACATATACATACATTTATTTAATATGCTAAGACAAATATGATCATATCAGTGGAATTCAAGTATAAATCAGAATTGATTCTGGGATTTAAAACAACTACTCAAACCAAAGACCATTTCAAAGAGTCAGTTAGGTCCTGTGATATTCAGGTGTCAGAATTTTCAGAGTTCCTGAGTGATTCTCATGTGTAGATTTGTGAAATGCAGCATGTGACAGCTTATTTACCTTCCTGTGACTTTGCTGTGTCTTCTTCCTGATGACTCCCTTGCCTACCCCATGCCTACTTGCCATGCATTCGCTTTTAAAATTTTTAATACAGTTTAATTTTTTTCTATTGGGTCTACTGGGGCATTTTAGGATATTTGGGGAACTTCTAGACATATCAATAGAATGTTAAGAAGTTCATTGTGTTTAGCACTTTGATCAATATAGGAAATATGAAGAGAGGTGTTACACATCTTCCCCTGAAGCAGGTGTGTCCTGACTATCAAAGTCTGGCCAAGCTGTTTCTAGTTCATTCTCCACAGGGAGTCTGGAACACCATCTTTAGGCACCGCTTGGCATGACAGAATCTTCTGAGGAACTGTTAATTGTCTAATTGAAGAGAGGTGCAAATCACTCAACCCTGCACAGTTAAACACTAGCCTATGCCATGAATGCCTGGGATGGTCACCAGGAAGGTTGAGAATTGGAACAATTTTCAGTGTTATCACAGCCACTTAGCAAGCTTGCCTTTTGCTTGTAGGAAAAAAGATTACGTAAAAGTATATACCCAAATGATTTCTATTTACTGCAAAAAAAACAAAATCTAGGCATTTAATCCCACCAGCCGTAATGATTGATTGCAATTGTCTCAGGAAATGGCTGGAGGAACCTCAAGAATTATTTTTAGCATTCAAAATCTAGAGGCAAGTTTTAGTTTCTAACATTTCTATTTTCTATATGTATACAAAGATTGATGTTTTCTGCAAAAATGCTGGACCCCACAATTTTCAACTTTCTCCTTTAAAACTTGTATTAATCCTTCCCTTTATCTTCTGAATAAATAATGTAAATGCATTCATATAGAGAAGATAGAAGTCACAATTTTTTAAAATGTGTGTGTGTTTCTGTGTGAAAATATTGACCAGCTGGATTTTGAGGACTCACTATAAGAGAGCAAGAAGCCACAAATCTGACAATGCGAGTGGCTGCATTTTACTGACACCTCTAGAATTTCATCTCTTTCAATAGATGAAATTTCAATAAATTTTATCTCTTTCTGCACTGTGAAGAGAAGGTTGTTACAAATTTGCCGAATATAGCCTTAGATATGTTACATTTATCAGTGATGCTGACTCCCAAACACATTTTTCTTTTCATGTAAAGAAATCAATCACACAAGTGAATTAACATTATTATTGTTGGTGGTGGTGGTGTTATTATATAACACAGCCAATGAAGAACTTTGTGATCTTGGACTCTGGGACCTAGGAGCAGAGATCCTCAGCCAGCTTCCTCCAGTCTGGCAACATGGGGGTCACACCCATAAGCCTTCTCCTGCCTGCGCCAGATAATCTCCTCATTGGCCATCCTCCAGATCTCAGCTGCTTCTCCCAGAAGGGAGCATAAAATGCGGCCCCCATAACCATGCCACCAGACTCCATGCCAGGCTGTTTCCACTCGGGGTCCTGTGGGGGGGTGAGAACTCTCCCCACCCCAAGGGACCCAGTCCCGGCAGCCGACCTCCAATACCCAATACCTCCAATACCTCCAATACCGCTGTCACACCCCAGGCCGTTTTCCACACGCTTGGACCAAGATTCACACATGAGAGAACATATTCCTGGACTGCATTGCTGCGAACACATCATCATAGAGGGAAATAAGTATATTTGTCTCTCAGAGAGTCCGGCAAGCTACTTAGAGTATCTTGCCTGCACAGCAGAGCCTGGCATGCACCTCATGGCATATTCAATGTGCCAAAAACAGTAACAATAACAGGTCTCGTTCCCCTGGCCCTGAAAGAAGCCTCCAATTGTTGGGAAAGACGAGTAAGAAGAGGCTGCTAAAATCTCAGGATTGGGACTAATGGAGACGTTACTGGTGCCCGCCCAGTAAATCGATGAATGAGATGACAGTGACACAGTGATTATATAACACATACATAATGAGATAATTATTTATATATGATACATCAAAGCAAGACTGAGCAGAAAAGCAACTAACCTTCCAATAGATTTGAAGAATTTTCAAAGAAGGAAAACAATGCCATAATATAAATAAATAAGAGATATAGTACTTGACTGTGAGACTTACAATTTTTATATCGGCATCGACAAAATGTAAATATTCTCCTAAGAGGTTTTCCATACCCTCACATAGTGTGATTTGAGTAAACAAGGTAATAACTTGCACATTAGTGTGATTTCGAGTAAACACGGTAATAACTTGCACATTTTCTTCCAAGTCTGCCCTTTGTCCTGCTTCAGTCAGCTCTGCCCCCAGCTGTGTTTTCAGCTCTCATGGAGACAACTCCCTCAGCCCCTGATGTAATAGGGACTTCCTTCTACAGAAGAAGCATGGGCAGATCAGGGAGTAGAAAGAGGATGATCAAAGAAATCACTTCCACACAAGAGGGTTGTGGGTTACCTGAATTCCTTTACAGAGGAAGAATTTTCTTTTTTTTCATTACTATTATTTTTAGAGAGAATATAATACTTTCATTTTGTAGAGCCAAAACTGAATATAATGGCCGATACTATCATTTCATTTCTGCTTTATCAAATCACAAGTTACCAATTATTTTATGAGAAATGTGATAAAGAACACATAAAGTGTGTATTAAATTCTTCTCAACTGCCTCTTTTGAGTACTGTTCCAAATATATAGTGAATAATATTTTAAAATACAATGTATAATTGTTTGTTAAGCATAGTTTAATGTACATGGCATTGGAGTTTTATGGGGAATGAATTTTACATACAAGATTCTTAGTCTACCAAAAATGTAGTTTTGTTATGGAGAAAAAGGTTGGAGGAAGTGCTTTTGCTCTTCACATCCTTACTTGGATTTACAGGAACTCTATAGAAAGTTATTGCTGTTTGATTGTTTATTTATTTCTTTATTTATTATTTAATTTTAATTAAGGAACTGTGATTCCAATAATGTTAACAATGGAGTTTTATAATCGTATGTGTACAAAGCCCTTGTACATTGTACAATGCACCACACCCCCTTTCTCAGTGTCTGCTTTCCTTCATATGACCTGAACATCACCCTCTCCATGTCCCAGGAGCCCCCTTCTCATCTCCCTGTTCTGTTAAGTGCAGCTCTGTAGATCAGTTCTTACAGGTTCTGTTGCTTTTGGCAATTTGTTACTTCCTTCTTCTTTATATCCCACATAAGAGAGGTTATTATGTATCCTTTGCCTTCTGAGGAATCTCAGCATAAAGCATAATGCTCTCCAGATCCACTCACATAGAAGAAAAATTGCATGATTTAATCTTTTCTTATAGTTGAATAGTATTCCGTTGCTTTTATGTAATATAGTTTATCTCATCATCTGTATTTGGAAACTTAGGTGGTTTCTATATCCTGGCTATTATGAACAGTGCTGCAGGGAATATGGGTATGTCAATGCCTTTTCTTAATAGAGATTTTTGAGCCCTGCAGGTAGATAACCAAAAGTAGGATTCCTGGGTTATAATGAAGCTCAATTCTTAATTTTCTGAGATACTTCCATATTGTGTCTCCAAAGGATGATCTTATTGACATTCCTACCAGCATTAAGTGAGAGTCCCTTTACCCCTTTTCCAAACTAAAACTATTTTGTTTTATTTTTATGTGTGCCAGGCTCACTGGTGTGAGATGGTATCTCATTCTTGTTTTAATTTGTATTTATCTAAGAATAAGTGATGCTGAACATTTTTCAAATACCTATCAGCCATATAACTTTTTCGAGGAAGTTTTGGTTTATCTGTTCTCATTTTTTTTTTTTTTGCTTTTTGGGTCACACCCGGCGATGCACAAGGGTTACTCCTGGCTCTGCACTCAGGAATTACCCCTGGAGGTGCTCAGGGGACCATATGGGATGCTGGGAATCGAACCTGGGTCGGCTGCGTGCAAGGCAAATGCCCTACCCGCTGTGCTATCGCTCCAGCCCCTCTTCTCATTTTTTGATAGTGATTAATTTTCTCTTGTTAAGTTTTACAAATGATTTTAAGTCTTAGATATTAATCCTTTCAGTTGAATGGTGGAGAAATATTCTATCCTAGTCTGTGGAGTGTCTTTTATTATGATCATCATTTCTTTCGCTGTGCAGAAGTTTCTTAATTTGATTCTTTTTGTTTGTTTGTTTTTGTGGCCATATTTGGTGGCCCTGAACTTACTTATTACTCCTGGGGGATGCAGGGAAAATATAGGGGTCAGGGTTCGAATTTGGGTTAGCCATGTGCAAGGTAAGCTCCCCTATTTGATTTTTCTATATGGTATTCCAGGAGCAGTCTCAATGTGAGATGTAATTGCTATGAAATGCATGTTTGTATGGCACAACTTCTTGTTACAATCTTATGACCATTCCATCCATCTGTCCTCCCCGAAATTCTTACTGGCAATCACATTTCTAAAGTCTTTTTTCTATACAGTATTTTGTGTTAATTTTTATTTTCTTTAGATGTTTTATTATGACATATAAATATGGTCACACAGTATTTGTCTTTGATTTATTTTTCTTAGTGTAGTGGGATTAAATCCTATTCATGTCATCTGGCCATAAAAACCAGAACAAATGTCAGTATGTTCTGGTTTTTATGGCCAAGTCATGTTCCATTGCATATGCATATACTTCTTTCCTCTGTCAGTGGACAAGTAGGTTGTATCCATGTCCTGGCTACCAGAAAAAATGCTTCTATAAAGATGGACAAATATATGTTTTCAACATCAAATTTGTGTTTCTTTCAGATACTGTTACAGAAAATAATTTCTGGATCATGTGCTTTTTTTTATTTTGTTTTTTGTTGTTTTGCTCTTTGAGTCACACCCAGCGATGCAAAGGGATTGGTTACTCCTGGCTTTGCACTCAGGAATTAATCCTGGCGGTGCTTGGGGGACGACATGGGATGCTGGGAATCAAAGATGGGTTGACGAGTGCAAGGCAAACACCCTACCAGCTGTACTATCACTCCAGCCCCTTCTTTTAATTTCTTGATAAAATTCCCTACTGTATTCCATAGTGCAGTTTTAAATTTCACCAACAAAACACGAGTTCCCTTTTCTCTTCCTTTACACTGACATTGATTATTGTTTGTCTTTTTTACGCAAGTCTTTCTAAAATGCTTAAAGTGATGTTTTATCATAGTTTTAAATTGTGTTTCTCTAAAAACTGGTGATATTGAACACATTTTAATACTCCTGTTTATCATTCATATATCTCCTTCGGGAGAGGAATATATTCAGGGTCATTTCCCATTATAAAAATTTAGGTACTATGCTTTTCCCTAATATTTTGTGGTGTGATATTTCCTTAAGTATGTTTTGTACATCAACCATTGTTTTATTGTTTGCGGATACTTTTTCTGATTTCACAGGTTATATTTATTTTAAAAATCATTTTTTAATCTGTGCAGAAGCTTTTAAATTTGATGTTGATTACCTTTATTTTTTGCTTTCCTGTTTATTCTTTGTGGGTTATATAAAAATTATTGTCAATATCCATGTTATGGAAAAATTATTGTTTTATTCTAAGATTTAATGGCTTTAAGGTTTATTCCTAGGGTTTCAGTTCATTTCGATTGGTCTTTATATTTGATTGTATGTAGATAACATAGTGTTTTTCTTCTGTTTTGTTTTTACTACTATAGCTTTATAATCCTCTCGGAGAGCCCAGCAAACTACCAAAGGTGTCCCGCCCACTCGGCAGAGAATGGCAAGCTACCCATGGCTTACTCAATATGTCAAAACCAGTAACAATAATGTTCCTCATTTCCCTGACCCTGAAAGAGCCCCCAATCGCCATCGGGCTACACTAGCACGTAACAGGGACTAATGGAGATGTTACTGGTACCCGCTCGAGCAAATCTATGAACAATGAGATGACAGTGATACAGTGATACAGATTTATAATATAGTTGAAGTTAGTCTTTGTTTGTGTGTGTGATTGTGGGGCCAGTTTGAGCCACACCCAGTTATGCTCAGAGCCTGTTCCTGACTCTGTGTTCAGCTATTACTTTTAGAGGTGCATAGGGGATCATAAACGGTGCCAGGAACTGAAACAGGTTTATCCTTTGCAAGGCTGGAACCTATATATTATCTCTCAGGTCCTTTAGTGCTTTTACTACTTATCAGTTAGAACTCAAAAAACACTGCAAATTACAAAAGTGGATTGACATTAGTCTAAGCGAACTAGGCAATGATTGGTTCTCGTTGTTGCGGTTGACTTGACAAAGTAGGGAGGAGAGAAAATAATGATTCTACTGCTGTTCAACCCATTTCATCCACAAGGGAAGTGAATGGCATGGGCCAGGACCACTAAAGTCTGCTTCCAGTTCCAATATAGCATAGAATCTTGCATCCCACATCCCCACAAGGCAGGCAACTGTCAAGCCATGCCTAAAGTTCACTTGCTCTACATGACTCAGAACAGGTCCCCATCGTCTGAGTTCTCAGGATCCAGGGACTCAGCAAAAACAATTTTTTGAAAAAAAATTATTTTGCGGGTTACACCCAGCAGTTCTCGGGGTTTCCTCCTGGATCCGTGTGCAAGATCAATACTGAAGGAAGTCTTGGGGGAACCATTTGTGGGGTTCAAACTCAGGTTGGCTATATGCAAAGCAAGTGCCCTACCATCTGTACTATCTCTCCTTTTCTGCAAAATAATTTATATTTTAAGAAATTTATAGAGATGTAAGGGGAGAGAAAGAAATAACTTGTTCAAGAGAGAACATGGGGTTATCTAGAGTGGTAAATAAAAAGAATGGCTTTTGGGGGGATGCTATATACAATTTCTCTAGTTGTCTTGGTCTTGACCTCTATAAAAACATAAATGTTAATCTGATGTCACAGGAAAAAACAGTGATACTAAAATTTCCTTGCCCATTTTTATCAAGTTCTTTAAGATCTCTTTAGCTTTTTCTCTGAGTGGGATAACAGCTTTTCTGGGCATAGCCTTGGATTTCTGCCTCTTGATAGTGTCTCAGCTTCTCCATCTCCAAATATCCCATGTATTTGGGATATGATAGGAATGGATAATTTCTTCCTAAACTTTTTCCCCAAAATCTCAGTACCAGGGGCTCTGTCTGCCTGCCACTCCATATATTAACATTCCAAGTATGGTTTCAGGGAAGATAGAATTATTAGACTCAGGCAACAAGCAACATCTTGGTTTCTCTCTTCTCCTCTTTGAAAATTTCTATACTTTTACTCTGTTCTGTAAATAAATGTGAAATTAGTTCCTCCCAAGCTTGCCTAATGAAGCAGGCGAGTTGGAAATCTCTGTTTTTGGGATTCCCAGGTTCTTATTTTCCCAGGATTCAATATTTTCAAGAATATTGAAATTATTGAATAGTAAAGATGCTCAGACCCAAAGTTGGAAAGTAGAAAAGTTTATTGGAAGGTAGAAGAGAGCTTCCCAAGTGGAGAGGAACTTAGTATGAGAATAAGTTAATAATGGCTCTTTTTTTGAGATATTTATAGGAAAACTGGGTCTTTGTGTTACAGAGAATGCAGGGAATCTGCAGGGTGATGGGGCTGGTTTGTCTTTCTAGTTACTTGCCTTGGGTATTGTTCATTATCTTAGTCTTGTGACTCCTATTTCTGGGACTGAAGAAATATGGCCCTGGAGAACTCCAAGAAAGTCAAAGATAGGGCCTTGGGGATGAGGTGTGGTCGGTTGATGGAAAGAAAGGAAACTGTCGGTGAGGGGAAACTGTGGACTCCCCTCATGTTGGCAAGGGGAAACTGAGGCTTCCTATTTCAGTCTGTCTTTTCAGAGATGAAGCCCTGACTGAAACCAGGAAGTCTATCTGACTTCTTCAAGCTGACTTTTGGAGTTTCACTCACATAGGGGCCCTGTGTAGTAAGAGAGTCTTAGGAAGATGGATACCTAGAGGTCTGCAGTACCATGCCTCAGTTGCCTGCATCTGTGGTTCTGCATTAATCACTATCTGTAGTGTGATGGAGTCAAGCATAGAGAAAATAATCCTGATGAAAAGGTTATAAGGCCAGGTGCTCTCACCTACGACAAGCAGAAGTCTTCCACAGGATTAAGAAGAGCAGGAACCAAGCGATCCAAGACCAAGTATTTTCCATTAAAACAACTTTTGATTGTTTTAATGGAACTTTTGAACCCTGATCCCAGTATTGGAAAGCTTTCTTTGTAGGTTGACAATAGATCTGCATTTATCTAGACTTATTCAGAAAGAGGCAGTGTCCCCTTCCAAGTATAATACACATAGGATAGACTAAAATTATCTCGTATCTAGGGTCTGAGTGTAAAATTTGGAGGTCAACAGCTAACTGTATCCTCAATAGAGGGCCCTTTTAGGGCCTGGACCTGAAACAGTCATTAAAATAGGGAAAAGGATGCTGAGATGATTGTCTTCTGGTGTCCAGCCAACCAGATTACACCACTGGACCTAGGTCTTCTAGGTTATCAAGCACTACCTAGGCTACCCTTTTGACATTTCATACTGATGATTCTCTCTCTTAAAGATCATTTTCTGAGCTTGGTCTACCTGTTCCCCTTGTCATGTTGCTTAGAGAATGGTACAAGGGCGTAGATATCTCTTCAGAAAAAAATGGAACAGACAAGAGACTGAAGGTTATTAGAGGTTATTCTTGTTCTGTTGAGGGGTTCCTTTCTGGTAAAACTATTACAGATTATCAGGACCCCAATTAAAATAACTTTGAACAGAGCCTAAGTTCCTAGAGCCAAACCCACTGTGTGCCTTAAAGGGTGTGGCTGCTTTTACTCTGGATTCTAACTGTAAGTTTTATTTCCCTCCACGGACCAAAACATATGACTTTTATAACCAAAACCATGTGCCTGGCTTTCTCTCCACCTTTACAA